>NW_027527936.1:1927677-1952209 GCF_008692635.1 Crocuta crocuta
GGTTTTTTTTTTTATTTTTTTTTTTTTTTTTTTTTTTTTTTTTTTTTTACAAATCTTGTCTAATTTCTAAGATAGCCCTGTGAGACAAAAATGGAGGCTCAGAGCGGGAAAGTGGCCCACCCTAGATCACACAGCTAGGGGAGGGAAGAGCTGCATTAGGGACGAAGTTCTGTTTGCCTGCAAAGAAAGAAGGCAAGTCACTTCTTCTCTTTCCTTCTTCCTTGTCCCCCTGAACATCTCCCCTCCCCCCTCCCTGCAGCTAAAATGTGGTAGACAGACTGGAGGGGAATGGAACAGTCATAGGCAGGAGAAGGGGAACCCACCTGTTTCCCCACCCCTGCATTCTCTAGCAGACTCTAGGTCCCAAGCTATCTTTCCATGGTGGGGGGAGTTGATCGCTCCACATCCTCAAACCACCCTCATACTCCTATCCACCCTCATCTCAGTGACTAACAGGCCCCGCTTCTGACCAAGCCACCCTCCCTGGGCTCCCCCGTGGAAACAAACCGAGGCTCCTTCCTCTCTAATCCTCACTCCTATCTCCTTGACCTAGGGTCTCTTGCCAAGCCCTTTGTCACACCTCAAGACAACCCACGACTAGGTGAGTCACACTGAGGCTGCAGCCGCTCAGAACTGCTTTCCTGTGCGTGACAGGGGAGGTGATGGGGCTGTAGGAATGACAGCCTCGGTTTTGATTTCCAGCTCAACCACTGACTGTATTGCTCTGCCTTCCTGGTTTGTCAAGTGCAGGGCTATTTTGCAAACTAAAAGCTATAATGCCTGTTGAATGCAGACACATAGTAGGTGCTCAGCTCTCTAAGATGTACTATGAGGACTGAGGATGGGGCATTTGTTTACAGTGGCTGGCCAAGGAAAATGATAGGAAATCCTATCCTTCTTCTTGACTTAAGATAAATAAATGCTTCCTAGAATTGATCTTGATTGGTAATTTAGCCCTTAATTCTCTACCATCTTAATTTGGTGCCTGAATATATCTGGTCTCTGCAACCAGAAGTTCCAGGTGGGACTGCCACTAAATCTTATCCAGCCAGTCAGCCAGCCAGTCATCCATCCATCCATCCATCCATCCATCCATCCATCCATCCATCCAACATTTGAATACCTACTATATGCCAAACAAGACATATATATCCCATATTCCATGTGCCCCACTGCTGTCAGCTTGAACCCACACCCAACCAACAGTTACCTTCTCAATGGTTGGGTGTGGAGAGAGAACGAGGGCTGCCTTCCTTCCCAGAGTCTGGCCTGCTTGACCCTACCTTTCCTCTGCTGTCCATGTAAGCGGCTTTCATGACAGCATTGCAGAGGGTTTTGCTAACGTCTGTATTACTTATGTGCACTCACACACACTGCTCTCCCTATTTTAATGGTGTGTCCAGATGGCTAGTATACAAAGCCCTGGGGTGGAGGGGCTGCCATTGACTCTTGTTATGCTTTCCTTTCTCCCTGTTGGGACAGTGTGATGTTTTACAGAGGAAACATTTCCTCCTTCTATCATATCATCTTGATTTATTTTCAGCACAGCATCTCTTACTGCCTAGAGTTTCCAAGTACTGTGTTTGCTTGAGAGCCTCCATTGAGAAAATAGTGAAGAGCACAGTCCCTGAAGCCAGCCTCCTGGGCTTCAAATCCATCACTCCAGCTATGTGGCCTTTAAGACGTTGTTGAATATCTCTGTGCTACACTTTCACTGTATGTAAAGTGGGGATTGGTCACAGAACCGGTCATGAGTTGTGAGGATTAAATGAGATCATATCATGTTTCTAAAGGAGGACAGTACCGCATCCTGATGGGGCATTTGTAATGGTGAGTGGGTATTTGGGAGTGTTCCAGGGACTGGGATAGGTCACGAGGAAGGTGCCACTGACAGTGTGGCAGGGACCAGAGTTTACTAAAACTTGCAACATGTTGTACACCCTGCACAACAAAGAACTGCCCCCCAAAATGCACCCCTACACAGGAACCCTCCATGACGAGGGCATCAACAAGGCCTGGCCCATGGCAGATGTCCACCAAATGTGAGCTGAGACTTGTTTACAGTCCCTGGTCCAGTACGCTCCTTAAGAGCGGGCAAGGACTTCACCTGTCTTGTTCAGTGCTGCCAAACCTCCAGCACCTAGGACAGGACCCAACATACGGTGGGCACTGGAGGAATGGACCAAAGGATGAACCAATGGTATGCGTTCAGTGGTTTGTGATAGCCATCTGGTGAAACACATCAATTCCAATTACAAAAAGTGTTTTCTGAGCGGCTCTGTGCCACAAGGGGAGGTGGTGCAGGCACAGCTGTCCCTCTCTGCACATCCAGTTCTATCCCTCCTAAGCCTGCTGGAGATGACCCCGGGGGGCTCATAGATGCCCTTAGCTTATGAATACTGTCTACTCTTAAAGGTGTCTTTCTCTCTTCTCCTCCACCAGAATGTGGGTAGGGTCCTCCTCACTTGTCCCTCTGTTCCTGGGAATGGGGGGCTCTGGCCCACAGCACAGCTTGGCAGATATCTGAATGCATTTCCCCCACTTCCTTGTGTGTATGAAGTCAGACACTTTCACGCTGATGGGGACACTCCTGATCAAGTGGAGAGTTTTGGAAATGAAAGGGGAAAGAGGAGAAGGGAGAGACTTCCCAACGTTCTAAGCAAAAATGGATTAACCAGAAAACTCAGTTTCAACTCTTGTCAAACATTCTCCCATCCTTGGTCCTCTCTTCTCCTTGGCAACACACAGAATCCTTCTTTACCACGTGGAGCTCAGAGGCCAACCAGGCTTTTGTGAAATCTATGCCACTGAACCTTTGCTAAATGCTTCCTGCATGCAGGGGAAGAATGAATCAAACCAGTCTCCTGACACTGGAGGCTCCAGTCTTGGGGAAGGTAGCCATGTACCAAATAAGGCTATGATCCAGGAATGCTGGCCAGAAGCACCAGATGTAAGAGCTTTAGGAGATGGTGTCAAATGTAGCTGAGTTCCTGACACTCTTCAGAAGCTATGTTTTGAGGGTTAAATGTCTAATAGGAGCTTACGTTCTTGAATTTAGCTGGGTTGCCCTGTTTATTTGTTTTCCTGCAAACCAATAGATGGTATTGGTCAGTCCAAGTGTGGTTAAGGATGGTTTTACAGGGTGTGCTCCTCCAAGAAGTGAAGAGAAGTGGAGTTTATGTTTTAACACATACATATCTAACCTGTCAGGTGCTGCCACATGCTGAAGCGAGCCAGCTTTGTTTGAGGAAAACGGGGTAACAGGCAGGGCGCAGGGGGGAGGGGTGGCTGGGGAAGGACTCCCTGATCAGGTGCCATGCCGGCAGAAGCCTGAAGGAAGCCACGCAGCCAGCAGCATGGCTGTCAGAACAGCCTCAACATCAGCCAGAGCTTCATGAATCATGGTTCTGGAAGGTGCTGGAAGGCCTCGGACAAAAGCTGGGGCCACAGCACCACCAAAGGAGTAAGATGGTTCCTTTACCTAAGACTCTACCATCTGCGAACTTCCAGCCCAATGACCCAGAGACAGTGATTTCCTTGACCCTCTCACAACTGTAAACTCCTCCCGCTGAGGAGGCGGAGCACAGGGGCTGCCGTTTTCTGGATATCACCATGGTGAAGTTCTCAACATTTTCCACCAAAGCAGCCCTGAGAGGGGAGGACACTGAAAGGACCTAAGAGAGGTCCAGGGACATCGCCCAATGTAGTCCTCACAAGCCAAAATGCTTTAGTTAATTAACTGTTTTATCTTTAAAATCCATGGGGACATAGGGGCACCTGGGTGGCCCAGTTGGTTGAGCGTCTGACTCCTGGATTATGCTCAGGTCATGATCTCATGATTCGTGAGTTCGAGCCCCACATCTGGTTCTGCACTGATAGCACGGAGCCTGCTTGGGATTCTCTTTCCCTCTCTCTCTGCCCCTCCGCTCTCTCTCTCTCTCAAAATAAATAAATAAAACTAAAATAAAACAAAATAAATTCCACGCACACATAAAATTCTACTCTGCGATCTATGCATGGATCTACCCACGGGATAAAATATACATGTATTCAATTCTTCAGCTGAAAGATGAGCCAGGCCTATGCTGTGGGACCCTCGTCTGGCCCTCTACACGGACATGGGCACCACATTCGAGAAGCACAAAGCAGAGGAAACCCCTGGTCTGGGGCTCTAATCACAACTAGCTGTGGACACACCTGGGGTTCTAATCACAACTAGCTGTGGACATGCCGTTGTGTCTTTCCTCGAGCACAGGGAGGGGCCGAGGTGGCTCCTGGGCCCACCGTGCTGGGCAGCTCAGGTTTCTGAAGACCACAGTGAAGGGCAGGACAGTGCTGGTGGCTAAAAGCCTGAACCGGACTGGGTGTGCAGGCATGGGGATGCGGGAAGAATGTTCTGGCCAGAGGCTCTCCCCTCTTCCCTAGAAGAAATATAACAAACCCCCTGAGAAGGAGGATATGGAAGCCGGGTCACAGGTCTCCTAGGCAGGGCTTCAACAATGGCCAGCAACTTCCAGGATATCTGGTACCCAGCACGGTACATGGCACATCCTAACCCTCAATATTTGTCAAACGCATGCAAGAATGAACGGTGAATAAATGGATGGCTCAGTCACAAAGAAATAGTGACTGCACCCTGCCTAGATGATTCTATGGCCCTTTCTGGCCCTAAATAGCATATTCGAGGTGGCTGCACCACCCATTCTGCTCCCACTCTAAATAAATAACTTGATGTACTGCCTGCTGGCTCCACGGTTTCTCTCTGTGGCGAATGCAGTAAAAAGAGCCATAGATTATAAACCACTAATTGTATTTAGACAAAAATTATCTCCCATAAAAACAACAGTAATAATGAGTACCAAATGCCTGGGCCTCTACTAATCACCTCACATCCATTATCCATTTACTTCTCATGCCAACTTTCCATCAACCCTGTTTTCAGATTAGAAACCAGGGACTTCATTTGGTGACAGATTTGCTGAGGAAATGGGCTCAGGCTGTGGCTCTGAAGTCCCCACCCTCTGTTCTCTACTTGGCCGTGTCAGGCAAGGGCAATGGGACTCACTCCTCTTCCCATCCCAACCTCCCTGAGACATTCCTCCCAAAAAAAGACTCGAAGGGACTGGGGTGCCTGGGTGGTGCATTGGTTGAGTGTCTGGCTTTGGCTCAGGTCATGATCTCACGGTTCATGAGCTTGAGTCCCGAGTTGGGCTCTGTGCTGACAGCTCGGAGCTTGGAGCCTGCTTCAGATTCTGTGTTTCCCTGTCTCTCTGCCCCTCCCCGCCCCACACTCTGTCTATCTCTCTCTCTCAAAAACAAATAAACATTTAAAAAATTAAAAAAAAAAAAAGACTTGAAGGGACTTAGTGTTATTTATGCCCATGTGCATGGTGGTAGGAACCAATTGGTCTGTGGTGGCTCCTGACTCAGGGCATCTGTCCCTGGGTCGCTGTGACTCACGAATGGTCTGTTGTGGGGAGCCACATCCCATGGGGGGGATGGCACCGAGGGAAGCCAGGTCTGCAGCCGACACTGTTGGTCTTCCCACCCGCTCTTCCCCTTGTCAGTTGTGAGCTTGACCTGCAGAGCCAACACTGCATCTCAGCCCCTGAAACTCCCTGTCTGAGAACATGGCTGGCTGGCAGTGACCGGAAGTCAGGTGCCCCCACCCAGGGCCAGTCTCAACTAGCGGCTGATGGAGGCGGGGTAGATTATGCCTGGGTATTTACATCCTGCCTCCATCACAGACGCTCGGGGGAGCCATGGCTCAGGGAGCACGCTAAACACTAAATTATGCCTCGACTCTACAAAATGGGCATTATGGCTCCCATTTGACAGATGAAGAAACTGACGACCGCAGCCTGGGAGAGGCAGCAACAGGATGTGAGCTCAGGTCTGTCTGGCCGTGGAAGGAGGGAAGGGAAGGGAAGGGAATATGACAAGTAGCTAAAGTGTGATGTGCAGACCTCAGGGTTGGGAAAAGGAGAGGTGAGAAGATGAAATGAGGAGGAAGCTCTCTCCAGCTCCTGGGCTACCATCCCTGCTAATGAGAACCGGGGCCAAAGACGCGGGGTGGTGGGGGGGGGGGGCGGGGCAGAAAGACTTTNGCAGGGGCCCCCGCCCCTGGACCTGGGCCCACCAGCCCTCACCATGCACCAGGTTGGTCCCAGGTACCCAGGACCTAGTCTGGCAGCTGCCCGCCTCCAAGGTTCCCAGCACCCCCCACCTGCATGTCTGTCAGGGGGATGAGGAAGGAATTAACGTGTGACCTAATAGGAATTAGGAATTAACCTATTGTGACCATCTCCGAGAGTATAAAAAGAACATAAAAACGACTTATAATCCCACCCCAGAGATCTCCACTGCTCATACTTGTCTTTCCTGATAGACCCTTTTCTATGCACATAGGCAGTTTGGTTTTATATTATATGTCTTATTAGATGTACAACATTTTTGATTTATTGCTATATTATCAGTGTCTTTTCAAGCCATTGAATATCCACATATGTTACCACCTTTAATAGTCACACCGTGTCATGTTATACAGATTGATCACATTTTACATAAACCACCCCTTACTGATAGGCAACTGCTGGGTATCCAGTAAACAGTACTGGAGTGGACATCTTTAATTAGATATCTTTCCAAAAGCCAACTAAGAGCATGGACCAGAAGACTTAAAAAGGTACCATTTCCTCTGATCTAGGGCTTCTACTCAGAAGCATTTGCTCATCTTAAAGAACTGGATGAAAGAAGGCGACTGGCCAGAAGGACTCTGAGGACCCGGAGGACTGGGCATGTTGTCAACACAGAGACTAAGGCAGCAATGGAAAGACATTCCCTTGCTGAGGTTGGGGTCAGGGCAAGAGCATGGTTTCTCTGTAAATATTATTTATCTTTTTATCGTGAGTGCCTGGCATGGAGTTGCACTTAACAAACGCAGAATGAAGGATGAGATTGGTCTCCAATGCAAGGTTGGAATCTAGTGAGAAGTCAGAATCTCTGCAAAGGCTGGCTGGATGTGAAGACCCCAGCGTCCTGGTTTTACATTCCTCTGGGCGAGGCCAAGGGGCCCTCAGTTTCAGGAAGAGCGAATGAATGAAGGTGCCAGGGGCCAGGAAGGTGACGAGGAACCCTGGCTTTATGGAAAAACAACACACCAAAGCAACACATCTTTGCTTTGTCCCCGATCTTGTTCTTGATCAGGACCATTCCCCCTCTCTCTGCCTCACTTCCTTCGGTTGTTGAATGGGAAACTGTGGTCCACCCACCTGCAAGAAACAATCAGGAAGGTAACATTTGAATACAGACTTTAAAGTAACACCAGCAAGAGTGGCCACACAGCCACAACAATGAAAGCAGTTAATGTTTATTGAGCGTTTGTTACCGGTCAGGTCCTGCTCTAAGTGCTTCAGTTATATTTATCTTCATACTAACTCTACATCATTGATGCTGTCACAGTTACCACCATATGACAGAGACATGAAGCTGGGAGGTCACACAGCTGGCTCCACAGCTGGCTTGCTACACTGTAGGGGTCTGCACCCAGGAACCTCGTACTGAGCCAGGGCTCCTATTGCAAATGTCACGTGGCCTCTGCCCCTAACTGCTGGGTCCTTTGAGCTGTTTAATTAGCCTCATTGAGACTTGCTTTTCCTTATCTATAAAATGGGGATTCTGACTGTCAAGGACTCTCTGTAGACTGTCAAGGACTCAGGGAGATCTAAGAGCAGGCTGCCTAGCCTTCAACCTGGCTCAGAGCATGGTGGTTCTTCTCCTGGTAGAGAACTTGAGACAGGGGCAATCAATGAGGGTCACCCGCTTTGGGTAACACCTGACACTGACTCCACGGTGATGTGCCCCCCAGTCAACACACACTTGCCCTTTCCTTCCTGACTCGGGTCACAGGCAGAATGAGGAGTTTCTATTTGCAGTCACAACACAGACTCCTTCCAACCTTCCATCAAGTTCTAGACAGTGAATGTCACCAACTGGAAGGTGTGGGTGTAAAAGAGGTTTGTTGAAATGTGTGGCTTCCCGCTCAGCCCTTCCAGTCAGGATGGGTCACCTCTGGCACCCAAGGATGGCCATTCACCCAGCCTCCGTTGGAGCCCTTCTCACTTCCACCCCACAGATTTTCCCAGAGGCAAAAACCCAGATAAGGATTCCTGACCCGAAGGTTTCATGTTTCTTCTGGGCTGCAGGGGCTTTCTGAACTCTATGAGACCTTATGACACTGTGTGTGTGTGTGTGTGTGTGTGTGTGTGAGAGAGAGAGAGAGAGAGAGAGAGAGAGAGAGAGAGAGAGAGACATAGAAATAGAGACAGAGATGAATGAGAATAATTTTAGAGAAAGGGCCGGTAGCTGTCAATCCAATCTCATTGGTGCTCCTTAGTTCCTAAGAAAATTTAGAAATGCTACAATAAAGTGATCTACCCACGGAATATCATTATAGAAGCCAGTCACATGCTCTCTGGGATGGAATGGGCCCTGTGTGGAACAGAGTTCAGCTTTGCCCCACACTTTGTATTCATTAGCTATGTGACCTTGGACAAGCCATCTCTTCTCTCTGGCTTCTGTCCCCCATCTGCAAAATGAAGAAGTTGTGAGTGGCTTTCAGCCTGCTCTGTGGAGCTCCAGGGAGTGCAGGGAAGACTGGTGGCTTGGGGCGAGGGGAGGGTGACACCTCTGTCCCACTGGAGCAGCCCCGCCTCTCAGAGAACCTACAAGAGGTGTTACTTGAGCAAATGTCTCTGTAGCTTAAAGCCAAAATTAAAACAAAGCCCTGGCACAGCTGATCGCTCAAGCCCTTTCTGGCCTGGAGTTTGGCCCCACACTGGACTGAGCTCAGCAGGCCTATCTTCCGTCCTTAGAGGTGGCTGGGCTTCCAGTTAAGAAGGTGGACACTGGCTCTGCCACTTACCAAGCACCATGACCTTAAGTATGTTGCCTAAAGCCTCCTCCTGCTCCCCGATCTATAAATGACACATACCTACCTTATGAGGCCATTGCAATGATTAAACAGACTAATGCAGGGCATGGCAAGTATTGGCAAGGATATGGATAAAAGTAGTGCACCATTGGTGGGAACGGAAACTGGTGCAGCCACTATGGAAAACAGAATAGGGGCTCCTCAAAAAATTAAAAATACAACCACCATATGATCCAGCAATTCTACTCCTGTGTATTTATCTGCAGAAGATGAAAACACCAACTTAAAAAGACCCTGATGCTCGGTGTGGCAATATTTACAATAACCAAGACATGGAAGCAACCTAAGTGTCTGTCAATGGATGAATGGATAAAGAAGGGTGGTATGTATACACAGTGGAATCTTATCAAACCATAAAAAAGAAGGAAATGTTGCCATTTCAATGATATGGATGGACCTTGAGGACATTGTGGTAAATGAAATAAGTTAGAGAAAGACAAATATTGTATGATCTCACTTACATGTGGAATCTAAGCTAAACAAAGCACAAAAACTGAACTCATAGATACAGAGAACAGACTGGTAGTTACCAGAAGCAGGAGGTGGACAAAATGGGGGGGGGGTGTCAAATTTCTAGTTATAAAATAAATAAGTCCTGGGGATGTAATGTACAGCGAGGCGACCATAGTTAATTATTCCATGTTGTGTATTTAAAAGTTGCTAAGAGAACACATCTTAAGATCTCCTAGCTCTCAACAGATCTCATCACAAGATAAAAAAAGCTATAGCCATAGGTGGTGATGAATGTTAACTAGACTTATTGGCAATCGTTTCACAATGTACACAAATATTGAATCACTGTGTTGTACACCTGAAACTAATACAATGCTATATGTCAATTATATCTCAATTAAAAACAAACCAATAAATGTCAACCATCTTGCAAGACACACAGCAGTTATTATTACGTGTTAACAGCCATTTTCTGTCTCAGATTCTACCGTGAGGCCTCAGATATGGAAGTCAATCAATAAATTGCAGTGGAAATAAATGAGGGAGGAGAGGAAACAAATTTCCAGAGTCCAAAATTCCATGAATTGACCCTCTAAGTCAGCACCACTCAAACTATTAATCCAGGGCTGTCGTATGCTTAAATACGTGCATGAGTCACCTAGAAACCTTATTAAAATACAGAATCTGATTCAGCAGGTCTCAGATGGCCCTGGGCCTCAGCATTTCTAAGTTCTCAGATGGGGCCGGTGCTACTGGGCTGCGGCCACACTTTGCGTAGCAAGCTTGTTGTCTATTGCTGGTCATACTCTTTAGCAGTAGGCTTTATACCTGCGGTTAACAATCCGCACAGGACCCTGGGTAGACTGGGTGCTATTTATTGGCCACTGGGCTTTCAAGCCCAGAGCACTGTTGTGCTGGGTTCTTAGGAACTGGTGTGGGAGTCAGTGTGAAACCTTGAGCTTATGTCTGGCCTCTACCCAGAGATGATGTTGGGCAAGTCCCTCAGCCTCTCTGGGGCTCAGTGTCTTCATCCGTAAAGTGAGATCAGCAACACCTTCCATGCCCAGCTCTCAGAACTGTGGCATGGGTAAGGAGTGACAAGCAATGGGACCCTTCAGGGGAGTCAGGCTGTGATTAACTGGGGTGAAGGGCTTCATTTCTGAGTTCTCCTCTTCACCCCTCCCCCTCCGAAGTCTTCCTCAGAGGGAAACTGACAAGCGCTGTTGTTTGCATAGTGGCATGTTAGGGGACAAGAGAGGAAGTCAGGCCGCTAAATTTAGCAGGTGCTTACGCCCCCTCACCCAAGGCTCAGCCCACGCATTTCACCATGAGTAGGTGTCTTTCTATATTTAACTTCGGCCTGCACCTTCCACTTGAGTTCTAACACTGAAAACCCCAGGAGGATGTGGTGAGGAGGGAAGGGAAGTTCACGAAATGTGATCAGAGGCTGACATCACATGAGGTACCATCTGCACCTTCAGGTGTGTATTCTTCCTGGAAGAACCAGAAAGGGTCTCAGCTTCTCCCCCATTTTCCTCCTTGGGGAGTATAAGACTCACTGGCCAAAGTGTAGCCAGAGACCACACTGCCCTCTGGAACAATGGCACTGAGTAGGGGATCAGGGCACCACTGGGATGTCCAGAGGAAGTCATAAAAGGCAGAGGATGTCAAATGCCCTTCATGTACCAGGCATGGTCTGGGCCCCTTCACACAGGTGACCTATTCCCAACCCACACAACAGCATTGCTCCATGGCTTCATACTCAGGCTATAGGCTGGAAGGTGCTGGAAGCCTGGAGAACCCACTGCCGGGGTCCATGTCCTGAATCCATGCCACACCCATCCCTCTACCTACTGTACAGGAGGCCATAGGGTGTCACCTGCATCATCACCCAGGGGTACAGTCTTGAGTTAGTCACTCCTCTTCTTGGGTTCTCAATTCCTCACCTGCAAAACAAGCCCACTGGCCTGGTGCTGTCTCATTCCTGAATGACTTCGGGATGACATCAGAATCTGATGGTCAGAGGAAGTGAGCGTACATCCTGGGATAATTTTCCAACTTTCAAACCATGGAGTGACCTCTACACTTTGCGTATGTGCTAGCCAGCACACACAAGTCTGATGCAGATCCTGGGGGAGGCCGTTTCACCATTCCTCACTCTTCTGGGTAACGTGCATGGAAAGCCTCTGTGCTGAATAGCTTAACAGACCCTAAAGAGGCTGAGATGTAACACGGTTCCTGTACCAGAGTCCACCACTGAATAGGGCTGAAAGCCTCAGGAAAAGATTGCATAGCATTGCCATGCAGGCAAGTTCCATAATGGGTACCCCACGGGGCACAGAGGCTGGGGCCTAACCCAGCCTAAAAGGGGGTGGGGAAAAGGACCAGTGGGAAAAAGACAAAATAAACATCCATGCTCTGGGCCAGCAGTTCTCAAAGTGTGGTTCCCAGACCCGAAGCATCAGCATCATCTGGGAAGTTGTTAAAAATGCACATTTGGGGGCCCTCCCATCCCAGACCTACTGTATCGGTAGTGTGTGTTTGAACAAGACTTGCAGGTGATCCTGAGGCTCTTTGAGTTTGAGAGCCATCGTTTAGGGCAGGCCTTGAACTATTGGCTCCCTGGGTCCTAGTCAGGGCTTAGCTGGGAAAAGCAACAATTCAGGAGAGTGGTCTGGAAAATATACCCTCCATTCTCTAAATGCCCCCTCTACAGGGGCTGTGTTAGACACCTGGAAAGCTCTATGTCTGGCTGCTCTGCCAGGTCACTGCTGGTTACATATCCAGGCTCTGCCTTTGCCTGTTCTTGAGGATGGTGACAAGAAACATGCACAGGAAGATCATGTCTGGTTTGCTGTAAGATGGTTGATTTTGATCCAGTTACATAAGGCTCCTTCTATAAAGCTCACATTGAGAATACAGTGGCAAGTAACATCTTGGCAAAGACTTTCTAAAAATGACAACACCCAGTGCTGGTGAGTGTGTGGGGAAAAGATACACTCACACGTTTCTGGTAAGCGTGGAAATTGATACTGCCTTTCTGGAGAAATAACTTCCAAAAGCTTTCAAAATTTACATCCCCCTGACCCAGCAATTCAATTTTAGAAATTAATCCCTAAGGCAACAGGCATAACCGTACTTGAGCATTTCACTTCACGGATATTCTGTTCTGTTAGTACCCTAATACATTAGTCTTGTTTGTTGTAAAAACCGGAAATGACCGAAATGTTTAAGGAGTTGATTGCTAGGTGGCCATTCATTCATTCATCAAATATTTATTGAGTACTCACTATATGCCAGAAAGTGTATGAATCCTAGTGGTATAGCAGTAAATAAATAAATGAGCAAAAGCTTTGTCCTTGTGGGAGGGAAGACAACCAGTTAACAAAAAAGCAGGGATAATCCATAGTGTGTCAGTGGGTGATGGGTGCCATGAGGAAACAGGGCAGTGAAGGTGGTGCCAGAGTGGATATTTCAATGTGGACGAGGAGGAGGTGAGGGAACGAGCTGTCTGGATGTCTGGGAACTCACTGCAGGCACAGGGAACTGTCTTTCAGGCAGATGGAAACAGCAAAAGAGACCAAGGTCATGTCGTTTTCTGGGTGTGTTTGAGGAAAGGCAGGAATGCCACGTGGCTAAAGTGGAGACACAATAGAGACTGTGGGGCCATGGGCATGATGACCGTGACTGTGCAGGCCACTTGGGAACTGTGGCTTTGACTCTGGGTGAGAAGGGAGGGTGTGGAGCATGGAAGAGACTCAGACTTGTGTATCAGACAACCCTCTGGCTTCTGGATTGAGAACAGATCCCAGAGGACCAGCATAGAAGCCAGGACACTGTTAGGAGGCTCTTGCAGTAATTCACCCAAGAGACAGGAGCACGCGAACCAGTGCAGTGACAAAGGAGGTGACACGTGGTCAACTTCTGAATGTGTTTTGTGGTACATCTGGGCTTCTCTGCAGAGGGATGTCCGCCTGGAGATGAACATGTGTGGCTGCCTGGACGATGATTTCATCTCTAGAAGCTGAGAACAAGAACAAGCAAGGAAGAGGGTGTGCAGTGCCGTCAGTGGAGGAGTAGGAGCCATTCACTGGATGCCACACAAACCTGCCTGCCGTCTCTGCTGCCATTCCTGAACCCCGAAATGTGAAGCTTCATGTCACAAACTACCAAACTTCTATACCTAACATCTGAGAGCCCTGGCTGCCTGCCTAGATTTAAAGGCACCCAAAGACAGGCGATTTAAAATAAGGATGTGATACAATTTTTCAGTTATCAGATAGGCAAAGATTTAACCAGAATGATAAGAGCCCGTGCTGGTGTGGGTGTGTGGAAACAGCACTCCCCTACCCTGCTAGCGGAAGTTTACATTAGTATCACCTCTGGGGGGCACTTGGGGAACCTCTCAAAAGCTCCTGCCTAAAGGAGCCAGAACAGCTGAAATGATTTTGAAAAAGAAAAATAAAGTGAGAGCACTCAGGCTACCTGATTTTGAGGCTGATTATATAATTAGAGTAACCAAGACGCGTGGTATTAGCGGCAGGATGCATCCATACATTACTGGAACAGAATAGCAAACCCAGAAGTGGCTCTACACCAGAACAGATTTGACAAAGGAGCAAAACCAGTTCCACGAAGTAGGGGCAGTCCTTTCAACAAGCCGTGCTGGGAACAACTCCTTGTCCACAGGCAGAAACACCAGAGCTCCACATAAGCCACATCCACTACTTTATACAGGATTTAACCCAAAATAGGTCAGAGGTCTAAACCTAAAAGGCAAAACTATAAAACTTTCAGAAATAACATAGGAGAAAACATTCCTGACTCAGAGCTCGGTGAAAAGTTCCTCGACATGACCTCAAAAGCATCATCCAGAAAAGAAAAAAATCACCACATGGACCTCATCACAGTGAAAACCTTCTGCTCTGCAAAAGACTCTCTTAAGAGGATGTAAAGACAAGCTATAGATTGGGAGGAGATATTTGCAAACCACACTACCTGACAAATGACTAGTATACATAGCATATAAAGGACTCTCAAAACCTGATGGTGAAAATAATAATCCAATTGGAAAATGGGCAAAAGACATGAACAAACACCTCACCAAAGAGGATATACAGAAGACAAAGAAGCAAATGAAAAGATATTCAACATTATTAACCCTTAGCCAAATGCAAATTAAAACCACACACACAAAAGTCATGACACAGGTATTAAGACAGCTAACGTTAAAAGTGGTGACAATACCAAATGCTGGCAAGGATGTAGAGGAACTGGTCTTTCATACATTGCTGGTACGAATGTAAAATGGTACACCCAGTCTGAAAGACGGTTTGGCAGTTTCTTAAAAAACTGAATGTACGTTTAGCATATGATCCAACAACCGTACTCTTGGGCATTTATTTAAGAGAAATGCAAACTTTTACCCATGTAACCTGTACACACGTATTCATAGCCTCACTGGTACAAAGCCAACACTACTCTTCGAAAGTTGAATTAGTTAAACTGTGGTTACATAAAATACTACTCAGCAATAGTAAAAGGAATAGACTATCGATACACAAAACAACCTGGATGGATCTTAAGGGCAATAGGCTGAGTTAAAAAAAAAAAAAAAAAACTCACAAAAGGTCTTATGATGTATAACTCGGTTTACATAACATTCTCAAAATGACTGAATCATAGAGATGGAGAACAGATTAGTGGTTGGCAGCAGTTGGAAATGGTTGAGGGAGAGCTATGACTAGGAAGAGTTAGTATGACGGAGATTGGGGTGATGAAATAGTTCTGTATCTTGATTTGAGTGGTGGTTACATGAAGCTATATGTGTGATAAAATGACACAGACCCACATGCACACATTGTAATAATGTCAATTCCTGATTTTGCTATTGTACTGTAGTCATGCAAGATGCAACCACTGGGGAAAACTGGGTGTGAGGTATGTGGGACCTCTCTGTACTTTCTTTACAGCTTCTTGTGAATCTGTATTTATATTTCAAAATAAAAAGATTTCTTGAAAAAAAGGAACTATCCTAAAAACAGAGAAGGAAGCATACGCCTTTTGACATCAAAATTCCACTTGTATGGATTTATCTTGAAGGAATATCAAAAAGGCATCAAATATAAAGATGATCATCTCAGTCTCATTTATAATAGTAAAAAATTAGACCAAATCACATTATGCCACCGTTGGTTAAGTAGATTATTATAAACATACCCAATGGAATAGTACACAATCTTTAAAATCATGGTGTAGATCTATATTCATTGATATGGAGAGACATTCACAATATACTATTAAGGGTAAAAGACTGATTAAAAGAAATACATAGCCTTTTAAAAATTTTTTCATTTAAATTCTAGTTACTTAATATACAGTGCAATATTGGTTTAAGGAGTTCACTTACATACAACACCCAGTGGTCATGACAAGTCATTTCCTTAGTACCCATCACCCATCTAGCCCATCCCCCATCCACCACCCTCCAGCAAACCTCAGTTTGTTCTCTATCATTAAGAGTCTCTTATGGTTGGTTTCTCTCTCTGTCTCCTCTCTCTCTCTCTCGTTCTTCTTCCCATATGTTCATCTGTTTTGTTTCTTAAATTCCACATATGAGTGAAATCATAGGGTACTTGTCTTTATCTCACTGACCTATTTTGCTGAGCATGAATACACTCTAGCTCCATCCACATCATTGCAAATGGCAAAATTTCATTCTTTTTTGATGGCTGAGTAATATTTCATTGTATAAATATGTCACATCACCTTTATCCATTCATCAGTCAATGGACATTTGGACTCTCTCCACAGTTTGGCTATTATTGATAACGCTGTTATAAACATTGGGGCGTATACACCCCCTTCAAATCTGTATTTTTTGTATCCTTTGAGTAAATGCTTAATAGTGCAATTTGCTGGATCATAGAGTAGTCCTATTTTCAGTTTTTTAAGTACCCACAGTGCAAGAGGGTTCCCCTTGCTCTGCATCCTCGCCAACACCTGTTGTTTCTTGCATTGTTAATGTTAGCCATTCTGACAGGTGTGAGGTGATATCTCATCATAGTTTTGATCTGTATTTCCCTAATGATGAGTGATGCTGAGCATCTTTTCATGTGTCTGTTAGCCATCTGTATGTCTTTCTTTGGAAAAGTGTCTATTCATGTCTGCTGCCCATTTCTTAACTGGGTTGGTTTTTTTTTTTTAAGTGTATGCAAATATATAGGCTACAGGCTCCATATGGGCAGGGATTTTTGTCTGCATTAGTAACTCCAGGATTCCTAGCTCCCAGTCAAGTGCATGACACAGAGTAGGCACGCAATATATATTTGTGGAACACACACATATTTGCACAGAAAAATGTCTAGCGGGTTATACAACATGATATTAGTTATGGTTATCTCAGAGTAGAAGGATTTGGGTTAATTAGTTACATTCCCTTCAATTTATTTGTATTTTCTATTCTTTAATGATAATTATGTATTACTCATAGAATATATCTTTTACTTCAACAATCACAAAGTGTAGAATGTTTGGTGGTGCCCTCCAATCTAAACTGGACAAATCTGGGGTTGATATGGTTGGGTCACACTCAACCAAGGCTTGCCTACCCCAGAATGGACAGGTTTTGTGAGGCCCCCAGATCATCCCCAAGGACTAAGTTCTAGGCCTTTGGTCTGAGAGGAACTATGTTGTGAGGACTCTCGTAAGAGATCTGGACAATTGTGAGGACCCCAAAGAGCCAGAGAATTGATGGGCTGACATTCAGAGCAGGAGCACTGCTGACGTGGGATCAATAGGGAAGGGATGGAAAAGTATTAACCCTGGGGCAGATCTGCTCTAGACACAAGCTGAGTGCAGTGCAGGATGGAAATCTGCAAATGTGTCCATCCACCAAAGTCTAATGCATGGCCTTCAACACTGCAGAGGGTCAGGGCTGTGGTTCTGAAAGAACCATCTGAAGACAGAAAACATCACAATTCCCAGTAAGTTTAATAAAATATTGGTTTCCAACCTTAGCCCACTGAACCTGAATCTCTGGGATGAGGCCCACAGCTGTCATTTTATAAAACTTCTGGAGTGATTGTGATGTACAAAAGAGTTTGGGAAACTCCAGGCTGGAGGCAGAAATCCAAAACAGTATCATGCTGGATGGACAAATGAGTTGTTGTTTTGCTATTTGTGATGAAGTGACATAAGACCTAATAATTATTGGTTTGCAAGAAGCTTTTTCTCCAAAGAGTTCAGGGAATTTTAAGGACATTTCTAGAATCATAGACACCTTCTCTTTAAGAGACCCAAGGGTATGGTCCCTAATGCTTCCCATTAGAGTACTGTGACCCTCGGCTTTCCCAAAAAAAGAAGTCACTTTTCCAAGGACTCCCTCACTCTCTCTGTATCTACTGTGGTAAATACACATGATAAAAAAGCTTTAACCATTTTAAGCGTACAATGCAGTGCCATTAAGTACATTCACAGTGCTATGCATCCATCACCACTATGTAGTTCCAGAACTTCTTCATCACTCCAAATGGGAATGCTAAAATCATTAACAGTAACTCATTTTCCCTTTCCCCCAGCTCCTGGCAACCACCAGTCTGCTGTCTCTCTCTATGGATTTACCTATTCTGGGTATTACATATAACTGGAATCATACAATACGGGATCTTATACCTGGCTTCTTTCACTTAGCGTGTCTTCAAAGTGCATCCATGCTGTGGCATGTGAAGAATTTCACCTTTTTATGACTGAATAATATCCATTGTAAGAATAGACCACATTTTGTTTATCTGCTCATCTGTTGATAGATATTTGGGTTGTTTCCACCTTTTGGCTATTGTAAATAGTGCTACTATGAATAATGATGTACAAGTTTTTGCTTGGACACCTGTTTTCCAATCTTTGGGGTATACACCCAGAAGGAAGTTGCGAGATCACATGGTAACCCTAGGTTTAACTTTTTCAGGAATCTCCAAACTGTTTCCTGCCCTTACTCACTCTTATGAGGCACCTGGCCCTCCACCCTGTGCCCTGGCATCTTAGGGGATTGTGCCAGAGTTAAAAGATCTGGGGGTCAGGAGACCTGGGTGCGGGTGTGACTATGACCCCTATAGGTGTGACAGACCGTGACCCCTTCAAGCTGTGAGTCCATGCACTCATCATTCACTGCTTTGTGCCTTGGTTTCTGTGTAAGGATCTTACAGGGTGTCCTGAATATGGATATTAACTGAGATTAAAGACTTGAGAGGTAGAGCAGTGGGGGCTGGGCAGTGATCACAATCCCTGGGCAATTACTTAGCCTTTTGGAGCCTCGGTCTCATCATCTTGCAATAGGGTGAACACGAGGATCTGCCATACAGGACCATTGTATTACATTAGTCAATTTATGCAAAACAGTAGCTGCAAAACCATACTTAGACACTGCTATAAAATAAAAACTCTTAGCAATCCTGGTGGCAAGAAGCATGTGCTTGCTTTCTCAAGCTTGTGCTCCATTCATACCACCCCTCCTCACTTTCTCTGCTTGTCTCTCTAGGCTTCTCTGCCGGGACCCTTCTCTCTCACCTGGACAGGCTGATGCACACCTGACCCTTGGATTAATCCGTCCTCTGTGTTCCACGCCCTTTTGTGCAAACTTTACTACCTTCAACTTGAGTGTAAACTCTAGTTTGTTCTTTCTGTGCATCTTCTCGAGGGCCTATTATATAGTAGATACTCAATAAATGCTGTTGACTGAATCAATGAAAGAATGCATATCTTTTCCACCAGCACATTGGCCTTGGAGCTGGTCATGGCATAGGGACCTGGGGCTGTGGGGTTCTCTCCCATCACTGGAGCAGGAATGTGCCAGAACCGCCCCCACGTTACCTCTCCTTGGCCCCACAGTCTGGCAAACAGCACAGTCCAAGATCATGTCAGGATCCAGGAGAGAGCAGAGCAGGGACACGGCCCAGCCACCTGGTCCCTCCAATCTTCCTCAGCACTCTTTTGGCTCAGAAGGTGGGGAAGAGCAGACACACGGGCTTTCCTGCCCTGGCCTTCACCCCTGCCCCATCTGTCCCTCCCTTCACCTCCCCTCTCAGATGCAGGCCAGGGTCTTTGTTGGAAATCAAAATCAAAGGTGTGCTGGGAGAAAATGTATGTGGCTGGACATGGAGGCACTGAAACTGCCACTCTGGTGGGGGAGGTGACAGGGACACTTGGAAAAAATATTGCTGCTGAAGGGATCCTAACAGAAAGAGGTCCTGCCTGGTGTGTGTGTGTGCGTGTGTGTGTGTGTGTGTGTATAAGAGAGAGAGACAGAGAGAGAGTGTGTAGCAGAAGCTGTGTCTCCCTCCCAGAGCCCAGCCAGCTCACCCCTGCAGAAGCAGCCTGGTCTGAGCAGTGGGGGCTGCAGGCCTGCCGATGGTGACAGCGTGCCTGAGAATGTGAACACTAACACACCAACTAGAGGTCAAGTGTGGGGGCAGTCCACATATCAGCAGTACCACAGTCACCTTGGGCACCTTCCCTCAGGCTCTAGTTTCCTGTCCATCAAATCCCATGGGAGTCAGGGACCTTCTCTTTCACACTGCTTTACCATCTCTGCTCTGAGCTGCCACCGTCAGATGATGTGCATGCTCAAGGGGCACACTGCTGACAGCCTGCCCCATCCCGGGGCCTCTGTTCTCCAAGGACATGGCCTGGAATCCTGGGGCAGCCATCCTGCCCAGCTGCTGCCCCCCTCCTGTGTGGAGGTCCCTGCAATCTTGCCCCTTCCCCCCCCCACACACACACATTTGGTCTGGCTTGCTGTGTGTGTGCTCTTCCTCTCCAGGACCTGCTTGGCCCTCCCACCTGCTTCCCTCTCCAGGTGGATGCCCCGCCCCCCGAGCAGCTCCACCTTCACGTCCCCTACAGCCTGAGCACCCTTTGCTCATTGGACCAGGGTTCTCCAAAGTGTGGTCCATCTGGCAGTCCTTATGGGCACAGTACAAAAACACCAGGGCTTCCTTTGCCCCTCTTGACACCACATCCTTCTGTAATTCCTACTTTTTGTGTGTTTTAGCATGTACAAAATATATTAGTGCAGTAGTTCTGTGTATAAGTAAAAAAAAAAAAGTAAAAGTTGGTGTGTGTTCTCAAAAACACATTTCTAAAGGAGTATGAAATCAATAAAGTTTGGAGACTGTTATAGGGGAGGTAAGATACATGTAGTGATAGCTGTAACTCTTGTGTTTGGTGACAAATGCCATGATAGAGGTAAGGATTCAATGCTGTGGAAGTTCAGAAAGCATGTGATTGTCACCAGCAGAAGTTGGGAGGAGAATCAGGGAAGTTTCCTAGAAGGGGTGGTTTTGGGGCTGAGTGTTGAAGGACAGGATGTGGCCTGGGGCCATGGAGGGAAGGGCTTGCCTGGCAGAAGACACTGTGGTAGCGGAGGCACAGGGGCTGGAAAGCACACATGGGTGCCGGCGTCAGGGCTACATGCCAGGAGAGCAGGAGGAGATGGGATGGGCAGGGTGAGTTGGGAGCAGATGATAGAGAAAGAGCTCGGAATATGCAAGGGGTGTTCAGGGAATGCACACAGAAAAGGGAAAACAAGGGCGGGCCACCAAAGGCTTCTGAAGAGGGAAGAAGAAATGCAGTCCAACTGGGTCTGGGAATTTGAACGTGGGAGGGGCATGTGAGACTGCTTGTGGGGGCTGGAGAGCCAGTTGGAAGTGGAAGGTGACTGTCACACCCACCTCAGAGGCCCCGAACTTAAAACAGAAGAAGGGAGAAAGGAAAGGAGGAGGTGGGTGTAGGAAACACCAGAGAAGCCACCTCAAATGAACACTATAACTGATAGAAAAGGGGATGCAAACTGAGGGCAGGAGGGGCAAGGGAGGCTCACCCTTCAATGCTGAGCCACCCAAGGGATGGCAGCAGATATGACCCTGGAGAGGAGACTCTGTTGTCTAGAATGACAATTTGAAAATTGGAGGGTCTGGGCTGTGGGGTTGGTGGTTTGCATAAAGAAGATGAATTCTTCAAAGGTTGAAGCTTTTGGTCTGAACCTTTTTGATTGAAATAGATCTCCGTCTTCATTCTACAAATATTTTTGCATCCCTTCTATGGGGAAAACATCATGCCAGACGCTGGAGGCTTAGGGAGGGAGCAGAAATTCTGTCCCTGTCCTCAGGGGTCCCCAGTCCAGCAGGAAGGCAGCCACATGAAGTTTGTGACAATCTGTCAGCCGAGGGGTCCAACGGAAGACCAGAAGAGGCTTCACAGAGGTGACATTTACACTTGCTCCTGGCTCAATAGACAGAGCCATGTCCTGAGAGCAAAACCAACCTTTCTTCGTGACTCAAGGTCATTGCAATAATCAGCTTTTAAGCTATCATCATGGCGTGGGTGGCATGGGACAGTGACTGAATCAGCATGGCTGCCGGGTGCCCGTGACCTCACATTTTCAGAGAAACCATGCCATCGAGTGTGTCACCTTCTGCCAAGCAAGCCAACCTCAGAGTGTGCAGCGCGTGGCTTTTGGATTTTGCAACCCCTCCCACTCTTGCCTCTCAGGCTTCTTGCATGTCCTTTGGTTTACTTCTGGATTTGGTAACCTCCCAGAAATTTGTGGGGGAATGGGTTCCAGTCTCCTAAGTGCTGGAAAAATATGACCGAGCAGTCTGACTTATTTTAATTATTTTTTTCCCTCCCTGGTCCCATCAGCTTTGTTCCTTTTTCCACCTTCCTCATCCCCCCCGCCCGCCCCCCACCGCGGCTATTTATAAACCTGTCTTCCCTCAGTCTACAACCTTGTTCCTTTCTTACTCTTTGGGTTCTTCTATTGTAAGGCTGCCCCACGGAGAGAGGTCCCCATCATCCAGTCCAGACTCATCTCCTGTTGCTTAACCATGACATGTCTTGAAACTTAGCCCAGTGGAAATGGCACAAGCTTTCCAGTCAGCCAGATGTCAGTCAGTGCTTGGTTCATATACCTACTGTCTCAGTATCTTTGGGAAGGTCTATGAGCCTCGTGCCCTTAAGAACAGTATGGTTTGTCACCATATTCTTAGTTTGTGAGTTAATCTTTAGTGTTGATTCATTTTATAATCTGTGGCACAAATAATCCATTGGTAAAATTAAGGTAAGAAGCAAAATGGAATTAGACTTTTAGCTCTAGATGAAAGCAAGACTCTTATTGGGCACCCTGTGTACAATCGTGACCCCATATTTTCCCAGCCCCCTTTTCCACCTTCCCCATGGCACTCACCATGTATGACAGGCTGTACATCAATCTCATTGTCTTCTATGTACTGTCAGTCTGTCCCCCTAGAATGTAAGTTCCATAAGGGCAGAGATTTTGTCTGTTTTGTTCCCTGCTATATCCTCAGAACCCTGGACAGCTCTTTTTTATTTTTTAATTAAAAAATTTTTTTATGTAATTTATATTTGAGAGAGAAACAGAGCATGAGTGGGGGATCAGGCAGAGAGAGACTGAGATAGAATCTGAACCAGACTCCGGGCTCTGAGCTGCCAGCACAGAGTCTGACGCGGGGTTCAAACTCATGAGCTGTGAGATCATGACCTGAACCGAAATCGGATGCTTAACCAACTGAGCCGCCCAGGTGCCCCCATCCCTGGACAGTTCTTTGTGCTTAGTGGACATTCAGAAAGAATTTATTGGTGACCAAATGAATGACCAATACAGGGCTATTTGGAAAGTCAGTGAGACAACTCTTGCAAACTGCCTGGTACAATGCCTGGCATACAGTGGGTGCTCAATGATGCCAACCCCTTTCCTCCTTGCCATCCCTTTGCCTTTCTCCACCTGTTTGGCAGTAGGGACTTCATGTAACAGCACCTCCTCCTAGGCAATGCCTGCTCCTTCTTTCTTCCCAAGGTCCCTCTGAGCCTGCCCTTGACCCACGCTGGCTGAGATACACCTCCTGCACTGGTGACAGTTTGCATCTGCCCTCACCTCTAACTGGCCTTGGTTCAGTGTGTGTCAGTAACTCAAGAATAACCAGGAGCATGGATTCTCTGAGCTGGCAGCACTTTTGATCATCTGGCCTCAACTTTTCCATCCTCACTGGCATACCTTTCCATTAGATTACATTTGTCAGAAGATGAACGGGAAGCTTCAGTTCGAGTGTACTCAGGATTCACTGGTACCTTATTCTTCTTAGCTCAGTGTCTTTCCTTATGGCAATCTTTCATCTCATGAAGGTATTTGGAGAAAAATAGCGTCATTCACTTTACAGATGCAGAAACTGAGGTCAAAAGACTAAAAAACTTGCCTCCTGGGCCTCGCTCTGAGCCATGCCACTCTCCTTTCCCTAAGGCTAACTTGTAAATCTAACTTGTAAAACTTCCCATGGAAACCAGTTGGGCACATTGGTGCTGTAATTGACCTTAACAGGCAAGGCATACAGCTCCTTGGATGTACAGGCCCTTGTTCACCAGTTTCCCTTCTTGCAAAGTGAAAGCTACCTTCTTGGGGATGAGAGGAACCCCTTTCGGGGGTGAGGAGGAAACTGTTTGTCTCATCTACACTGAAGAGCTGCTGCCTCTGGGGGTTGGCAGAGAGGAAGTTGCAGGATTTTGACCTAGGCTATTCCAAATGTGACTTAAATAGTTCACTAGAAGAAGTCTAAAGCCTGCCCTGTTGGCTTTTCTGGGTCTGACTAGAAAGGTTCCAGTGAAATCTGATCTCTGAGCTCAGGGCTTTTCCTCAGGGCCTTGGGCCAGCAGCAAGGTTAGGCATCCAGCTGGTCTCCCTACAGACCCCTCATTGCAGCCGCTCCAGGAAAGGGCAGCCTTGTGATGTTAGGAAGTCCCGTTGACCTCATGTCCATTCTGCTGCGGAAGCACTCGGCCAAGGTGTTGCGAGGCAAGTCTCTCTCATCACCGTGGCCCCAGGAGGCTGGAAATCACACACTAAATGGTTCCTCCGTGTAGCGAGTATCATTTCTTCCACTCCCTGACTTTCAGGGGCCTCAGGCCCTGAAACAACAGAGTATTCAAAGCTGGCCACAGGTCAGCCCTTGCATGTGGAAAGCGGTGCCCCCTTTCCAAAGCATTTCACATGCTTCAGCCCATCTGGTCAACCCTGTGTGG
>NW_027527936.1:1952226-1952758 GCF_008692635.1 Crocuta crocuta
GCCCCCTGCCATAATAATCAAAAAGCAACGTCATTTTCATCTGCCATTGGCCCATTGAGCCTGTGCTGAAGAACTGATTCTCCTCTGCCATTTGGAAGATGGCCAGTGCACATCTCATGACTTTCCAGGTCACTCTCAGGTAAGTAAACGTTTCTAAGAAACAGGACTCCTTAGAGAAATGGCTGACGCTAGCATTAGGGCACAGAAAATACAAGTGGAACCTGGAACATCTTGAGTGCCAGAAAGTAAGAAAGTGTTTTAAAAAGAAAGGAGGAAAGAAGGAAGGGTGGGTGGNAGAAAAAGCTTCCAATGACCAAAAGTGGGACAATTTGAGGAATAAAACAAATAACAGCAGATTGTATGACAATGCAAAGAATGAAATAAATATCCGTGCATCCGTACTAACACAAATAACTTACTCAATAAAGAAAGAAATGGAGAGAAGGGATAACTCTTCCTTACAGAAGAATTCCAAATAATAAACAGACCAGTGAGGAAAATACGACATCACTATTAGACACCACAGTCAAAG
>NW_027527936.1:1952870-2015017 GCF_008692635.1 Crocuta crocuta
AACTGGGGGTGGGGTGGGGGTGGGGGGGGGACTTAAAGGAGAAACAGGATATTTGCACAGCTTTAGAATATCTCTCTCCCAATTCTTTTTAATTACTGTGGTGATTTTAACAGGGGGTCCACAGATTCTTTGATATTCCTCCCTCCCGGAGGTGGGGCTTAGTGTCCCTCCCCTCACGTGTGGCTGGGACCTGACATGCTTCTACGGACAGAGTATGGAAAGGGGAAAGCAGTAACCGCACGGCGGGGACAGTTGGCAGGTACCACCTGAACCGAGTGATCAAGGGTAACGCCACAGAGTAATAAGTTATGGTGAAGTGGCAGACCCCTGACACTATATACTGAGAAGGGACATCCCCTCTGTAAGATTTTCCCCTACAATTCATAATCTCCATCTAGTCGCAAGAAGACTTTAGACAAACCCCAAATGAGAAACGTTCTGCAATACACCAGACCAGGATGCGTCAAAAGTGTCAGGGTCATGAAGGACAAGAGCCAGGGACACTGTCACAGAATGAAGGGACCTAAGAAGGCATGACAACTAAATGCACTTTGGGACCCTGGAGGGGACATTGGCACAGGAAAAGGACACTGGTGGGAAAACCACAGAAGTCAAAACATATGATCTGTACTTTAGTTCATAGTATTGTGCCAATGTTAACTTCTTAGGTTTGACAAACACACCACAATTATGTAAGCTGCTAACATCAGGGGAAGCTGGGTGCACGATGTACCGGAACTCTCTGGAGCACGCTCTGTCGATGAGGTGTTACCCCCAAGGGGCGAAAGTTGGTTCGTTGGGCTGAAAAAATCTTACTTATGACGATGGTTCGTGGCCATGGGACATAAGTACATATATAGCAGATCTGTGGTTAAAATTTGATGGGGGATCAATTACAGAAAGGAACATGTCAAAATGCTCTGGGCTGGGGGTGGGGCAATAATGAAAGAGGTGGAGAAACACTGCCCCAGAGGGAGAGCGACCCTTTGCTACCCTTCTGTACTTGCAAGAGGATTTAAATAACTAAATAAAATCCTCTGGTCACTCGCACTCATAAAATAGTTTCAATTAGGTAATTAATAAGGCCAACCTGGAACAGTAATAATAGGAAAAAAAGTAAAGCTTTCGCCAAATTAGAGCCTCTCCCCTCAGCAGCTCAGGCTGGCACAGGTCTTGGGAAAGCAGATTGGTTGTCATCTCTCCCTGCTGTCCGGTGTGCCTACCCTCCCTGCTGGGCTGGTCTGGCTCCTTCTTGGTGTGGTGGGTGGGGGGGGGGGGGCAAGGAGANGGTGGGGGGGGGAGAGCAGACAAGGTAAGGGGCAGAAAAGGCTGTGTGTGTCTGACGCTCTTGGGAGCTGATGGTGTCTCTCTCTGGGCTTGGCAAGCACTCGAGCTGATTCTTCCTCTGTTGGGTGGGTTTGGGTTCTTAAGAGACTCTTTGTAGTCACTAGGGGACCCTTCCTGATGCCCCCACCCCCATCTGCATAATTGATGCCATCTCAGGAAGGCCACGTGTGACCTCCGGGTTCTGCCTCAAGACTGAAGCTTTTAAAAATGACCCGAGCTGGAGAGGGGCAAGATGGCGGAGAAGTAAGGAGCTCCGTACTTGCACTCGCGCCCATACNACCCGAGCTTGTGAATCCTGCTCTCTCTGCAAATATCCGTCCACACCTGGGTATGAACAAGAAAACATTTAGCCCCAGTTGCTAAATGGCATTGTCTCCCTTCCAACTACGAGGGCAATCCTGCTGACGGAGGGAGAGACGGGGCGGGACAGTGTCTGCAGGGCTGCTTGGGCCACAGAGCCCCCTGCCTCCTTCTGTGCAACAGACAGTCCACGTTTCTGTGGCATCGGGTGAGCCGGGCCAACAGGGTTTTCTGTTACTTGTAGCTAAACACATCTTAGCTCTCAAAGCCAGTCCCGTGATGTGCAGGGGAGGCTGAAAGGAGGAAACAAATGAAGAACAAAAGGCAAAAAAGGAATAGGGGAGAGAGAAGAAGATGACAGCCGTCAGAAGTGATGGAGGAGGACAGAAGCAGCTATGGGGATGGCTTCAGCAAACCAGTCCAGAGATCAGGGACAACAGGGACTAAAAGGAGATTTAATTGTGTACTTACTACCTACCGGCACTGTTCTGAACTCTTTGTACGCATCCCTTTTCTGTCCCCCTTCCCCCCCTTTCATGAAGTTTATAGGAAACACATTCATGGAATCAGAGCGTGATAGAATTGGGGCCAAATTCAAGTCAAGATAGGATCAGAGTCAGATGCACATTTGGGGAACAGCTCTAGGTGAGTCAGACGCTGTGGGGGGTCTTTCCTCACATTACCCCCTGTTCTCCTGATGCCAGGTTTGTAAGGGAGGGGCTGTTTCCTGCATCCCACAGATAGAGAAACTGGGCACATAAGGGTTACGTGACTTGCCTTGCAAGTGACCGGTAGAACTGAGCCTAGAACTCACGTCACGGGATTTCGAGTTTAATACCCTTTCTGCTTGGCAACTCTGCCTTTTTTTATCCGCGGGAATATGAAAGAAAACATCACAGGCAGCTGATTTGCAGCTGGGATGCACCATACTGGTTGCTAAAATGTTTAACTATCTCTGAACCAGCTGGTACCCAGCCACTGCTCTGAGCTTCCTCAAAGGCTGTGCTGCCTCCTCCTGCCCAGATACCCCCAGCAATCCAGCATCTGAAGAGTAAACTGGGGTCTCCAAGGTGCTGCCCTGGTGCTATGGCCTGCATCGGCCTTGGCCAGTTGTTCAACGCTTTGAAGTCACACTCTGAAGCAGGCTCTAGGCTCCGAGGTGTCAGCACAGAGCCCGATGCGGGGCTCACACTCACGAAGTGCAAGATCATGACCTGAGTCGAAGTCAGACACTTAACCGACTAAGCCACCCAGGCGCCCCAACAGCCATATGTTTCTTGGGTGTCACCTTCTTCTTACATACTTATATGGTCTTTACTTCTGACGTGCACAGATATGAAAGCTGAGACCCAGAGAAGAGTGCATGACTAGTTCAGAGCTGGGCCAAATCTAAGCCTAAGTCCTTGGACTTTCAGTCAGGTTCCTTCTGCTTTATCACTCAAATAGGAAATTTCACACTATGTAGAGCTATGAACTTTAAAATTGATTAGAGAATGTTACAGAGCATGGATGAATCTTTCTGAGAGAGGCCTGCTAGTTCAAAACAAATTCAATGCTACTGGCAAAGATTCAGTAGGCCTGAGATTTACCCAAAGACTAAGAATGTATTAAATGTGTGATGGGTTGAATTGAAATTCTTCACTATTTACTCCCTCCTTGCAGTTGGGTTCTACATCTCTACTCGTTGTCATCTGACCTCCCGAGATTCCTGGGAGCATATATTTCTGCCTCGTTGGTGTAAGTCTTGGTTCTGTGACCTGCTTTTTCATTGAGATGATTGGGGGTAATGTTTGCTGGGTCTGAGCAGAAGCTTTTTGACTGATTGTTAAGTTCACCTTGGCTTCTCTCTCTCTCTCTCTCTCTCTCATGTTTATTTATTTATTTTGAGAGAGAGAGAGAAAGAGCATGAGCAGGGGAGGGACAGAGAGAGAGGAGAGAGAGAATCACAAGCAGGCTCTGTGCTGTCAGTGCAGAGTCTGACGTGGGACTCTATCCCACAAACCCTGAGATCATGACCTTAGCTGAAACTTAGAGTCAGATGCTTAACCAACTGAGCCACCCAGGTGCCCAGTGCCTTGGCCTCTCTTGAGCCTACCCTCTGCAGCAAGAAAATAGTCTTCTTGGGTTCCGCTGCTCTGTCAGCTCAGGTCCCAGAACAGGAAGACATGTGGAAGTCTTCAGAACCCAGAGATGCCACAGTCCTCATGTAAAATGAGCAAGAAATAAGTGTTTTTTTTTCACAAGTCATGAATACATTGGGTTATTTGTCACTGCAACCTAAGTGGGCTGATACGCAGGAAGAAAAGCATGCTTTGAAAATTTTAAGAATAAAAATTAACTGAATCCTAGATTTGAAAGGTCTGCTACTTCTAACTAAATATCATGTCTTGGAGCGAGAACCCAGGTACCTAGTGAGCATGTACTTAGTAGATATTTGGATTTTCCAGAAATATTTTTACACAAACTTTTCAAAAAGGCTTGTCATCAATAAACCATGGACTGTATGTATTAGGGAACTCCAGGGTTTCTGGACAGATTATCCAAAACTAGAAAAAAATCACATCTGTCCCAATAAAAGGAGTTAATTCAAAAGATGATTAAATAGTGCATTTAGAGTAAAGACAAAAGAGTACCACATCCCATTCAGATCATGTGTGGATTTTCACTTAAGGTTTCACGCCTACTATTTTTGGTAATAGAATATCTAAATCAAATTCTGTTTTGGAGATTGAAGCATGAAAACTCTGAAACAAACTCACTCATTCACTCCATCTCTCTTTCTATCCATTCAACCATCCATTCACTCATTCAACCATCCATCTGTCCATTCATCTATCCATCTGTCCATCCATCCCTCCATCCATCCATCCCTCCCTCCATCCATCCATCCATCCATCCATCCATCCATCCATCCTTCATGTTCTTGATGCAAGACAAACATCAAAAGCCTCCCTTTTAATAGCCCTTATGGGAGAAGAAATTTCTGTGAATTATATACACTTGAATCAAATTGGATTCCCTTAGGAGGACCTTCAGACATTATACTATTATTTCTGGTAGTCCAGAATCTAAATGAAAGCCTCAAGTTACCCAAATAAGTCTGGTATTCTATCAGGTCACCTCAAGTCTCTAAGAAGATGCTAGGAGTGGCTTTGATACTTGAGCTTCCAACATGGATATTCCATGATTTTATGGATTCATTGTGTGGCAAGATATGCCACATTGCTCCTGACATCAAACCACCAGAAAGGTCAGCAGATTACTCTGCAGATAACCCAAAATCCCAGGGTTCTGCCTGCTCGGCAATGGAGAGTTCCTAGAACTCTCAGAAGGTAAATGTGGACACAGCTATAGTTCTCTGAGCCCAGTTTTTAGGTGTTCACTATCAGCGATGAATACATAGATCACAGAAGATCTAGCTAAGGGGAAATCTACATATGTTTGGGCTTCCTGCCATTGAAATAACAATAATGATAAAAGAATGAGCTCTTTGGCATATAAACAAAGCCTTCAGTCAGAATGTGAACAAAAGGAAAGAAGCTGGCGATCAGGCCCTGCCCATGTAGTCCACAAAAGAAAATCTAATGGACTCCAGAGTTTCATAAAGGCAAGAAACCTGTTCTTGTCATTGATGCTGGGGGACAGAACTTAAACACCAGCCTTGTATTCATGGAGGAAAATGAGAGAGCCTTTTCTTGAACGAGGCCGGGAGCTCAGTGGCACGGACGTCTCTTGAATATACCCTTTGTGCCAGGCGCCCTGGGCCACGTCCACCCTTGAGCCACTGTGCAGGGCAATGGTGCGCAGGTGTGGGTGTGCTCTGGGGGACAGGGTCAAGGGACCCGGCACCTGATGGAGTCTCCTTCCACTGCCGGCTGTGGAGAGAACCAAGGTCTGTCTTTGGGTCTGTCCGCCTGTCTGTTGCTGAAAGGTGGCCCTGTACTTAAGCAGGTGAAGACTAGGTTGTGGATAAGTCTGTGAGGCACTTTGGGGGGAGCTGGCTTTTGGGTGTGCTCTTTACTTCTCGCGGACCTCATTGCTTCATGACAGGGGCGTGAGGCCGTGGCTACCGTCTGCTTTCAGGAAAGACAGCGTCCCTGTCTCCATGTGTGACTTCTGTTCTTTTGGAGAGCTTCAGAGAAGGGAGTTCTGGGAACANTGAATGTTGAAAAACAAACTGAGGACTGATGGGTATGGGGGGGGAGGGAAAGGGGGGTGATGGGCATGGAGGAGGGCACTTCTGGGGATGAGCACTGAGTGTTATATGGAAACCAACTTGACAATAAACTATTTATAAACATATATATATAACATTTTGGATATGCTGTGTTAAAGAAAATGTATCATTACAATTCATTTCAACTGTTTCTTCTTACACGTTTTGAATGTGACTACCAGGAAATTTAGAAGATACACATGTGATTCACATGTGATTCACATCATTTGTCTATTGGACGGCACTGCTCTGAAGGAATCCCTGAACTCAGAACAGGAAAGCCATTGCTCCTGACTTACTTGCCCTTAAGTCTATGGGTGTGGGGACGGGGGGAGGAGTGGGGGTTTCAACTTATGTACTCCGGGATATTCCGAGGTACAACAGGAATACCCCAAACTGAGAGAGGAAGAGTTAGGCCAGCTGGTTACACAAATAATGGGAAAGGGAACCGAGTGTCTCCATGTCTTACTCAAGCAAATGAATAAGAAGATCTTGGCTTAGGATCAAGCCTCATAAATTCTAGACTAATCTTCCTACCATCACATCCCAGTTTACTTAGAAAACACTCTTCTGAAACTATCAGTCAGTTTAGTGAGGGAGCCACAAAACAGGGTCCTGGTTAGAGCGCAGGTTTTTATCATTTCTTTTGCTAGCAGGTAATTTAATAATCTCTATCAGAATCCTGTAGCCCAAACAAAACTGGACCTTAACGACTGCCCTGGCATGGTGATACATCCAAAAGAAACACAAATCGAGTTTCCCCAGAGTTTTGAAAAACACTATGAATTCCTGACTGGGGTCTCCCAAGAAGGTAGGGAAGGGAATTACCTGGCACGTGTCAGAGCCAAGTTTCCTTAGTACGCTTGGCCATGATTCTCTCTCCTACAAGTGTCACTCCAGGCCAGCGGCCGATCCCTCCCATCCCCATTCTCAACCCTGCCCTGACATCCTTCTTGACCCCTCTCCTCCCTGGCCATGCTCTTCCTGGCCCGTCCCTCTCTGGCAGCTTTCCCATTTTGCCAGCCCTCCAGAACCTTCTGATAAGATAGGTTCGGCTTCCCTCTGCTTTCAGTTCTCCTCTCTGCCTGCCCATCTGATCAACCCAAGAGGCCCTAAAGCTGACTGAATGGGCAAGGAACGGGTGTGTGTGGGGGAGCCCGGGGTAGGAGGGAATCCACATCCAGAGTTTTCCATACTTTGAGCAAGTAAATCCACTGCTAGGAATCTGGAATAGATCAATAGGGCAACAAATCAAAGATTTAATACAGAGATGTTTATCAGAGCACTGTTTATAACAGAAAAAAAAAATGGACACAACCTAAACATCTAGCAAGGGTTAGTGGTGAAATAAATTATGATCCTATAAAATGGAATCTTGGGAAGATACTAAAACTTGTGCTTCTGAAAATACTTATTAATGTGGGAAGTTGCCCAGGATAACATTAAATAAAGCAACAACAAACACAGAATACAGAGCAGTATACAAACTATGATACTGATTTTGTCTCAATTTATATACATATATAGAAAAATACTTCCTGATGTCCCCTGCTCCAGGCTTTTTCAGCCTCCTCGGATCAGTAAGAACCCAGGAGAAGGGAACTAACAAGCACAAAGTCAAGGGACTTTTTCAAGGTGCCACCTCCTTTTCTTTGCCTGTGATGAAGAGGAGACAAGACACAGAATCCCTAAATCTGGTCCAGCTCCAACCCCAACTCCCCAGGGCACCCACCGCCCAGCATCCCAGAGGAGCAGGGAGAGTGCCCGGCCCCGGGCCAAAAGACATCACCTTTGCCACATGTGCCAGGGAGTCAACATGCAGAACAGGGAAGCATCGAGACTCAGATTCGCAAGCAAGAGCATCCCTTACAAGGAGACGCACAGCAGAAAGAGAACTTGCCTGGGAGACAGGCGACCTAGGCTCAAGGGCAGGCTCCAGTAGAGGACATGGGCTCAGGCAAGCTCTTGGCCCTGCTAAGCCCCAGGTGTTCCTCTGTGAAATTAGGTTACCAACACCCACCTCGTTCGAGTCGAGCCAGGGAGATGCAGTGAGAGAGGCAGGCAGGACGGAGAGGCAACAGAGTGTGCGGGCTCCGGGGCAGGCTGTCTAGGCGTGAATCCTGGCGCCTCATCAAGCAGCCAGGGTTAATAATGGTACTTGTCTCTGCTCTACAGGTTGTTGAGAGCATTAAAGGAGTGAGTACAAGTGAAATATGTGAAAAATGCCTGGCTCACACGAGGCACTCAGTCAATGTGAATTTCCTCTCTCCCAGTTACGTTTCTGGAGGCCTCCTCCATCATCTTCTCAGGGCCTACACTAGCCTTGGGGCTGCTCATGAAATCCTCATCTGTTCCTATGTTCCCACTTCCCCTTGCTTCTGTTCCTCTAGACCGGGCATCTGCACATGAGACCTCACAGATTAGACCTCATCTGCCACCTGCTTTTGTAAATAAAGTTTTATTGGAACACGGTTCCACTCATCCATTTATGTGTTACTCATGGCTGCTTCAGCATCGTGGTGGCAGAGCTGAGTAGTAGCGACAAGAGACCATATGATCCACAAGGCAGAAAATATTTACTATCTGGCCTCTTATAGGAAAAGTTCTCTGGCTTCTGCTCTAGACCAACACTGTCCCATAAAATATAATACGGATGATATTTCTACTTTTCTAGTGGCCCTGTTAAAAAAAGGAAAAAGAAACATGGGGACATTAATTTTAGGGAGGTATCGGATTTTACTCAATCTATCCAAAATACCATCATTTCATTGAATATCAGATATTAAAAAATTATCAGTGAGGTACTGGAAACAGTGTTGGCAATAGCCACATGCACTAAAATACTACAGCGGTATCTTATGAGATGCAAAGGTTAAAGTGAACTGTAGTATTTCCTGAACAATAAAGTGTGCTTAATGGGAAAGTGTTCTACACTGCTTTAGCTTTTAAATTTACATTTAAACGAAAATTACAAATCCCATTCCTCAGTTGCACTGGTTATATTTCAAGTGACTCTCATGTTGGACGATGCAGACCTGGCCATTCGGTCCTCCCTCCCTACACTGTACCCTTTCCACCAGCACACAGCAGACCACTTCGCATGCGGCTTCATTCATATGCAAGGTTATTTCCAAGCTGGGAGAGAAGAATTTTTGGTGATGAGCAGGGCAGAGGGAGTGGGAGAAATAAAGAGGTGGGGGTGTGTGTAGATGTCCCTAGGAACCCTGATGGGTCCTGAGCCCCCGTGGAGAGAGAGATCAAGAGACAGAAGCTGACGGAACTATTCAAGAGGGGCCTCATATGACTTTGGGCCAACGCAAAGCTGATTTGGGGCTCAGGTGGCAAAGGGCCATCGATCTCTGTTCAGAGTCCAGGCTGCCCTGTGTGTGAGTACTGGAGGCTTTGGGGCCATCCAGATTAGTCCCCTGGAAAGGTACGGCCACCACCTTGGCAGGAACAAGGCTTCTCCAAGCAGCTTCTAGGACAGATGTAAAAAAAGCAGGAGCCATAGCAGGAAGGCAGGAAGGGTGACCACAGCCAGTGTGTGGGGTTATGGGTATGTGGGAGACCCCGTGAAACTCACCCCCAAACTACTAGGGGGCGGTCTGGGCTGCATTCAGATGAGCACAGACCCAGACAGGCACACTGGCCCCCCAAGGCTGCGCAGCCAGTCACCCCTTGCAGAAGGTCAGGAGCCAGGGCATTAGCAGGGGGGAGGAGGAGAGGCCTGAGCAGAAGGAAGTGACAGGGCTGCTCCTCCCCCCAGGAGGGAACAAAGCACAGTGGGTCCTGCTCTTCTGATGAGCTCTGGGCACTGCCAAGTCCCTTCGTTACAGGGAAGCACAGGTGAGTCACCAGGCATCCTGTTAGCAACGGTGTCCCGGGATGCAGTCCAGGTAATTAGCGCCAGGGGCACAAGTGTGTCTCGATACTGTATCCCGTCCCCAGGAGAGAAATCTGCAGGCAGCCAGGGATGGTGTAAATCATCCCGCTAGAAACAAACGCCTACTGGAACAAGGAAAACTCCAAACACGTGTCTCTAAACTTGTCCGTGGACAGGGGGGCAAGCCAGCCGGCTGCTCCTTTCTCCTCCGTCTCAACTCGTGAGGCCGCTGAGCCCAGCCTTCTACCCGCTGAAGCAGAATCCCACGTCCCCTCCCAGTCCCCAGGTCCCCTGCTCCCTGTCCCTCGAGGTACCCAGTGAGTCAGCTCCAGCTGACACTCCTCGCCTGCTCCTCGTGGCCCCTGCAGGCACCCTCCTGGGGCACCACCGCCTCCCCTGGTCCGAGGTGGTGGCCAGCCCACCTGACAGCCCCCGACACCACACCTGCAGCCATGAAGCCAGTTGCGGAATTGCAGCATCTCAGACCGAGCCAGGACGTGCCCTGAGCTTCCCAAAGCTGGTGGATTAGAAGATTATGTCAGATGGGTCTAGCTGTGTGATCCCGGGCATGACACCCACCCTCCCTGTGCTTCGGTTTGCTCATCTGCAAAATGGGTACAATAAAGTACCTACCTCATGAAGTTCCTGGGAGGATGGAATGAGCTCACGTGTGTACAGTGCTTAGGAAAGTGCTCGGTTCAACGTGTGTTAGCTAGCGTTGTTATGAAGACAAATTTTAGCATTTTATTTCTAGTTGTCAGTTTATTTTAATAGGAGTTAGAGAAAGTCAAATCAAACCCATGACCTTACAGACCTTATTGTTTATGTCGAAGCTGAGTTACCAAAAAAAGTAATAATCAACATGAATATATTTAAAGAAGAACGTAAATAAACAGTAGCACAGGGACAGGCTAGATGGCAGGCACAGTGAAGGTGGAGCCCTCGGACTATTTGGGAAACACTGATCCAGTCTGAACCCTCCGGTTCATTGAGGAGGAAACTCTAAACAGGAAGTGGAGGGCTGGGACCTCGGCCACCGGTGGAGTCACCAGCTGGGCTGGGACCAGACACCCGGTTGCTCTCCCAGCCTCCTGCCCACATTCTCTCCTCCAGTCATGCTGCCTCCTAAGAGACTCTGGAGGGCTTCATTTGAACAGGTACATTTAACAGAATCTTATGAAAAAAAAAAGAATCTTACGAATACTTGGCTTGTCACCAACAGTTTGACACATGACACCTGGGTCAAATCCCATGTAATGTAAAACAAAGTAATCCCTCAGAATACAAACAACCCGTCTGTGAAACAGGGTCAGGTGTTGTTTTCTGACTCCCATGTCCAGAGGGGACTGGTGGAACCAGCTTCTCTGGTTCTGCCATTTCGTTGCTGTGTGACTGGGAACATGTTGCTTACTCAACCTCTCTGTGCTTCTGTTTTCAGATCTGCAAAATGAGATATGAGGTGGTAAACCCAGTACACGGAAGCTCTCGGTCAAAGTCAGTTTCCTGGGGCGCCTGAGTGGCTCAGTCGGCTGAGTATCTGACTTTGGCTCAGGTCATGGTCTCGCAGGTTCGTGAGTTCAAGCCCCTTATCGGGGTGGCTGCTGTCAGCCTGTCAGCACAGAGCCTGCTTCAGATCCTCTGTCCCCGTCTTTGCCCCTCCCCCGCTTGCACTCTCCCAAAAAGTAAACAAATATTCTTTAAAAAGTGAGTTTCCTTTCTTCCTCTGAAAAGCAAGATGAGGCACCCTTGCTGAAGATATGCACCCACTGGCCGTGGAAGAATCCATAATGAGGAAACCCTACCTCAAAATCTTTGTGACTCCCCATCTCTTCCCACAGTAAGTCTCTGGGCCCCAACAACGTGACCTCTTCCCACCACACCAACTTCATTTCTCTGATCCCTACACCCATCCTAGAGGGTCTTGTGCTCCCTCACTGCCCCATGAGCAAGATGCACCCACGGGGACCCCAGCACTTCCCACTGCCTTCTCTCTCCGACATCAGCTCCGACTCATCTTCCAAAATCCCTTATCTGAGTAACTGACTCCCTGAAAGTCCACACAATTTACATGTTCATGTAGAATAAAGCCTAAACGTCCTGCTGTGTTCACAGTCCCTCAGCGTCTAGCCCCATCCTCCTCTTAAAACTCATCCTAACCCCTTCCCCATCACACAGACATATATATGTGCACACACATAAGCACACACACACACACATATGCACGCATGCACGCACGCGTGCAGTCTACACTTGACCCAGTCAGATCCACTCACTATTTCTCGAGTAGCCCATGGTCCTTCATACCTGCTCACCTTTGCACCTGCTGCTTTTCCCTGGAACATGCTATTTCCTTTCTGTGAGAGAAAAATTCCTTCTGATCTTTTAATGCCTTGCTGAAATGGCTGAAATTAGGCATTTTGTTTTGCAAACTCCCACCTCCCCTCATCTCTCGCAGCCAGGTGACTATGCCTTGGCCAATAAGATGTAGGTGCAAATCACTGGGTGCAACTGCCAAGAAGGCTTTGTGAAAGGAGCACGATGCCTGCATGCTTTTCTGCCTTTCTCTTGTTCCTTTATGTAAAATGGATGTGATGGCTGGTGCTCTAGTAGCCATCTTGGAACATGAAGTTAGAACATTGAGGATAGAAGCCATGCTCTGTGGATGAAGGAAATGAGGAGAGGAGTTTGGGACATTGTTTATATGGTGGAAATTGCCATATAACAAGTCTAGGCTGGCTACCTTTGATTCTCTAAGAGGAAAGAAAATAAATCCTTATGTGTCTAAGCCACTGTTATTTTAGTTTGTTGTTATATGCAGAAAATCTAATCCTATCCAATGCAGCACATGAGCCATTTCCTGATTCGTCTCCCACTCACCTCTCCAGATACATACTTCCCTCCCCCACTCCCAAACCTTACCTCCAAACCTATTTATTTATTTTTTATTTCCTCAAGCATCATGCTTTTCTCAGGCATCACACCATCTGCCCTCCCCTCAGTGCTCCTCCTAGACTGCCTGGGAATGCCTCTTTGCTTTCTAGACCCTGCTCAAAGAACATCTCCTCCATGAGGCCCTTGCAGACACACTCTCCACACCCTCATCAGGAAGAAGTGACCAGTCTTCTGTCCTGTGTGCTCCCAAATATCTACCATGGCACTCTATCTTGTTGTCATTTCCTTGTGCATCTGCACCTCCCAGGTCCTGGGTTGCACAAGGCAGGAGCCAATCATTCACCTCTGTCTCTGGCATCTGGGCATAAAAGAAGTTGTTCAGGGAACCTTCCCCAAGATGGCTTCATCTCCCATGTCCTTGGGAGAGCATGGGGTCTCCCGCAGAGCAGTGGGGCTGCTCTCGGGTGCACTATTCCCTAGAAGACCCCAGGAAATGTCTGCTGAGCACATGAATGAGTGTGTAACTTAACCTCCCTTCCAGTTTCCCTAGTGCTCATGGAAACCTTCTCTAAGGTGCTGACTTCCACCCACCATGGCTCTGCTTATGGCCACCTGCCCCTCCCCAGCTCTCTTCCCTGCTCTGTAAGTGGGTGCTCAGGCCCCAGGGCAGGAGGCTCGAGAATGAAGGGGAAAACGCCCGGCTGCTGCCATCCTGAAACCTGTCTTCCTGATAGCCACCGGCTGTGCCAGGACACCAGGGAGCAGGGGGAGGTGGGCAGCCTTGCAGAAACTGTCCTGGCTGAGGTCTTCCCTCCCACCGTAACTCTGATGTAGAGAAAGGACAACCTCCACGCGATTCAAATCTACACCATGGCTGTTCCCCTTAAGCTCGCTGCCTATGCTGAAGATAACTGGACAGAAAATAGAGAGAAGTGGGAGAACGATCAGAACCATACCAGGAAATGCAGAGTAGCTTAAAGGACCTGCACTGGAATGCATTTTTGCCGCCCCCAGCACCCTGCAGTGACAGCAGCTGTGTCCTCGAAGGACAGGGAGATGAACAAGCAGGAGAAGAGAAGCTTCAGGGAACCTGCGTTCTGTTTCTGCAGATGTGGATGGCCACCATCTACGGCAGGGTCAGACAACGTCCCTAGAAGCCTAATGATCAATGGGAAGTATAGGCAGGAGGGCTTCGGTTCAACTTATGGAAGAACTTCCCAAGCATCAGGACTGGCCCACACAGAAGTGAGCTGTCCTGAAGGCTCCTGCTCTGGGTGTCAGGAAGCCAATGGACATGCCCAGACTCACACGCCATCACAGAGAGCTTGGGTTCTGGGAAGCCAGAGCCTGTTACCTGCTAGGCCTTCCCAGAACATCCATCCAGCTTATTCCCAGGAATGCTAATCCCTCTGACACCTTGGTCCATTTTCTGGGCTTCCTCTGCCTTATCTGGGAGGCTCCCTATTTGCACAGAGGCCCTACTAATGGCTTGGGCTGGCGTTCCAACTGCTCTGAAGGTCCTTTTATTAATCTGGTCACTCCTCTGGTCTGTCATTTCTCTGCCCGGTGCTTGGGTTTCAGTATATCATGACTAGTTCCTATGGGTCACGCTCGGAGAGGCAGAGAAGCTGCCTAGTAGAGAGGCCACCAAAACAGGTGGGTAGACAGTGAGCTGTAGACGGAGTGCTGGGGTTCTGCATCTCCCATCAGTGATAGCATTCATTCATTCATTCATTCACAAAATATATTATGAACACCAACTATGTGTTAGGTAGCATACTGGAAATAAAGCAATGAGAAAAATCAATGTGATCAAATAAATCCAGGGAAGCCTGAGTTTACTGAAGTAGAAAGTTTTCTGTCCTGTAGGATTCAGAACTTTTCCTACATTAACAGGCACTCCTGACTCCCCTGGTGGGGGGTAGGGCTCAGTACACAGGCCCTTTGAGCAAGAAACAATACTGCAGAAACTTTTGAAAATATAGACAACCACAAAGAAGAAAAATAGAAACCACTAGTAATCCTACCACTCAGAAATTGCTCTTACAAACATTCTGATATTTATCCTTGAAATATTTTTATCTACATGTATATGGGTTTTTTAAAATTTTTAATGTTTATTTTTGAGAGAGAGGGAGACAGAGCACAAGCAGGGGAGAGACACAGAGAGAGTGAGACACAGAATCTGAAGCAGGCTCCAGGCTCTGAGCCGTCAGCATGGAACCCGATGCGGGGCTCGAACCCATAGACTGCGAGATCATGACCTGAGCCGAAGTCGGACACTTAACCAACTGTACCACCCAGGTGCCCCTACATGTATATAGTTTTCCCCTAAATTTGTATCATTCTGGGTATTCCTTCTTTAATCACTTCTTATATCACATGTATCTTTCCATTTGTTAAACAGTATTCTAGGGGTGCCTGGGTGACTCAGTCAGTTGAGCGTCCAACTTCGGCTCAGGTCATGAACTCGCAGTTCATGGGTTCGACCCCCGCATCGGGCTCTGTGCTGACAGCTCAGAGCCTGAAGCCTGTTTCAGATTCTGAGTGTGTGTCTCTCTCTAGCCCTCCCCCACTCATCCTCTGTCTCTGTCTCAAAAATAAATAAACTATAAAAAAAGTTTAAAAAAAACACCACAGTATTCTAGGATACCATTTGTATTTGCTAAATTGGTGTGTCACTGTGCGTGTGTACCAGAACTTATAGGACTAATTCCCACATTCTGGTGTGTTTGGATCATTTCACCATTGCAAACAATGGCGTGAAGAGCACCCTTCCAGGCGCTCCTCTCCACTTATTAATATAATCCCTGAAAGGCACTTGACAGGTGAAAAGGCACAACTACTTCACACACACCACCATACTGCCTCCATGTTTGTAGCAATCTTTACTTTCACAAGTGGTTGTTTAGAGCTGTCCAGGACCCCACACTCTATGCAACACTATGAATATTGGGATTTATAACCAAAAGCTTGCCAAGTTGACTCATAAAAATGGTATCTCATTATTGTAACTTGCTTTTTTTTTTTAAATCATTAGGCAAACTTCTTCCATGTTCACTGAGCTTTTTATATTTCCTTTGTGCATTGTGTATTTACAAAATCTTATTGTGGCATAATTTTATATTCAGAGAAAAATTGTAAAGATAGTACAGAGAGTTCCCATAGACACTTCACCCATTAATGTTAACGTTTTCCCCAACCATGGTATGTTTGCCAAAACTAAAACAATTAACACTGACACAACACTATTAACTAACCTCTAGGCTTTGTTCGGAGTTCATTGGTTTTTCCACTAATGTCCTTTTTCTGTTCCAGGATCGAATCAAGGACCCCACATTGCCTTCAGTTTCATGTCTCCTTACCAACCTCTCATCTGTGATAGTTTTCAGTCTTCCCTTGTTTTTCACGTCCCTGATATTTCTGGAGAGTCCGTGTCCAGTCTTTTGTAGGATGTCCCTCAATGAGTTTGTCTGCTCTTTTCTCATAATTAGTCTTGGGTTACAGGTTTTGGGAAAGAATACCACAGAGATGAAGTGCTCTTTTCCTCGCATTATTTCTGGGATCACATGAGAGCAATATCAGTTAGAACTGGCAATGTTAACCTTAGTGATCGCTTAGTTGAGATGTTTCTGCTAGGTTTATCAAGTATGAAGTTTCTATTTTCCCTGCCATATGCTATTCTTTCTAAATGAGTCACCAAGTCTAGCCCACCCTCAAGGGAAGAGAGATTAAGCTCCATCTGCTGGAAGGGGAGTAGCACATATTATCTGGAATTCTTCTGAAAGGAGATTTGTGCCTTCTTCCCTATTTATTTGTTCATTCAATTATTTGTTTGTAATGAATGTACTCATGGATTCTCGGTTATAACTCAAAACCATCATTATTTATTTTGCTGCTTTCATGGTTTCAGCTTTGGCCAATGAGTTGGCCCTTGTGTTCTTGTGACCTTTAGACACCCCTTTACCTTTTGCCCTTGTTTCTGTTCTTAAGCACTTCCTTACTTTCGGAAACTATGAGATGTTTCAGGCTCATTTTGTATATTCCTTGCCCAGCCCCCGAGTCAGCCATTTCTCCAAGGAGCTCTGGTTCCTTTTAATGGAAAATAGTATTGAGAAACTAAGATCTGGCACTGGGTGTGCTCATTTCTACCAGAAGATCACTGTTAGTGGAGACGGCGAGGCAATGTATGTGTGCATCCTAACCCGTGCACAAACACACATCTCTACCTACTTCTGCATCATTCTGTACATATATTGGAAATAGACTCCAGTCCTGCCACCAACTTTGCCTCCTGACAGATTTTTTTTCCCAGAAAATTAAATTAGACAACGTATTCTATGATATGCAGAAAGCACTCAGGCGATGCTAGTTGAGTGAATGAGAATAAAGTTTAGCACATGCCATGGCCCCTCTCTAGTTCAAATATGCATGCCACAGCTTATGAGCTTGAGCCCTTACCAGGTCTCAGCGTTTTAAAAATGTTCTCCTTAATACTTTTTCTAAAATAAATACATTCTTTTATAATCAATATAATAAAACAATGGGTTTAAAAACAACTAACAGCATGTACTATATATACTCTTTCCTAAAATTAATAACCACTTCCCAGGCTTGCACTGAGTATCAGTGTGGATAAAAACACACACACAAGCTGAAAGTTCCTGGCATAAAGTCGGTACTTACTAGGTATCGGCTTCCTGGGCGCCTGAGTGTCTCAGCCGGTTAAGCATCCGACTCTTAATCTTGACTCAGGTCATGATCTCGCAGTTCATGAGATCAAGCTCCACTTTGGGCTCCTTGCTGACCATGCAGAGCCTGCTTGGGGTTCTGTCTCTCCCTCTCTTTCTGCCCCTCCCCTGCTCACACTGTCTCTCAAAATAAATACATAAACATTTTTTAAAAGGTGTTTGCTTCCATCCTCCTCCTTTTCTGTCTCTGATCCTTCCAGAAGCTATGTTGTGAAATTGATGGGGGAAAAAAGTCTTCCTCTCCCTTTTTTCCCCTGGTGTGAGCAGGATAGCCATGGCAAAAAATAAAAATAAAAAAATAATAAAGTCATCATCAAATGAGCCCTTTCTTTGTCACCCAGAAGCCTCCCTCCCTAGGGTCCCCCTGAGGGGGAGGTGTCTTTATAGGAACATTCTTGAGGAGCACGGAGCACCCACTATCAAAGCCCACACCTGGGCAGGTGTCTCCCAGCCAGTGCAGGGCTCCAGATGAAACTCCAGGATCCTCTGCTCACTTCTTTTTTTTTTTTTTTTAATTTTTTTTTTTTAGCATTTATTTATTTTTGCGAGAGATGGAGCATGAGCTGGGAGGGACAGAGAAAGCATGAGACAGAATCTGAAGAAGGCTCCAGGCTCCGAGCTGTCAGCACAGAGTCCAACACAGGGCTCAAACTCACGAACAGCGAGATCATGACCTGAGCTGAAGTGGGACGCTCAGCTGACTGAGCCAGCCAGGCGCCCCTCCTCTGCTCATTTCTAACCAGGGCCCAGCTGCGGTCACTGCCCTAAACCTTCGTGACCGGCACTGGAAACTCACGAGTGACAGGTTTCTGCTGGTTTGTGGCAAGTAAAGCCAACCACCTGTTCTTCATACGACAAATCTCCATCTCAGCCGTCCCAGCCTAAATTCTGTGTTTCTACCATGATGCATTCCTCTGGGAGACTTTCCCCTTCCCTTCTTCTAGGAAGTGGAAAGAAAGAGAATTTTTTAATCAAATACTTCATTTCATTTAAAAGAATTAAAGAGAACCAGTTAAGGAGGAGGGGAAATATTATGCACTCCCAGAAGCAAGAATCCAGAGATGTTCAATCTAAGCAACAAAAGTCACAGACTGGGAAAAGTATTATTGTCAGCAAAAGTCAAAGGGAACTAAGGGCTCTATAAATAGTGAGTTTATTTTTTTTAATGAGCACTTTTTCAGAGAGTTTACTTTCCACGTGAGCTATCATCCTTTCTAGTGAGTTTACAACCAAGCCCCTTTCTTCTGCGCATGCCCTTTTCAAAAGTATTAAAGTGCTTTATTCTTGTAATATCCTGTAGGGCTGGCTGGGTTACGTCTGCTCTGGAGTTGGTATGAAGGAAGTCCTCCCTTTCTGGCCCATGGACAGAGAGCACTGGGCTTCTCTCACCTGGAGCACCACTTCTATTTTCCAACTGGGCTCTTCCTTTGTTTTCTTTACAATGGTACCTCTCAGTGCCTTTAATATTCTTATGATCTTCCAAGAGAGAAATATCTATATATTCTCCTAAGTATATATCCTAAACCTATGTGGTCGTGGAGGGGTGCCTGCATGGCTCAGTTGGTCATGATCTTGCGGTTCATGGGTTCGAGCTCCATGTTGGGCTCTGTGCTGACCGGTCAGAGCCTGGAGCCTGCTTCCGATTCTGTGTGTGTCTCTCTCTCTGCCCCTCCCCCACTTGCACTCTGTCCCTCTCCTTCCCCAAAATAAATAAACATTAAAAAAATTAAATTTATGTGGTCATGAGACATCTATTAACATCTCCCAGGCCACAGAGTTCTTCCAGGAACCCAGTTTGGAAAATGCTGATCTGTAAGCTACAATCCCAACTCCTCCGATGCACTCACTCAAGGCTTTCCATTGTCTGGTGTATGGCTCCCCTTCCAGGCTCACTTTCTGCCTCTCTCCTTTCTCCTCCTGCCCCTCACGTTTGAACTTCCTGCAGACCCCTAAACAAAATTGTCTTATTTCCCCTTTAATACATTTCTTAAAAAAAAAGTTAGCGAGGATTAGTTTCTATTGCTTATGATCAAAATGCCCTAATTTCTATAGCCATGAAGAAGAGTTTTAAAATATTTTCAGTCTAAGAAACACAGGATGAAAATGAAAAAAAAAGTCAGATATGTTTTCACAGGGGAATTCATGCTCAGAAAACTCCAGGGAAAAATTCAGCAAGATCTGAGTGGTGTCTGAGGCACTGCACACTACTGTGGCTCAGATGTTAAGAAAGCCTTTTGCGAAATTCAGGGGCTCTGTGCATCCACATGACGTTGGTGGCGTTGATCAAGAAGGTAAGTGTCCACGTTCCTGGGAAGCAGCCATTACCAGGCCCCCCTGCAAGTAGTCTCTTCCAGAGCTTTAGATCTGGCAGGGCCCAGAGCATCAATCCTGATCTTCTAGACCATGCCACGTTCAGAATGCTTCCTTAGAAGCCATTTCACAAAGGTTTCCAAAAAGAGTATTTCATCTTTCAAAGCAAATAAAGAAGGGTGCGGTGGGGGTACTTCTAAACAGACTTCGACTCTTTTTAGGATGACTTTGCCATTTCTTTCATCAAGGGGGGGGTCTATCTCCCTCCCCCTTGAATCTGGCTGGCCTTGATTTTCTTCATCCCGAAGAATGTGGCAGAAGTGATGCTGTGCCACTTTGGCGCAGGACTTAAGGGACCTGGCAGCTTCACACTCCTGGGATCCAGAGACTGCCATGTTGTGAGGAAGCTGGGTCTGGGGGAGGAGGACCGCCAGCACCAAGACCTGAGGCATGTGAGTGAGGCTCTGTGAGACCCCCTGGCTCAGCTCAGGCAGTGCTGAATGAAGCTATGGGGGTAAGCCCAGCAGAGAGTTGCCCAGACAGAATTGTGAGACATAATAAGTCACTGGTTTAAGCCAGTAAGTTTTGGGGTAGAGGTATGCAGCAACAGCGTAGCAAAAACAGAAGGAAAGACTCAGATCTAAGGAGGGAGCTCAAGTGTAGCCAGTGAAGGGGAGGAGATGCAAAATCAGGGCAGAAGCCCCCTTTGCAAAATCTGCAAAGCAGTGAGGAATCAGGAACCCCAGGGACAAGATGGCTCCTACACAGATTGCTGACAGGCCCAGGGGTGAGGGCAGTTTGAGTGGGGCCGTGCCTTCCCAGCTGAGACCCACCCCGAGACAAAGGAAGGAATCAGCCACCTACCTAACCTCCCTTTACCTTTCTTCTACATTGTCAGGCCCTGGACCATGATGTGTGTGGGGGGAGGGGAGGGGAACAGGCTATGATTAATGGTATCTTCATAGGCAAGGAGCTGCAAGGGAGGACCGGTCGAGGTAAATAAAGTTGCATCGGTAAGATGAAGGCAGGTCAAGACGGAAGCAGTATAAGAGAAGGCTTAATGGAGCCTGGATGGAGGAAGAAGAGCTTCTTGGCAGAGGACCCTGTGATCTAAGGCAGGGAGGCCCTCAGCAGGAAGAGGTGGGGAGAGGAAATGGGAAGGAGGTAGCACAGTTCAGGACAGTCAGAGAGCAAAAGCCGGCCCTCCCCTTCCTGCCCAGGTAATTCTTCCCTTCCAGCTGGCCTCCTTTCTTCCTCTCTTAAGGTTCCTCAGGGCATGCCATCTAGGCTCCTGGGTTTTCCTATCCCTGACCCCTGTGCCCAGTCCTGGGTTGGGCTGATCTGGAAAACTCCTCCTTTGAGAAGAGTGACTAAGACCCAAGGGTGCCCCCAGGCAGTGTTTCCAGCCTTGGGAATTTAAGGATGCCTGCAAGAAATTAGTGACAACTTTTCATATCTTTCGATTGAGAAAACACACGTGTGGAAATAGATTTCAGTCCTCCTGATGAGAATGCCCCCAGGGGTCCAGGAGCAGGCCGAAAGGGAACAACCAGCCAATAGATGAGACCTGCCCTTTTAGAGAGCCCTTCACTGTCTTGACCCCAAAAGACTTTGGGGGAAGCTGCAGGGTCTGGGATGGCATGGGAAGGGGCACCAGGAAGGGGTCGGGAGAGGCAGAACCCTGCGACCCGGAGGTCATCACCACACAGCTGTCCTGAGAGAGTCAATGTTTGCACACGTGTACCCTTGCGGCCAGCTGGGCTGGGTTCACCCGGCCGGGGGTTCAAACTCCAACCCATGCGTGACGGCATCGTTTCCCTGCCAGTTTAGAAAGCGTCTGAGGCGGTCTGGAAAACTGGTAGATGAAATACTACTAATTACTTAATATTACGAGTTACTTAGCTTTCTGGTTCTGCTACTAACTAGCTGTGTGAGTTTCTGCAGGCTGTTTTTCCTCTTTAAGCTTCAATAGAGAGATAATGGAGAACTGGGGTCCTTGGTGGCTCAGTTGGTTAAGCGTCTGACTTCAGCTCAGGTCACGATCTCACAGTTCGTGAGTTCAAGCCCTGTGTCGGGCTCTGTGTTGACAGCTCAGAGCCTAGAACCTGCTTTGGATTCTGTGTCTCCCTCTTTCTCTTTGCCTCTCTGTTCCCACTCTATCTCCCTCCCTCTCTCAAAAATAAACATTAAGGGGTGCCTGGGTGGCTCAGTTGGTTAAGCATCCGACTTCGGCTTAGGTCATGATCCCACGGTTCGTGAGTTCAGAGCCCCGTGTCGGGCTCTGTGCTGACAGCCAGCTCAGAGCCTGGAACCTGTTTCAGATTCTGTGTCTCCCTCTTTCTCTGACCCTCCCCTGCTCATGCTGTCTTTCTCTCAGAAATAAATAAAACATTTAAAATAAAATAAAATAAACATTAAAAAAAATATTGAACTTGCTCTAGGAGGCATCATCAAAGTGTCAAGGTCCTGGGGAAATGACTCTCTCGTTGACTGAATGTTCCCGAGCCTCAGGCTCCCCCTCTGTAAAATGGGAGTTATACGTAACAAATGAGACGAGAGATGTGAAAATGACAGCCACAGAGCCAGTGCCAATCAACAATAGCTTTTCTCTCATCCTTCCAATGACAGACGGCTCCTTCTTCCAAGTCCCACCCTCTTCCGAGTCTCTAATTTGACCCTTGGGTATGAAGTGTCCCCCCTCTGTGACAGCGAGCCAGTCTTCTCAAAGTGGAACTGCAGAACTAAGTGTGGCAACTTCAAATGCCCGGGCGCTGTGGGAAGCGGCCGGCACGGCACCCCTGCTGCTGGCCCGGCGATCCTGGGTTCCTCTTGGGCCCCTGCACGGAAGGGAACTGGCCCAAGGCAGAACAACAGCTGAGGCCACCCCCCTTCAGTCCAGGCACAGACAGCGACAACCACCCATTTTGCAACAAACAGGAAACCAGTTTACCAGCCTCGAAAATAGAACAGACAAAAACCCCAAAATATGAGGCTCTGACAGTGGGGCGGCTCAGGTCTCACATTGCTTCCTGACAGCCTGTGGAGTACAGGGGGGCGGTTTTTGTTTTGTTTTGTTTTTGTTTTCTCTAAATTTCCTACGAGAAAACGTCTTGCCATGTGTTGACAAAGGTGATCAGCGTCCGGGGCCGGAGTGAGGAGGCAGCGCGGCCAATCCAGCTTCTAGCACTCCCGGGGACCCGCCTTTTCGGTCTCCAACCCAGCCACCAGTGCTCCAACCACAAGGAGCCACAGAAGCCCTGACCTCTAGCTCGCCGCAAATTTAAACAGGGTTCCCGCACCCGGGCATTGCCCTTCCTGTGGACTCCCCCCTCACGCAATGCCACTCACCCTGACTGCCTCCATGGGCACCCAGGAGCCCCACTGGGTCATCTTCATCCAAGAACCATGGCTGCAGACATTTCCTGCCCCTGAACCCCGGATAAAGACTGGGAGCTGGGCTCATGCTTTTCCCTCTGCCGAGAGCGCTGTTCCCTGCCTCAGAAGCATGCACATTGGAGTGACGTGGTTATTGCAGTGATGTCATGAAGGACCATGTCACACAGAGTCCCCTTGCTGACGGGTCATGGAGAGAACGTGCCCCAGTTCTCGGCACCAGGGAAAGTTGTACCTGGCGTGGGCGCTGACTTGTTCTTGTCCTGTGGACAGGATGAGTAAGAGCTGCCAACCTGCTCGTGTCTTCCCTGCTTTCATTGCTACGAAGCTTAATGGCAAATAGGTCTACTGCATCCAGCAGTTTTATGTCCTAACCTGCCTCGTGGCTTTATTTTACTTTCTTCCCCTTATTTTCCTTATGCTGTATGTCTTCACTTACTTTATTTTACCTTCATGTGGCGTCTGTAAACCCTTTCAAACCTTTATTCGGAATAAAGTAGGGTAGACAAACAACTCTCACTCGCTCTGTTAAACCCACTCTAAGTGTCCACACCTTTCATTTCTCCCTGAGCAGGTGGCGTTTCCTTCCCTGGTGGTCTCCACAGCATAGCTTGTGCGGACCTTCCTGTATCCTGCATTGTCTGTCAGCTCTGTACGTTACGTTTTCATGGTTCTCTCTGCCATCAGATTAGAAGGTTCTGAGGCAAAATCTAAGAGCCCGCCCTCTGCCAAGATTCGTGCCCAATGCTTCTTCACACACGTCGACTTACTTAATCCTCGAGACAAACCTGCCAGGTAAGGATGGCTCTGCCCATTTTACAGATGAAAAAACGAAGGCTCAGCAGCATTCGATGCTTATACAAGGTCACATACCATTAAGTGCCAAGACTGAGCAAACCCTGGTGTCCTAACCTAGGCTTGGGTTCATTCCCCTAAGGTGACCCAGCATCGGAAACATAGCTTTTGTGCGAAAGAAACAGAGACAGAGAGAAAAGGAGAAAGAGGGAAGAAAATCAGGTTTCCTTAGGTTGTTAATGTATTGTGGCCGTCAAACTTATCCCTACCATTTGAAGCATTAAATATATGGCTTGACTTGTAAAAATCCACTCTCTACAACTGTCTTAAAAACCTTTCCATGCTTTTAAGTGTGGGTGTCTCATGCTTACCCTCCCCTAGGCTGGTTGGAGCAAATAGATTAGAGGATTTAACTAATCACATGTTTCCCTGTTTTAGAGCACTCCCATCCTTACCTCCACCCCACCACACACACACACACACACACACACACACACACACACACACTTTTAAATCCTGAGAAGTGGCTACAGTATAAAATGCAGCAGAAGAGAAGAGCTAATTCTACAAGAAGCTTCCAGAAGAAAGTGAGGCCAGCTTTCCACTTTCCTGGTGAGTGAGTGCACATGAACCATGAGGCCATTCATTCCCCAGCCCTATGGTGTCCAGACAATTAAACTACATGAAAGGATTTTAAATATTAAATGTTCCAATTGGACACCTAATTGGTCTGACGCCTTTAAGTCAAAATGCCCATGGACACTCACCAGTGCACTTCCATTCAGCAAGGGAGGCAGAAGGACAGAGAGCAGCCTGGGTCTGGGTCCAAGTGATCTTGGGCAAGACTGATCTCCAGCAAGATCCCTCCAAGCCTCACTTTACCCCTTGTGTAACTGGGGAATGACTTTGTGTATGTGTGTGTGTGTTTCTCCTCTGTAGTTCTGTGGAACTACAAGTTCCCTGTAAGTTCCCTGCACCCAGCTGCTATGCCTAATTCACCCAAGAGTCCCCCACGCCCACCCCAGGGTCTGGTATGTGGTTGAGATTAGTGTTTGTTGGGTGAATAAACGAGAGCAGGAGCAGCAGCTGTCTCAGAGCTGGTGAAAACAACGAGCCTGTGGGAGTCCAAAGACTCTGGCCCCTCATGGCTGTGGGGAGACTCTGAGGTCGGGGAGGTCCAGTGTGGAATTCTAGCTCAGCCATTCAGCCGCCATGTGACCATCTTCCCATCTGAAGTTAAAGCATAAGACACATGCCTGGAAGGCACAGCACGCAGCCTAGTGTCTGGCACAAAGCATTCACTTGACAGGTTCAGTCCCTCCTGTGTCTCGTTGTCCCTGCCTCCATCTGCAGGACCCTGGGCCAGGTGGCTTCGCCTTGCCTCTGGTCACCACCCAGGGAGGGAGAGTCGGGGTGGCTGGGGCCACCTGCCACATTCTAGATCTCCAGGTTCGAAGTGGCAGCTGGGCTTCAGGTAGAGCTGTTAGCATCATTCACCCTCATGACAGGACCCCCAGCCTCCCTATCAGCCCCACCCCTACCTTGTCCATCTTCCGTGCCGGCTGCCAGAGCCACTTCTCTGAGCTCCAATCTAAGTGTTTGGCTCATTCCTCAGCTTCCCCTCCCAGTGGTCCCAGAGCCACTAGATGTACCCCACAGTGCTCATCACTGGACCCTGCCTACCCCTCCAGCTGCTCCCTCCCTAAGCCGGGCCCATCTGCCTTCTACCTCCCTGCCTTTGCCCGCGGAGCTAGCTGACCCAGCTCCCTGGCACGCTTCTCCATGCCACCTCCCTCAGGCTGCCTGGTGAACAACTGCTCGCCACGCGAGATGCAGCTCAAATGGACAGCCTTCTCTGACCGTGCCCACGTGTTTTTGAGTCCACAGCCGGTCTCTGCTCCACCAGAGCCTCTTACTCACATCTGCCTACAGCAGCACGTGCCTATCTCCCGGAGCACGATTGCACTGGATGGCCAGTACAGATCCACTCACCTGCCTCTCCTACTACACTGTGTTTCCTCCAGGTGGAAATTCAGACTTATGCTCATATGGGCTCCCTAATTCCTAGCGTTGGGTTTGGCACACAGCAGGTATTCCTAAGATATCAGTTTTCTCTGTCTTCCCTGCCTGATAAGGCCTCTGGAGCCTGCCCTCTGCCTCCATTCCTGAAGGTTCTAGGGCCTCCAGCTGCTCTACTCTCTTCCCTGGGCCGACACCTTTATTGTCCCACCAAAGCTCCTTTTAGCCTAGACCAGCTGCGATCCCCCAGAGATGCCCCTTCATGTCTCCCCTCTTCTGGTTGACAGCATTGGGTACCACAGCCTCAGGAAACACAGCCAGGATCACCAAGCTGACCACACGGAAGGGGGAAAGATGATCCAAGGATCTCCTTGGCATTGACTGGCTCCGCTCCCCACATCCTCTGTCATTCACCAAGAGAATGTCATGGTGACCGACTGCTTTAGATGCCTATAGGCCTGGGAATGAGTCCCCGCTATGCCACTCACATTCTTTCAGACCTTGGGCAAATAACTCCACCTCCATGAGCCTCTTTCCTTGTATGTCAAATGGGGTAAGAGCAGCGTCCGCCTCTGGAGGCTGTGGTGAGAAGGTGAAGTGTCTCTCCAGCACCTGCACCCAGCCGGGGGCCAGCAAGGGTGGCTTCTGCCACATCATTATGAGTAAATGCTGAGCCGGAAAGGACAGCTGTGTGTTTTCCTTCTGTAGCACTTCAGTGGGGATGGAGCTCTCGGCAGGGCAGAGACTCACTAGCAACCCGGGGGCTGGGGGGAGGGGGGGAAGAGCATCTTGAGAGGACTTCAGTGGGCTGGGTGACTCCCAGCTCAATGACTTCCCTGCTTTTCCAAAGAAACCAGAATGCACTTCCCGATAGGCCCCAGGTGTGACGTGCTTACCACCCCCGTCCTCACTCCCACCCACCCACATACACCCTACAGCTCTCAGGAGGGTGGGGTGACTCATCCCCAGGTCATTCAGTCACTGAGCCAGCAGCTAGGGCTGCGGGAGCCTAATTTCCCCTCTTCCTCTAGACGAATCCCACCCCCAGGTCCCCTCCCACTCTCGACCCCTGCCCCTTTCCTGTGCTCTGATGTGGGAGGCAGAGTGCCACTGATATGTTTCCAAATTAAAAGTAGAGCACATTTAGTTTCTCCTGTGGTAGAGCAAGGCTGAGCCTAGTGGCAGGCCCTGGGCCCAGCCTAGAACCTTCTCCCATGCTGCTTTGAGCCGGATTCACTTCCACTCCTCATCCTCATACTGAGGGCCCCTCCCCACTACTGAACAGCCCTGTGCTAGAGCATGGAGAGAGGAAACGAGGAGGGAGATGGGAGGAAGAGAGATGCAAACAGATGTTGACTCCCATCACGTGCTAGGCCTTGTGGTATATTCTAGGAACCCAGAGGACAGGAGAGGAAGGGCACTCAGAACCTTGCATGTGGGAGCTCTCTGGAGGGCCAGACCTCATGCTGAGTCAGGAAGATGGAGGTGAGAAGAGAGGGAGGAAAAGAAGAGTGTGATCTTTATAGGGACCCAATGATGGGCCAGATATACAGCCTCTATGAAACCTTCCCAGGATTGCGCCCATTTGCAAGAACAAGAAGTAAGGGGAGGTGATGTCCCCATGTTTCACCTCTAGAGAGTTAGGAACCAGAATGTACATCCATCATCTGCCATGATGAAGACACACAAGAAACCAAATCACTGGGGCACGTGTGGAAAGGGCCCATACTGTCAGACTAAAGAGGCTCTGGGAGGTCAAGAGACAGGCTGACTCGGGGGCAGGGAGCCAGGAAGGATTTCCTGACGGTCATGATGTTTGGCCTCCATCTTGAATGGCACATGTGTGGGAACAGGTGAGGGGGTGAAGAGGACAAAGAGCAGGACGAAAGGCACAGAGGTGTCCTGCAGTGGGAGGCGAGGGCACGAGTCAGGAGGCTCCAGCCAAGGGTGAAATTGTGGAGGAGGCACTCAATGGTCCCTGCTGTCTTTCATAACTTAGACCCCAGAAGTCATTCTGTTTCCAGAAAATTAGAGTCATAACCCCAATAATAATATCAAACACCTAGACACGACTGTAAGCACTTACTAAACATTAACTTGTTTAATCCTCATGGCAACCCTAGTAGGTAAGTACTATGACTCATCCCATTTTATAGATAAGGAAATTGGCCCGGAGAGGTTAAGTAATTTGTCCAAGGCACATACCAACGTAAGTGGTGTGGACGGATCCAAACCTGGGCGGGAAGGCTCCAGTGGGCAGGCTCTGCCCACCCCTCTGCTTTGCCATCTCTGCAGACTTTACACAGCCTTCCTCCCCCTAAGTCCATCCCTGCTGGTCTCACCCACCAGACCGTCAGCACCTCTGAGCAGCCACTGTGTCTTATCCTTCAAACGGGTGTCCCCCTGCCACGCCTCACCTTTGTAAAAGAGCTTGACAGGCACATGAAGACCTGAAGGGAAAAAGTCCTTGTCACCATCCAGTTCGGGCTGGAAACCAACAATTTGTTGACTTAATCAGGCCAGTGCAGAAAGGTGTTGTCATGGTGGCGAGGTTTCTATTCCAGGCGGCCAGGCTGTAATTAAATGTCCTGACCTGCACACCTCCAATTACTGCACAAGAGCTGGCTTCCCGGGCCTGTTAACCAGCAATTACAGAACCTTCCACTGAAATTCCAAATCGCTTAGTAAAGGTCACTTCCTTTATTTATTTTTCGGGTCTGGGAGTAGAAATGGGATGGAATATTGCCCAAAGTACAAAGTGACATATCCACTATTCAAAATAGGCGTATTCAAAGAGCCAATCTGCAGCAAGCAACACCATCCCCAGTCCTTACAAGTTGTGACAAGGGCTCCCATCTACAGGAGGCACCATACAGGCGCTTTAAGTGTGTTATATGATTTGATCCTTCTAATAATAAATCTGAGAAGTAGGTACTATTATTTCCATTTTATAAAGGAATAAACTGAGAACCGGAGTAGTTAAGTAACCTTCCCAGGGCCACACAGTACCCCTGAAGCATTCAGGATTTACAGCCAGGTCTGTCTGCCTCCAAACCCCAAGTTCTTCCTGTTAAACTAGGATGTCTCAAGCTAAGAAACCTGGTCTGGGGTTTAGAACAGGGCTTGCTATGTGCTGTGCAGGGAGTGCTGAAAAGTCCCCCAGAGAGTCCTTTCCCTTGGCCTGAGGCTCCATTGAGGCAAGGGTCTCTTCCAGCCTCTGGGATGATCGTATCAGAGTAATACTCCTTTACCACTGATGACTGAGGCAGCTTTTTATAATGACAAGAAAGACTCGGAACAGCCTGAGGATAGTAGGACCTTTGAACAGAAATGGCTTGGCTAAAGGTAGGTCACACACACCACTGGCCATATGATGCTCACAGCAGACATCACTAATCAGTCACGACCCTCTTTCCCACAGAACTCAGTACAGCCTCCTGCTCCTTCTCAACACAGCTGGTTCCTCCAGTGGATTGAACTGGCCCAGGAGATGGGAATTACTTCTTCTCTCTGCCTTCAACATATGGTGACCATATTTCCTACATGCAAACTTCACACGTGTGGTTTGAATGAAGATTATTTACTGATTTATGAGTTTATTTATGTTTTACAAAAGCATAAAATTAAATCGCAATGTCACACATTTAACAAATCATTTTTGGTGAACAGAATGGAATCACTTATAACCAGAACTGTCCTTGAGATCCTAGGCCATATGGTTGCAGTGGGTGATTGTGGGCACATACCTTGGCTTGGCACAGAAGACATTCAATAAATGCACAGGGAGACCTGAGTGGGGGAAAGCTGGCACAGAAGCAAATGGGGAAGTGGAGGAGCCCTGAGGATAAAATCTGCTGACATCACCACCCCACCAGAGTCCACACCTGGCTGAGGACTTCCCTAAACCTACAAATTATTTTTATTCTCTAAACCTATAAATTATTTTTAATGCCTTATTCCAGAAGAGAGATAGCCAAACCATATGCCTATGTGATAGGAAAGGACAGTGTCCATGCACACCCCAGATGCATGTGGGTGCTTCTCCCCATATGCAGTCAGGTTTTATTAAGCCCAAACTTAATTGGGCTCCGTTGTTCAGAGCCAAAAGCCAACCGTAAACATTTCAAAGGCTGGCCTCACCCAAGGTCTCCTAGACAATCCCCTGGCAACCCACAAGAACTGGATGGATTGGGTAATGGGAGAAATCTACACATTCATGAGGCTGAAATAGCACAACTGCCGCTGAGCTTGTCCCAGCTCTTGGGTTCTGTCTTCAGGTGGCAACAACCTTTTCCATTTCATATCTCAAATAATTAAGTCACCCCCATTAAAAGGGAAATGCTACCAACCACCTTTAAGACAGCGAAACTCCACCAACACCCTTCAGGGCAGGGCCTGGTTGATCCAGCATCAGAGCAATGATCTTTTCCTGGGTGACAGGTAGGCTGCATCCAGGGCAGATACCCCATCTCCATCCTGGGATCTTGCTCCCCATCTGCCACCACCCCCTCACTGGGACCCCCAGCCCAAACAAGCGCCAGCCCTCACAATGATGCCCACAGCAGATAGGGGCTGGCACCTTGCTGGTCCGGCCTCAGGCTTCTGCCTCACGCTGAGCTAGTTGCCTGCCTCAGCAATTTGGAACCCCCTTGGAGCTCTCCAAGGTACTGACCCTCATTCTTGGCTGGGCCCCTAAAAACAGTGTGGTGGTGAACAGTGGTTATTCAGAGTGTATATACATGATTACATTCCTTTAAAAAAGAATCAATTCAAAATAAATTTAGCTTCATTGTTGTACTATGTGTGTCTCATAGGAAAAAAATATATATATTCTTATCACTTTGAGAAGTCGCTTTCTAACTGTTTACTCCCTATTTATAGTATGCATCTTTTTGAGAAGTCAGGAGACCTAGGTGGCACATGGGCCATGGGTTGGCCTCTACAATGGCCCTAAAACTTTGATTTCACTAGGCTCACACTTGCTTGGATCTCGCTTGTTCTATATCTTGACCTTGGGTACTTCCCACCCCTCCCCAACAGCTCCAGGCTCCTAGGATGCCCCCTTTCCATCTTTACAGGGCACTATGATTGTTTATTGACCTGTTTATCTCTCCCAATTATCTTAGTCCTCCAATGACTGGATCTTTTCTGCTGGCCAGCAAGCGGGTCTCCTCCTGATGGTGGGGGGCAGGGGAGACGGTGGCTAGTGGCCTGTGCTGGTCTCAGAACAGACATAACTGGAAACCTCAGGATCCATGTCTCCTGTTTGTTCACTCACTTGTTTGCTGTATTTCCTAGAGGAAAAGAGCCTGTGGTGACTCCGAGTTACATTTGCCCCCTCAACACACACAACAGTAACAACTAACGGTTCTTTTGGAAACTATTTTGCACTCTTCTAGCCACTTTACATGCATTTGCCTGTAATGCAGGCACTGACATTATCCCCTTTCTATAGATAATGGGACAGACATGGAAGAGTTATGAGACTCACCCAAAGTCACCCATCTGGTCAGTGATGAACCCAGACCACACACCCAGGCTGAGCCCCTCCAGAGACACCACCCTTAGGCATTGTGTTATGCAGCTTCCTGCTGAATTCAGATCATCTTCAGGTGGGAGAGGGGGGAGGAACAGCAAAACATCAGGAGAACGTAAGAAACAGGAAGGCGAGGCATAAAATTAGGAAAAGAGTGAGTTTTTTCTTTTAGAGTCACAATAAATTCCAGAAAGAGGAAAAATACTCACAAAAATAGCAGCTATCCCTATTGTAGTTGTAAAGACAGGTCCAAACTCCCAAAGAATCGTATAATTTAGAGTGAGAAAAATTGCCTTGTTTTAAAGATGAGCGAGCAGAGGCCAAGAGAAACCCCCAAGTGCCCAAGTTATAAAGAAGAGTGCCCAGAAGCACCTGCTTAAAAAGACAGATAGGTACTTGGTCAAACCTTTTTTACAATGGCATAAAGAACCCCCAAGATGATATTTTAGTAAACAAAACAATCCTAGTCATTAAATGATCTGCTGCTTTGAGTCAGACACAGTAGCACACAGCCACCCGGGTACGCAGGGCTGCCTAATCACAGAGAGCTGTCCTCAAGAGGGAGCCAGAGTCAGTCCTTGTCTTTCTTCACACACACAAACACAAGGAACACAAGCGTACAACTCTATCTTGGCTTGAAATAGACAGATGTCTAACAGGATGCCATGGATTCGGAATAAATAGAGAATAACGCCAGCTGGGGCAATGTCTGGATTCTAGGTACTGCTCAGCAGCTTTCAAGCATCCCCTCTCGGTCTCTGGGTCACATCTGTATTGTGTTCCCAAAAGCACACATCGTTTTACAAGTGAGAGTGACAAGTTTGTCCAGGGAAGGGAAGTTAGCAAATACCAAGATTGCTGTGAGGACCTGGGGCTCCAGAGAAGGCAAACCACTGGGCTGAGAACCTACTACTCAGTTTCTCCATCTGCGAAATGAGAATCACCCCCTCCCTAAGATAGCTGAGACAGAGCAGTGAAGGTTCTGCTCGACATCTGCTCTACAGATGCCTCCTGTTAGGATGGGGCAGGCGTCTGCTTTGCCTTACAGTGCTCAGAGCACAGCAGTTTTCCGGACCTGGGTAAACCCAGCCATGCCCCCAAAGCCTGTGCTCTGTGGAGCTTCAGAGGCTCTTAGAGCAAGCAGGAGCCTTAGCTGTTTCCAGTCCCGGTACAATGCCTTTGTTGTAGAGATGCAGACTTTGCAGTCCCAGATCCCATAGCCGTGATAGAAGTGGGAATCTCCAGTCACCCAGAATCCAGCGCTCTTTCCATTTGTCCTACAACCTCCACCAGCAGAGGGCGCCATGACTGTCAAACACATCATGTCTTTCGGTGACCCAGAGGCAGCGCTGGCCTGACAGAACCTCAAACAGTGACACACACATCTGCCAGGCAATTATCACCAGCTGTTCTTCCTCCCAAACACAGTGGGTGAGGCCTAGTGACAGAAGGGAGCCTGAGAGACTGTGAGAGCACATGCTGTCTTCCGGTTGTCTCTCCCAGCTATTTCTCTCCCCAGGACCACAGTGAGTAGAAAGTGCTGTGAAATCTTTCTTTGCCACTGGTCATAGGGAATATGTCTTTTAGCCCCAAAGCAGAAGCCTTAGAGTCACAGGGCCACTAAATAGGAAGGGCTACCAGAAGTCACTAAGTGCCCTCTGACCCCATATGTGATGCTCAGTAAGGAATTCTAACACACGAAAGATTGTCAAAATAGGAGAACTGAGGAGCCCCATGCCATGCCATATAACACCTTCCCTTTAATTCCAGATCAGAGGAGCAGTGGGGTCTAAATGCTGGGTCCCCCCATGAGAGGCACATATGGAAAGGACCATGACAGTATGTGTCTCATAGACTTGGAACGCCTCATGATGGAGGCAGTAGGTTCTTCTCCAACCATTCAGTATGGTTGCCTGGTCTTCCCCACTTAAGGGATGCCTTCCTACCGCTTCCCACAGTAGCCCCCTATTGACTCCTGCAGAGCCCATCCTCCAAGAAAGAAGCTTGACATTCTTGACCTTGGGCACTGTTAGTTCTGTTGTCTGAGGGAAATCACCAGAAGATACTGAATAGTAAAAGCCAAGAAGACAAGAACTTTTTTTTTTTTTTTGGCCATGGATGAAATTCAAGCCCCAATACGTCATGTCTGTGAGGCCTGTGGAAAGCTGGCTTCTGACCACAGAGGTTGGAGGAGAGTGCATGTCCCTCAGCCAGCACTCAGCAGACATTTATCTGGCATGACCTCTGAGCTCACACTGCCAGGGCTGGGGCCACCTGGAGAGCAGCAGGGTCATGCGATGACCATCCCCGCTCCCCCCATCCTGCATCAAGCCAATGTTTGTTTCACATGTTCTGTACCCATCACCTCAGTTAGCCCTCTTAGGTACCAGGGCAGCTAGTACAGTTCCATTTCACAGATGAAGAGACATGGGCCCGAACAGGTTAAGGGAGATGCCCAAAGTCATACAGCCAAGAAGATTCGGAACCAGAACTTGAACACAGGCCTTGTTTCTCCAAAGGCTGTGCCTCCCCCCACATTAAAGGCATGGAACTTACATAACCTGGGTGGAAAAGTCTTCAAACTCCATTTCAGAATCAAGAGCTGGCCTAAAATATTCAAGGCTCAATATCCAGTGCCTCCCACAGCATGCTAATCTTATAATTATTACTCACGTACAATCACTCTCCATGGCATTCTTGATCAAAAGCTTTATTATGCATTAATATGTTTTAGTTTCACAAATACTTATGTTTCAATTCCACAGGCATTTCTAGGAACCAAATAAGGTTAGTTTCCCTCTTTGAAATGGAGAGTTGCATCTTCTTTCACTAAATCCATTTATTCAATTGCCCACCAACTAATGCATCTTTTCAATGTATACTGTATACACAGCCCTGTTGTGGGGTGTGGGGATACAACAGTGATCAGGACAGATAAGGCCCCTACTAAGACAGAACTTGCATTTTAGCAGAGGAAGCAGACAATAAACAAGTAAATAAATACATAAGGTAATTTCAGGTAATAAGTATTATAAAGACAATAAAACAGGTGGCTATGGAGTACCAAGAGATGACATGTGAACTGACACCTGATAACTGAGAAGAAGCCAGCCATACGAAAATCAGCAGAATAAATAAGAAAAGAGGGCACTTGGGTGGCTCAGTCAGTTGAGCGTTGGACTTCAGCTCAGGTGTCAATCTCACAGTTTGTGAGTTCGAGACAGGCATCAGGCTCGCTGCTGTCAGCACAGGCCCTGATTCGGATCCTCCATCCCCTCTCTCTGCCCTTCCCCCACTTGCGCATGCATGGTGCTTTCTCTCTCTTTCTCAAAACTAAATAAACATTAAAAAAGAAGAAGAAGAAGAAGAAACTGCAAATGCAAGGCCCCTGAGGTGGCAATGATCTTGGCTAGCATTAATGGGATTTCGAGAGCTCCATGAAAGCAGCAGCAGATGATATAGGCTGATTCACACAAGACCTCCCAGGCCAAGAAGAGAGGTTTAGATTTTATCTGAGTTACATGTAGAATGTGCCCCCCAGAACTTAGGAATAAAATTGCCTGTGGAATTAAACCACTAAAACCTACACACTACTGATCTAACTAGCCACCTGTTGGTTTCTGTAATGAGTACCCAAAGAACTGTGAAGCACCCTAAACTAACCAAGGTGGTCTCAGAGGCAGGGCCAGAATTAGTAAGTAGAAAGTGGTGGACCCCACATTTGAATCCAGGTCAGACTGATTCCACAATCCTGAGTGTTTCTCCACTCCAGCCTATCAGGAGCTCCCACATAAAGCTTAGACACAGAGCATACATAAAGATAACAAGGAGGAAACATGAATCCCAACACTTTAACAGAAAGTATAGTCTTAATGTAGCACTTTCCTCATGCACAACTCGGGTGGGCACATGGAAGACAGCCCCCGGGAGGAGACCACTCAAGCCTAGTGAGACAGGAAGCCTGCCATTTCTCTTATTTCAGAACAAATCCACAAGGCAAGTTTTAATCAACTAACAGCATCCATCTACTTTTTAATTTTTTTTAAATGTTTATTTTTGAGAGAGGAAGAGAGACAGAGTACAAGTTGGGGGGAAGGGCAGAGAGAGAGAGGGAGATACAAAATCTGAGGCAAGCTCTAGGCTCTGAGCTGCCAGCACAAAGCCAGAACACAGGGTTCAAACTCATAAACCATGAGATCATGACCTGAACCAAAGTCAGACGCTTAACCAACTGAGCCACCCAGGCGCACCATCCAACTTGCTTCATCTTGGCATGCCATTGCCCTCCACCAGCACTGTCCACCCAGGAAGTTCATCCCCCATCTTCTACATTTGGCTCATGAGCCAGCGCCTCCAACAGGTCTTCTCTGACCACCTCCATCTCCTTTCAGGACAAATTAATCATCTCGTTCACCACACCATAGGCATTGGATGGCTTGTATGTCCACCCCTCCAAACTATGAGCAAACTCAGGGCAGGGGTTATGTCATCTGCTGTCAAACTGCTGGTACCCATTATAGCACTTAACACAGAGTAGACATTTGTCAAATGCTTGTCCACTGCTGGTCAGAAAAGGTTTTCTTGCCAGTGCTGACAAATGGCAAAGCTAAGACCCACATCTAGGCCTCCGATCACATTGCAGACGTGAGGAGCACACATACACCAGTAGGTCAGGACAGAGGCAGTGGAGACATGAAAGGGGCTATGGAGGAAGTGATGCTGGAAAGAGGAGGCTAGATCAAAGAACAGTAAAGCAGCTCAACACAGTGGGGAGGAAAGGATGGGCAGAGAGGGGTAGGATTTGGAGAAAACAGGGCAGAAGTGAGCCAGAGGTGAATTACCTAAGGCTCCACATGTAGGACGCTGAAGAATGGAGAACACTGCCTGCTGGGATGCAAGGCTGAGCAAGGGACATGGGGAGTCTGGGGAAGCTTTGCATATTCAGCTAGGCTTATCAGTGTGATCCCAGATCACCAAGAGGACCTATAAGAGGCTACATTTAGACATATGCTTAGAACTTGATAATTACAACCAGGAAGGTGATGGTTATGCTAAGGTAGGCAAAAAAAAAAAAAAAAAAAAAAAAGAGAGAGAGAGAGCTACCAGCAGCTGCAGAAAGGCCTTTTGAAAACCATGCAACCTCATTTTTCAAGCATCAACACGGCTTCTGCAGCAATAATGGCATTCTGGGATACACTACCATCTCCCTTTCTAAATATCCAAATGCTGTCTTGGTGGCGAAGTGTGGAATTGCACTCTTTGGAGAAAGCAATGTGGGGGAGGGGGTTTTGGAAGAGCACTGACTCTGGAGGGAGACTGACCTGGGTTCCAAACCTGACTCTGCCCTCTTAAGCTGAATGACTGTAGGCCAGCTCTACTGCCTAATGAAGGGTACCATGGCAAAGTTACAGACACATGGAGACCAGGAGAAGATATCTGTGATGTCTAAATTCTACAGAAGGCAAATTTCTAGAATACACAGGAACTCCTGAGGACCATCAGAAAAGGACAAGAAACTCAACAGAAAAATGGCAAAGCATATGAGACCAAAGAGGAAATTCACAGAAAGGGAGATCCAAGTGGATAACAGTGCTTTAAGAGACGTTCTAGTTTATTAATAATAAGAAAAATGTCCAAACAAGCACAATGAGATACTATTAAATTCTTATGTTGTAAATATTGAGAATACTTGTGTTGGTAAGCGTATAGGGAAATGGGAATCTTCACGTCCTGTTGGTGGGAGTGCAAACGGGTGCAACCACTCTGGAAAACAACCTGGCAGTACTTAGTTTAGATAAATGTGTATCTTCCTTGAGATCCAGAAAGTTTATCCTCAGCTATAAATCCAAGAGAGATATTTATAGGGTTCTGTAAGGCATCATTTATGAATAAATTCATAAATGTTGCTTCTAGTTACCAGAGATTGAAGGCAACAAAAGTGACCCCAAGACTACAGGAAAGGTTAAGGGGAAGTGTGGCCAGATCTGGCACTAAACTGAAAACTATCCATTCATTAGAAGCCATAAACAAGATGTGCCACAGCATGGAGATCTTGCCATGTAACACTGAATGCAAACAGTCAGTGGTGGATACATAACATGCTTATTACCTTGCATAAAAGGAAACAGGTGTTCACATCTAGTGTGCTAGCTGATGCACTGTGGCGAGTGAATAAATATTGGTTCTTTTCCTTGTACATTGCCAGCTCCACCCCTCCTTCTATACCTTTCCCTGACTATCCGTTGGTGGAGTTTAGAGCATCAAGAGAGCTTCCCAAAGTCTCCAGGGTAGTTTAAATATTCCTGTCTAAAGGTGATGGGACATGTGTTACATGATTCTGGGGCAGGCTTATGTCCAGAGAAAGAGTTTTAAATATCAGTGTCAGTGAAACCTTGGCCTGAAATCCCAGCGCCTGGCGAAGGAGTGAGTGTGGAGCCAACGAGCCAGATGCTATTATTATCTCCACTTTACCAAGAGGAACAGAAGCACAGAGAGATTTTAGGTAACTTGCCCCAAGGCACTCACTAATAAATTGTAAAACTGGTCTTAAAGCTCAGGCGGTTTGAATCCAGAGCCCACACTCTTTTTGTTTGTTTGTTTGTTTGTTTGTTTGCACATTTTATTTCATGTGCCTTTGTATGTGTGTGAGGACATCTTTCAAACATACAGAAATGTACAGAGACTAATAAAAAGAATGCATTGTGCCCATCACCCTGCTCTATCTAGCCCTTTGCCATTTAACCACAAAGCAGTTTCATTGTCAATAATGTTTATTTGTTCCCTTTGTCTTTTTTTTCTTGGTCTGTCTTGCTAAAGGATTCTTTATCTTCTGTTTTCTGGGTGAGTTGATCTTTTCTATTGGTTCTTTATTTTCTATTTTATTAATTCAGACTTTAACATTTCCTTTCTTCTACTTTCTTTGAGTTTACTCTTTGATTCTTTTTCTTATGTTTTGACTTGAATTTTTCTTTTCCAGCATAAATATTTGGAGCTCTACATTTTCCTCTCAGAGTTGTCTAGCTATTTACCACCAGTTTTGAAATGTTAGCATTTTCATTACCATTCAATTCAAATACATAATTTCCATTAAGAATTCTTCCTTGAGTCACTAATTATTAAGATAGTTTTCCCCTAATATCTACCCTATGGGCAGATTAATTGGTTATCTTTCTATTATTGACTTCTGATTTAATTGCTTTGTGGTGAGAGATATACTTAACATTGTTTTTCTCTCTGTGGTTAGAGATAGATATGATATACATACTTTATATGATATTAGGTTACTTTTTATTACTTGATATTTGCTGCATTATTTTTACAAATGTTCATGTGAGTGTTAGAGGCAGGGCTTTGTATAAATGCTTTAGATCCATGGTCAACAAATGGTCTCTAAAGGCCAGATAGTAAATTTTTGCAACTTTGCAGATTCAGTTGTCTCAACTATTCAGTGCTGCCTTTACAACACACAAGCAGCCATAGTCTATACTATAATAAGTCTGTGTTCCAATAAACTTTTATTTATATGAAGAGGCTGTGGGCTATAATGGGCACATGGCTCATAATTTGTTGATCTATGCTTTAGGTCAAGCCTGTTAATTGTCTTGTCAAAATATTTTGGATCCTTAATAATCCTTTTGTTTATCAGTTGTAGAGAAACTTATGTTTAAATCTCCCTTTATAATAATATATCTGTCCATTTCTCTTGTCATTTTTCCAAGTTTTGCTTTATGTATTTTGAAGTTATGTTATGAAGTAAAAACTAATTCAGAAGTGCTACAGCTTCATGAACCTTTTTAAAAATCCTTATTGTTGATGGGTCTCAGAGTCATGGAACAAAACAGAGTCAAGGTCAAATATTTCCTTTGGAAATTCTGCCTTTTGATCCAGGGGCTCATTCTGAAAGTAGCATATAATTACATCTTGGGCCCTTGTCCAAACTTCCACGTAACTTCCTGTTTTAGTTGTACATCCTACAGCCTCCTTTTATGCTTTACACTTAAAATGTTTAAATGCACACCAAGTCTGAAGTTAGCTCTCTATTCTTCTGCTGAGTCTTATGGAACTTTAGAATGTTTAAATATCCCCCCAAAAACTTTTCATCTGAACATTATGAACGTTCAGTATTTTAGTTCTTGTTGGTTTTTATACCCTCAAATTTATGGTTATTGTTGTTTTAAAAAGTGAATGCTTATTTTTCTGTCATCACATGGTTACCAGTTTCTACACCCAACATCATTCTCTCTTCCTCTGCCTGGGTTCAATTTCTTTCTTCCCAAAGTTTATTCTGTAAATGTCTTAGTTTATACTATTCTTGCATGATAAGTTAGCAAGGTATAATATTCTATACTATCTCTTTTCTCTCAGAAATTGGAGTATAATTCCATGGGAGTGGTGGGGGTGGGGCTTCCATTGTTGTGGCGGTATCTACACCAAATCATTCTTCTTTTGTAGATGATTTGTACTTCTCCAGTTACTTTGTAAGCTCTTCTTGTCACTGGTGTTCTGCAGTCCCACTAAAATATGCATTGGATAGTTTTAGTTTCTTTTATCCTGCTTGGAGATCATTGTGATTTTTTATCTACAGATTTATGTCTTCAATTACTAAAATTTCTCACCATTAGTCATTTGTTTAGTGCTTCTTCTCCATCCTCTCTCATCTCTCCCTTTGCAAGTCTTCATAAACATACTTTAGACTTTCTCCTTTCTTTCACATTTTTTACACTTTTATCTTTCTATGCTACATTTTGATAATTTGGTAATTTCCTCAGTTCTACCTTCTAGTTTCCTAATATGTTTTTCATCTGTGTCATACCAGATGCTTAATGCATCTACTGATTTTTAAAATCAATAACTATACCCAGATGTAAAAGCACTAATTGAGCTTCTAGTATAGCTGAGTAAGTTCCTATTGGACTGACCCTCCAGGTAACAATTATATATTCAAGACAATAAAAAAAAATGACTCAAAGGCATTGGAGAGTGAAAGCCCAAAACAGGCAGAGTTTGGAGGAGAGTTGACACTGACTGGCATGGGGCAAGTTTCCCATATTTGCAGCTTTTAGACTAATGGCAGACCATACCACCTTGGGGGTGTCTAAAACTCCAATAATAACAGTAACAGGAAGTAACTGGGGAATCCCAGGAAAGAAAGATACAGAGATATAGTCCCAAATTAAAATTTTCACCCAAATCTCTGGACTCATTAACCATGCATATGCAGATTAGACTTTGTATGGACAAAGAAATTGACTGACTTTTAAATTGTTACGCAGGAGATTGAGTTTTCAGCTTGGACCCAACCAAGTTAACTGCCTGCTAAAACAAGTAAGCAGACAAACAAAATCAACAGGCTTTTTGGAAAAATCCATAAGAATCCAGAGTCTCTACCACAAAACATTAGTTATATCCAGGATTCTTTGCAGACGTGTCCAAAATTACTTGATATATGAAGACAGGAAAACATGATCTCTTTTCAAGAAAAAGGACAATCAACAGAGATCAACACCAAAATAACCCAGATATTGAACTCATTAGACAAGAATTTTAAAGCACCTGTCATAACTACACTTACTGACGTAAAAGAAAATATTCTTATGATGCATGTGAAGATAGGAAACATCACCAGAAAAAACATGAATTACAAAAGAAGGACCAAATGGGAAATATTAAAATTATAAAATACAATATCTGCTATAAAAATTCAATGGACAAGTTTGAAATCATAATGGAGATCTCATCTCCAATCTTAAGAATAGGGATAAAAAAATTTTTTAATGAATGAACAGAGCCTCAGGGATAGAGAGACAATACAAAAAGAGTCAGCATACGTATTTGGTGTCTGGGAAAGATAGAAGAGAGAAAATGGGGACAGAAAAATATTTGAAGAAATATCGTGGCTGAAATTTTCCCAAATTTTATAAAAGGCATAAATTATAGATTCAGGAATCTCAGTGAACTTTAGACAAGTGAAATATGAAGAAAACTATGCCTAGAGAACCTCATAGAGCAACGCTGGAAACCAAAGATAGAGAGAAAGTCCTGAAAATAGCCAGAGAACAATGACACATCACATACAGAGGATCGAATTTCAAGTAACTGCTCATTAGAAAAATGTAATGGCAGCCAAAGAACAATGAAAGAACATCCTTAAAGTGCTCAAAGAAGAAAATTAAACCCAGAACTCTATATTGAGTGAAAACATCCTTCAAGAATGAAGATGACCCAAAAACGTTATGCTAAGTAAAAGAATTCAGACATGAGACCACACATTTTGTATGGACCCATTTAAATAAAATGTCCAAAAAAGGTAAATTTATAGAGGCAGAAAGTAGATTAGTGGCTGCCTGGGGCTGGAGGCAAGAGCAGAGATTAACTGCAAATGGACAAGAGGGATGCTATGAGGGTTGGGGGATGAAATGTCCCCTGACCTCGAGATGTGGCCAGTGGCCCCCAAGTCCCTCCCCACATGGGTTCCCAGAGTATACTTTCCATTTCCCATAATAACACTCAGTGGTTATTGCAATTATGTGCTTAGGATCAGTCTTCTCCAGTAATTGTGAACTTCATGAGGACAGGCTCTATTTCCAAATTCTTTTTCTTGCGATTCCTACTCCCTAGCACAGTGCCTGAATACAAAGTTAGGGCTCAATAAAAGCCTGCTGAATGGAATTGAACTTCTCATTCCCAGTTGATGAGCCCTTTCTACAAACTGATGATTCTTTGATTTCAGATACATTTCCCCATAACATGTGTTTTAATAATTTTTTTCTTTCATTTGTTCCATTGTCTATGCGAAAATCACCAACTATAGTACTTTGTTCTTTTGTCTCTTCTCTAGAACTAACAATGTTGTTCACACATTTTGCCCTTTAACCTTTCCTTCTGTATTTTATGCAGTTTTGCCAAGCCTTCTCTCCATGTCACTAATTTTATGCAGCGATGGTTCTATTCCTTGCTATTTCCAAAGCATTCCAAGTTCTGCAGTGATACTATTATCATCAATTTCCTGCCTTAATTGTGCCGGTTCCCTATTCATCTCACTGTTTATTGTCTCTTATTTTTCCTCTTGTTTCATAAGGTCCATTTTCTCATGATTTCTTTGATACTACAAAAGTGATTGGCTAAGAACGTCATTTTCCATATAATGGAGTAAATGTTCTTCCAAAATGGGCTCTTCCTTCATCTTTCTTTCTGCCATGTTCCATTTCTTATTTTTGGAGAAGACAAAGAAGGGGAAGCAGAATTTTTGACTTGGTCTTACTTTTTCCCTGGGCCCTTATCTTTGGTTCATCTTAGTTCTATTGGGGTTGTTATTCCCCAAATTATGTGGTAGATTCTCCTGAAGCCCCACTTCCCTCTTGTCTGGGCACTGCTGGATTACTCTCCTTAGAACAGGAGCTGGGAGGATGGGTATCCATGATGTGCTCAGTCCTTTGGCTGCCTGAGGTGAGTTGGAAAGGAGGGTGGGGCTGGGCCTTGGGCACTCTCCATCCACACCATTGTCTCTGGACACTCACTCACTTTAACTTTGTTCCTGGTTCCACAGCAGGACCTTCCCTTGGGTCAGGTGTACATCCAGACTCCATGGTAAGCTGGCCATTTAGATGGGAAAGTCCTCCTTCATTTACCTATTGCTGCCTAATAAGCCATTCCAAAATGGAGTGCCTTCAAATAACCACCATTTCATTACTTCCGGTTTTGTGGGTCAGGGATCTGTGTAGGGCTCAGTGACTGGGCAGCTTGACTGGAGCTGAAGGGCCCACGATGGCCTCACTCATAGTGTGCTGGCTGAGCACCTAGCTTTTCCTCCATGTGGGTTCTCTCTCTTCATATGGTCATTTGTCCTCCAAGGCTTCTCTCTCCAGCAAGACTGCCTGGATTTCTTTACATTGTGGTTAGGTTCTGAGAGAACAAAAGTGGAAGTTGCCAGGTCTCCAAAGGTCTATGGCTGGAGTTTACCAGCGTCACTTTCATGAATTCATATTGGGCAAAGCAAGTCACAAGTCATAGGGCCAGCCAGATTCAAGGGACCTGCTCTTGGGTAGGAGGTGCAGTGGGTGTATAGAGGGATGGGGGGAATTGCTGACAGCCATCCAGAGGAACTACCACTGCCCTTCTCTGTTCTGCTCATATTCCATGCTAACTCCTGACAGGTTGTGCCCCATCCTTTTCACAAGGACAAAGAAAGAATAGCCGAGTGGTTTGAGGCTCATCGCACCTCCATCTTTGGATGCTAGTACCTACCAGGAGAGGAAGGCGAGGATCTCCAGGAAGGTATTTCTGCACTTTTCTCAGTCCAGCCAGTCCCAAGATTGGGGAGTATCAGTGTGGTTTCTCAAAATTTCCTACACTCTCTTTTCATCACACAATACATCTTTATCCAGAAAAGGGAGCTCTCCATCAACCCCAATCATCTTCTTGCTATTTGGTCTATGCTGCTCTGAATCTGGAAGAGATCTGTTAACGTTTGCAGGATGTGGCTAAGATCTGTCCCTAGTTTGAGCATTCATGTTCCATTCTTTGCTATCCTTACTTCCTTTTGATGATTTCATGCAGTTCCACTTTCCCCGGTGCTAAGGACTGAACTGTGCCTCCCAAAATTTGTATGTTGAAACCCTAACCAGTCTCAGTTAGAGTGACTTGACCAGGGTCACACAGTGAGTGACAGACAGGAATTCAGTCAGCTTAGCTGCAGGGTCCAGGCTCTGCACTTCATGCCATGAGGTCTCTGGTACCTCTCTTTGTGACTCGTAGTTTGGGAGAGGGGGCAGCATCCCAGACTTCTTCTGGTGTCTGGTTGGTGGCTCTTGGCTGGTTGCTCCTGGCTCTGCCCTCTGCCTCATTCTCCACTCTCCTTAGGCACAGGCCACCCCAGAGTGGTGACCTGGGGGGATGGGCAGAAGAGGAATTCTGCCTTGGCTGCACATTCCTTCCCAGCCTTTGGGGAGGGCAACAAAGAAGCCCAATGAACACCCAGTGTGTAGGTGGGGGGGGCAGAGGGGAGAGACAGCAGCTTTTGTCTGTCCTTCTGGTGTCCCTGGGAGTACACACAGCTCCATTTCTAGGCCCCGGTCATTCCCCCAGGGCACTAGGACACCAGCACACTCCTGCCAGCAGCTCAAAAGCACAGAGACAAAATTTTTTAAAAATCCATTTATTTCTCTCTTGGCACATAAAAGTCTGGTTACTTGCTATTTCAAAGTAGGCAACAGAAGCAAAGAAGCTGATTTGTGAACTCAAGTAACAGATTTAATCTGCACAGGACTTTTCAGTGTTCAGAGCACGTTTATACCAATCTAGCTTTATCTTCACGTCAGGCCTAAGCAACTAGAGAGATATTTTTGGTGTCTGGTCTATGTTGTTTGTGACAAGCTAGTCCTTCCCACGAACATGAGGAACATTAACTCCCATGAATAAGAATCAGAGTCCACATTTTTCAGTGATCACCAGATTCCAAGCCCTGTTCTAAATGTTCTTTCTACGCAACAACTCATTTACTCCTCACCACCTTTGACCTTGACCTCCAGAGACCCTTGGTCCTATAAGCAGCTCCACCTCCCTGCAGCTCTGAGTGATAAGCCGGCCTCTGAATGATGCACCCAGAATTGTACAGTGTGTGACCTGCACAATCAGACACGGCTGCCCTGCTGGGCTATGCCACCGTTGCCCCCTTTTGCTGGTACAGGAGTTACTTGAGGTCTTCTCTCTCAAAGGTGGGGCTGCCTCCTTTCTTTCCCAGAATCTGTGAGCTCTCTGTGTATTTTATCACTCATTAATCAATGTTTTGAAAAAGGTTTATTTTTCTTTCTCATGGTTGTTTCCCCAGGTCACTGTCACAGAGGTGAGGGGCTGCAAGAGTCCTGCTTCTGGAAGAGGCTATGTGAGGGATTTTGTCATTCTAGGAGATGGGAGATTCTAATTTTGGACTGGTAGCAGCAATTGTTCAGGGTTTCACATATGTGTGCAGGGGTGTGAGGTCCCAGAGGCTTTTAAGGATCATGTAATGACAATGTAGTTTATGTCATAAAACAATTAGTCTGAGCAACAGAGAAAACAAAGGAAGAAGGGCACCAGATACTAGGTCAGGGGCTTTACTATTCACACACACAACCCCATTCATTACTAAGAAAATTATCAAGTTCATACTCCCATCTACATTTTACAGGAGAGGAAATGTAACCTCAGATCTTGCCCTTCCTTCAAAACCCAGCTCAGGGGTGTAAACTGATACAACCTTTGCACTTAGCAATAAATATCAGGAGCCTTATGTTCCCTTTGACCCAGTAAATAGATTTCTAGGAAGTTAACCCAATGCAATAATCAGAGATGGGCCCAAAGAATATGTAGAGGGATGTTCACTGAAACATTGCTAATCAATATTATTAATTCTGACTAAGACTAGCAAAAACTAGGAACATCTTAAATGATCATGGGGGTGGGTGAATTGAAGAAGCAAATGATGGTGTATCAAAATGATAGAATATCATGCATCCACTCATAGTCAAGTTTTCAAAATAATTGTAAATTATTAAACAGGAAAAGGTTCATGATAGGCTAAAAGAATGCAAAATAACATGGATGGTATGCAGACTCACCAATGCCTCTGACTACTGCACCATCACACATGCTCATGACAGTCTTTGGAAGGAGGTGCCTTTGTCAGAGCCAATTCTCAACCACACCATGGGTTTAATCTTGTTTAGTAAGAGACATAACTCACTTTTTGAAATACTCCAAATGGCATTACTGATTTGATTGTATTGACTTTTGCTTTTCAACTATTTCCAAAGTGTGACCCCCTCCTTAAATGATGAAAAATGGCCTTCCATGGGGAACTCTAGGAATGGATGAAATATCTCTCTGAAGACATTTCTGAGAGATATTTCAAGACAATGGTTATCTACCTTGGCCATCCTTGGAACCAACTGGGAAGACTGAAAAAAAATACAGACCCCAAATCTCACTCTCAGAGACTCTGGTGTGAGAAGTCTGAGACACAGCCTGGTGGGGATATTTTCACTTCCCAGGTGATTCTCATGTGCCACCAAGGTGGAGAACCCTTGCTAAATACTGGTGGAGTCACTGGGACCATAAAGACAAGTAGCAGGGATACACCCCACTCTGGTAGTGGTAGGTGCCTCCATAAGCCTTGTGAATTTGTAAATTTGCAAAAGCTTCATTGTATAGATGAAGAAGTTAAAGCTGATCAAGAACATATGGCTTGCCCAAGCTCTTAGAGCTCAAAGTACCAACTCAAGCTCCTTCCATGAAATTTGCCGAGCACCTTGTGCCCTGGTCAACCTCCTAATTACCCACCCAGAGTCTCTCCCCTGGTGCCAGAGCTTGCATCTAGTGTGGCTCTTCAAACTAGTCTGTGAATATGTTTTCTCTGGCATAAAAGTCTGGATTAATTGGCTATGAATCAGAAGATTTTACAGTAAAGACATGGATTTCTGGCTGACACAGTGCAACATTCCCACAGGCAGGATTCACCTGAAGCTGGCTCAGGCCACACCCTCCCTTACACCCCTAAACTCTTGAGAAGCCATGCCTTCCCAATCCCGCCATGGGCTGTTGATTTGACTTCTCTGGCCATGTCCCATCCATTTTTGTGACACTTGCACTACATCCTGAATAGAGGTGAAGCCTTACCAAATGGGAACACCAGCCACTCAAACATATGCTTACTGGAAATACCAGTCTTTGCTTTTCCCAAAATAAAATGGAATCAGACCTGATAATAATTACAGAAATCCAAATGATAATGACAGAACTAATATCACATGGACACAATGCTTTATCATTCTCAGATACCTTCATGTACTGTAATTTACTTGAGTTAGAAAATTCAGAGGCTTTCCTTCTCTGTTTCTACTCTAACCTATTTGTCTGAGGTCCCAAAAATGGCCTAGATATAAGTACAGATCAGTGGCCACAGGCCAATTCAAGAAGAAACCTCTGAGCACATGAAACCATTTTTCCTATTGCTTTCCAAAATGCTCCTCATAGATGCAGTACTAAGGGGAAAAATGTGATCTCAACATATAAAAAAAAAATAACTATGAAAGGACAATGCAATCTGACCTATACAGATTGGTAGAAATTATAAAACATATCCATATACATTCAACAAAGGTCAGAAGGAAATTTGAGGGGTCCACAGAATTTCAGATTTGTTAATTAGTTTTTTTTTTAATGTTGCCTTTATATTCCTCATTTTTTTAAAAAAATGACTCAAGAGTTCTTACATTTCTTGCAACTTCCTCATCTGTAAAATGAAATGACAACAGAGAGATTGGGAGGACCGAAGAGTCCATTTGCATGTAGTGCTCAGAGCAGCACCTAGCACAGAATAGGGACTCAACAATTGTTTGCTACATTTATTATTATTATTCAGTTGTACGGGGCCATTTGTTTCTCCCTTCCCTCCTTTTTCCTCAAAGATGCTAATCAAATGGATTTATGAAACACCATGACCTCTCTCCATTAAATAAGGATGAACTTATTCAGATGCAGCACGTTACGTAAAGCTCGCATTGATGGATTTGAATGCTTAAGTGACTACAACATCTCTTACAAAAGAAGTATTTTTGTGCAATTCACTGGAATTGCTACATGGAGATACTTGACCATCTCCTATAGACTGTCTTCTCTCCACCCAAAAAGCCTATAAAGCCCAGGATGGGAAATATGCCCAATTCATTACTGCCCCTTTGGCCTATTAGTTGGAAGGCAGTAAAACATCAAGAATTATGTGATAAATAAATGAATATTCAGATAATACAAAAATAAAGCAAGATAAAGATGTTCTATTTCCTTCAGTGGGACACACGATACAATGCCACATGGGGGGGCTAGCATTTGAGGCCGTTTGTCACTGGCCATCTCTATTTGAGGCCCAGAGGCTTAGTGAAAGGAAGAAGGGAAAAAACTGAAATAAGAGCATGGTATTATCTTGACTTTAAACACCAGGTGGTGAGGCTCAGAAGGGCTGAGGGGTTTTATTAAAAGCACAGAGGTACGAATGGTAAAGGTAAGGCTTGAATAGGAGTCTGTGCCCCTTCCTCTGCCTCCTGAGTTTGTAATCACCACCAACGGAAAGAGTGGCAGCACCCTGTGGTCCAGCACTGCCAGCTTCAAGCATTATGGTGGACACAAGCACCTCACCTGAGGCCGCAGTGAAAAGGGGCTTCCTTCTGCTGGTGGCATCCAGCTCATCTGGACAATAACTTAACACAAACCACCATGGAGGGAATCCAAGACCTGATGAGCTCTCAAAGGAAGCTGTGTCAGAGGAGGTGTTGCCTAGCCCATCCAGCAGGAGAGCCATGGACCCAGATGAGGAAGCAACAGTAGGAGAGGGGAGCGGTGCTGTGATCCCATGACCCCAGAAAGGACCCTCCCTCCCTGGGATCTGCTCGCCTGGCTGTCAGGAAGCATAGCCAGGAAGCCCAGCACAGTCATAAAATGAGAAAGGTCAAGAGGCTAGAAGAGCCTCCTGAGACCAGCTGGCCCTGATCCCTCTGGGCCTGTGGCTGGACCTTGCGTATCATGCTCTCATTTACCCGTCCTCACAGATGGACTGGAGAAGCATGACACCACCAGGGATAGGCTGGGTGGTGGCTGCAGGTACCCATCAGATCTGTACATACTATCAGAACCTCTCCTTCTATCTAGACACAATTTACCCCTGCTCAGTTCTCTACAGAGACAGGGACACCTTTGCTGAAACCCCCACGGCTCTGCTCTGAGGAGTCAGCTTCCTGTCCATTGGACACTTGTCTTTCTAGATTGCATGACATCTGTGTGCAGGACAGCCCATGAACCAGTGAGCCCATGAATCCTGGTGCCTGCCATGTCCATGGGGGCCACAGCCAGTTCTTGGTACCTGAGCTTTCACATTTTGTGTCCCACACTCTTCTAGCCATGACAAGGTCAAGAATATATGCCCAGGCCAAAGACAATGACCTTCAGGAGAGAAGTCAAGGACTCTAACTACTTGAGCCTAGGCCTGAGCCTTCTGCCCTGCAGACACACCTTGTGGAGAATCAGCCAATCTGAGCAAAGCCTCCTTGCTGGGAGCTGGGAGTATGACATCCACAGAGTAAAGAACAAGGCCAGTGTGGCTTCAGGGTCAGGTCCATGGACAAGTCACCAGTGTCCAGAGATGCCCTGGCCTTGAGGGCTGGCCCCAGATGGCGAGGAAGACACTGCAGTTCTTGTTGGGGCATATGGGACAGCTGCCTGGATGATTTCTGGAACATTCCTCATCATATGCTGATATCAACAAAACAACCTGAACATGTTCTCTGTTCCCCGAAGCCAGAATGAGCCTAAGAGCCCAGATCTGTGAAACTGGCAGCAGAGATTCCCACACCACCCAGGTTACCAGGTCTCCACCAGTCCTCATTTATTCCTAGCAAAGGACATTCACAAGGGCCCACAAGAATATGACCAGTCCCAGGGCGCCTTGGCTCAGTCGGTTAAGCATCAGACTTTGGCTCAGGTCATGATCTCACGGTTCGTGGGTTCAAGCCCCGCGTTGGGCTCTGTGCTGCCAGCTCAGAGCCTGGAGCCTGCTTCTCAGATTCCGTGTCTCCCTCTCTCTCTGACCCTCCCTGCTCACGCTGTCTCTCTCTCTCTCTCTCTCTCAGAAATAAATTAAAAACATTAAAAAAAAAAAAGAATATGACCAGTCCCCTGGACTTAGCTGTGGTAAGATGTGACTAGCAGATGTAGGGGTCATCCTGACTTTTTTTCTTTCTACAACCTATGTTCTAATTACCAGTAAATCCCTGCAGGCTCTACTTCCAGAGTCCGTCCAAGTGCAACAACCTTTCCATTTCCACTGTCAAAGCCCTAGCCATGTCATCACCATCTTGTCTGGACTATTGCAATAGCACAGCATGCCCTCTTCCTTTCCACTCTTGCTTCTCTAAAACCCATCCCCCATGCAGATGATTATGTCCATCCCCTACTTAGAAACTTCCACAGGGTTTCTCAATACTAACTCCTTGGCAAAGCCTCTAAGAGCCTATAGGATCTGGCCCTTGTCCATCTCTCCGGCCTCACCTTCCACCACTATATCCCTACCCCATCCCTTATACACAACGGCTTTCATGTTTCCTCAAACACAAGAAGCTTATTCTGTCTCAGGGACTTTGTACCTGCTCTTCCTACACAGCTGTCTCCATCTCGTCATTCAAGTCCTCCTCAAATGTCATCTCCTCAGAGAAGCCTTCCCTGACCACTTCAGCAAAAGCAGTCCCTCAGTCCCTCTGTCACACTTTGTGCTTCTGTCTTCTCCATAGCACCTATCAGCATCTGGCACGCCCTCTTCACTTTCTTGTTCCATTTTATTATCTGTCTCCCATTCTACAATATGAGAATTACAGACAGGCACGCTGATTTTCTTACCCCCGAGTCCCTAGCCCTTGAAGAGTACCTGGTACCCAGCAGGCATTCAATGAGTGTTCGTTGCCTGCCTGACCAGCATCCATCTGACATCCCCCCCTCCCCCCCCCCCGAGGATTNGCCTCTGTCACTCTGTCTCTCGTCCTGCCTTCTCCACAGTGACTCCCAGGCAGGGGCAGCCATGTTGGCTCTGCAGGGCCCATGCCAAGCCTAAATGCCCCGGAGCAGTCATGTGATACACCTCAGCTGCAGAAGACAATTGTTCAAGCTTTCCTTTCAGTGCATGAAAGGAAGTGAATTCTGTCCCTTTGACACAAATGACCCTATGAACTCCTTTCTTCTTCCCCGCCCCCAGGGTTTATATATATATTTAATTAAACTTGTTGAGATAACTGTAGATTGATATAGAGTTGTAAGCAATAATATAGAAAGATCCCATGTACCTTTCACTCAGTTTCCCCCAGGGATAACATCCCATAAAACTACACAATAATGTCACAGTATCAAACGCAGACACTGGCATCGCTACAGGAAGGATACAGAGTATTTCCATCTGCACAAAGAGCCCTCACATTCCCTTGTATAGCCACCCCTGCCCTCTCCAATGCTGACAACCATAAGCTCTTCTCCCTATCCACAGTTCGGTCATTTCACTCTTTGCTTTCTCTCCATGCTTTCAGACCCCATAGCATTGACATTGAGTGCATGACTGCCTCACATCTGTTTGTGGTCACCCTCAGTTCTGGCCTCCCCTTCCCTGCTGAGTCACATGGTCTGGTCTTCACCTTTAAGTGACACTCTGATTTTTTTAGGGCCTTCTTTCTAAGTCATGAGGGTGTTTCATCTGTATCTCCCACTTCCTAAGGGGAAGGCATCTCCCTGTGCAAAGACCATGAGCTTAGAATCCCATCTCCACTTCTCTGAGCCTCAGTTTTTTCATCTGTACAATGTGTCAGTGATACCAAGCCACACCAAGGAGATTAAGTGACACCGTTGAGGTGACTTTGCTTGGTAACAGGCATGTAGTGGGTATTTGATGCGTGGCAGCTAAAAGGGGTAACCGTGCATAACTTAGGACCACCTACAAATCTGGGCCAGTCTCCAAAATAAAACACCATTTCCTAGAGGAATTAAAGCCATAAAGGGCATCTAGCTAATCCTAGAACAGAAATCCCAAAGTTTGCTCATAACAGATGACAGTTGGACTAAGTTATCTTCCGTCAAAAAGGGTATCAAGGATTTGGGGAGGGCTCAGGAACAAATCATCAGAAATCTGCCAATCAGTAACATTCATCACACAACTTGCTGTGTTCCCTTGTCAAATTTCTCTCCCTTTCTGGACCTCTACTTCTTGGTCTGCTGGAGGGCAGTCAGCCTTGACCTGTGGTTTCCTCACTTGGTGCTTCAGGGTCCACAAGGAAGACAAGGGGGAACCCTATGGGGTCTCTGGCCTTCTCCCCTCATCTGTCAGTACAAGGCAGCTCCCTGCTATTGGTTCTGCAGATCAAGAGTCCAAATGGTTTTCCCTTTGACAAGGCTCTGGTGGTTTAAGAACTCTTGGGACCTCTGTTCTGCTAATCGCTGAGATTCCTCCAGCTCTCCAGGCCTGTGATCCTGAGGTCTGGTGCTGCTGCCGGAGCACTCGCAGAGAACTAGGTCTCTGCTCCATCCACACCTCTTCCGGGAAGCCTTTCAGATGAGGGTAGGGCACCTCCTTCCTAACTTGCCCATGGTAGCATTCTAGGGGATGGAACTAAAGAATCACAGGGCCTAGAGCATGGGCATCTCCCCGAGGACAGTGGGAACGCTCCATGTGTGGATACCCGTGAGTGCGGGTGCTGACCCAGCCCTAACTAATGAGTACCACCTGAGGATAAGTAGACCCCAAGTGAGTTGCAGCATGGCTTACTTTGTGACACACAGTTACAGCAGAGGATTTCACAAGACATCCTTCTTCTAGTCAAGGAGGAAAATGGAGCAACCATCAACCTTGCTCAGCTTCATAAACACCTAGTAATCACCCGGGATGCGAACGACTGGGCCCAAACTTGGAAAACATTCCTTCCCTTCTTTCAGTTTCTGGAGGGTCTAAAGCTGCATCTTCCAATATGGTAGCCACTTGTCATATGTGACTCTTTAAATTAAATTAAATATGATTTAAATCCAGTTCCACAACTGCACTAGCCACACTGCAAGCGGCCAGTGTGCGGGCAGCACAGCTACAGAACACTTCCGTCATCACAGCAAGTTCAACTGGACTGTGCCGCCAAAAACTGTGACACACCGGAGCCCAGCCCTCTCTACTCCTCCTTCTAGGAACCAGTTCACCATGTTCCCTACATCTTCTTCACTTGTTCCTAAAGGGCTGGGACTGGAGTGAATCGTGACTCCCCGCCTACTGCCGACCAAGTTCATGTCCATTCAGACCTCAGACAGTAGCCTTATTTGGAAATAGGGTCATTGCAGATGTAATTAGTTAAGATGAGGCCATACTGGATTAGGGTGGGCCCCAGAAACAACAACACTGGTACCCTTATAAGACAAGAAGAAAACACAAAGACTCACAGAAGGAGACTGCCATATAATGGCAGAGGCAGAGACTGGAGTAACACATCTATGTGCCAAGGAACACTGGGCATTGCCAGCAACCACCAAAACCTAGGAAGAGCAAGGATACATTCTCCCTAGTGCCTAGGGCCACGCTTCTACCCAATACTTTGACCTTGGGCTTCTGGCCTACAGAACTGGGGCAGAATAAATTTGTCATTTTAAGCCACCCAGTTTGCAGTAATTTATTATAGTGGTCCTAGGAAATTAACATAAGCCTCTACCTGGAGACCTCCACATTCTCAAACAATCCCCTCCCTCACTCCCTCACAGGTTCACAGATTGTACCTGTAGGCATGACACCCGAGAGACCAGATCCCCAGCTGTGCCAGCCAGCCAGTCACTGGACAAGATAACAGGGAGGAGGCTTGGCACTGAAAAGCTGTGGGTACGCTGGGCTGCTGGGGAGCCCCAGAAAGGAGTGGGAGGCCCTGCAGAGAGCTTGAAAACCCCACACTTCCTCTCTTTTCAATTCTGAAACAATATCAGAAGCTTCCCAGAAAGCAACAAGCCCCAGGCGATCCAGTCAGTAGTTAAACAGTGGAGACTGATAGCTTACTTTATTAACTAGCTAAATCAAAGGGCTGTTATAGTCTCCGTCCGGTAATAAAATGCAGGAAGGAGCTGAATCACCCACTTATTAGTGTGGCGCTGGTGCAGTTAATGGTTGTGGCCTGGCCAGGCCCAGGCTGGACCACAACAAAGCCAGCCGGCGTTTCCACCTACAAACCCTACCCCCCCCTTCCGCCCATCCCAGCTCCACACAGTGCACCTGCCCACACCCACCTGCCTGCGGATGAAGGCCGCAGCAGAATCTGTTTGCAGTAGCTTGCTTTTTAAATACACCTAGGATTATCCCTCTCAAATACAATCCCACTCAACTCCAGGATCCCACCACCACCTCAAACAAAAACAAAGAAACCAAAGCAGTCGGAAATCCATGGTTTATTAAATCAATTCTTTAAGGAAGCAGCCTGCGCCGAGTTTTTACAATGCATCATGAACAGGTGCGAAGCCCCCACTGCCAAACGCCGCACAGCACTGATAAGCCCAGCCCGAAACGAGCATCATCCTCTAACCACCCAGAGCCAAGAAGCACCCTACTTATTGCCCTGCACCCCACTGTCTCCAGGCTGTTCCTCGGGGCACTTCTGCAGCTTTAAAATGAAAAAAGAAGAGGGCGCCTGGGTGGTTCAGGCTGTTAAGTGTCGGACTCTTGGTTTCAGCTCAGGTCAAGATCTTACGGTTTGTGAGGTGGAGCCGGGAGTCGGGTTCTCTGCTGACACTGCAGAGCCTGCCTGGGATTCTCTCTCTCTCCCTCCGTCTCTGCCCCCCCTCCCAAATAAATAAACTTTAATTTAAAAATGTTTAGGGGCGCCTGATGTGGCTCAGTCCATTAAGTGGCTGACTTCATCTCTGGGCATGATCTCACTGCTTTGTGAGTTCGAGTCCCACGTTGGGCTCTTTGCTGCTAGGCTGGAGCCTGCTTCAGATTCTGTGTCTCCCTCTGCCTTGGCCCCTCCCCAGATCACACTCTGTCTCTCTCAAAAATAAACAAACATTGGGGCACGTGGGTGGCTTAGTCGGTTAAGCGTCCGACTTTCGCTTAGGTCATGATCTCGCGGTTCGTGGGTTCGAGCCCCGTGTCGGGCTCTGTGCTGACTGCCAGCTCGGAGCCTGGAGCCTGTTTCAGTCTGTGACTCCCTCTCTCTCTGACCCTCCCCTGCTCACACTGTCTCTCTCTCTCTCCTAGAAATAAACATTAAAAATAAATAAATAAACATTTTAAAAAATTCTTTTAATTAAAAATAAATAAAAATTTAAAAGTTTAAAATGGGAACGAAGGACACTGCTGTGGAAAGGCAGGCCTAAAACTGCTGCCACTTACCAGCAGGACCACTTACAACAGCTTAGCTAATGCTCTGAGGCTCAGTTTCTTCACCTATAAATGAGGATTCCAAAGGGCGCTTTCTCCTAGAGTTGGGAGGTAAGTATCTACAGTGCCTGAGAGTTTAGTGCATCATAAACTCCCCATTAATGTAACTTGTTAATGAGGGGGTGCCTGCGTGGCTCTGCCGGTTGAGCATCTGACTTCAACTCAGGTCACGATCTTGTAGTTTGTGAGTTTGAGCCCTGCATCAGACTCTCTGCTGTCAGCCTCTCAGCCTGTCAGCATAGAGCCTGTTTCAGATCCTCTGTCCCCAACTCTCTCTCTCTGCCCCTCCTCCACTTGCAGTCTCTCAGTCTCTCTCTCTCTCTCTCTCTCAAAAAATAAATAAAACATGAAAAAAAAGATATTCTCTGCCCCCTCCCCCTCTTGTGCATGCTCTCTCTCAAAATCATTCTTTTTGAAATTTTAAAAATGTTACTTGTTAATGTAACTTGATGAATAAGGGGTCTAATGTATAGTAAGTACTCAATAAATAATAATTACTGTTATAATTTCTAAAGGGACATGTAGCAAACCGGTCTCCAAATGCAATAAAAACTCTACAGAAAGCTTATTATAGGAGTACCTGGGTGGCTCAGTCGGTTGAGTATCCAACTTCAGCTCAGGCCATGATCTCACAGTTCATGAGTCTGAGCCCCACGTCGGGCTCTGTGCGGACAGCTCAGAGCCTGAAGCCTCCTTCAGATTCTGTGTCTGCCTCTCTCTCTCTGCCCCTCCCCTGCTCACACTCTGTTTCTCTCTCTCAAAAATAAATAAAAATGTTTTTTAAAAAAGTTAATTATAACACATTCGACTCTACAGCCACCCAAGGTACTCCCTCGGAACTCTCCAAGGACTCCCAGAAAAAGATTAAGCCGAAATCCCCACTAACATGAAGAGCAGGACCCGTAAGATCTGCAAAGTCACCTGGAGCCCAGTTGGTAGTTAATTTCCAGCTGAGCCGTTGCTAGCCCCTCCTAGAGGCCACTTGATTTACTACTGCACCAGGACTGAACTTGGCGACCAGGGGCTCTGCTCCGTTACCCTCAGCCCCCTTTGCAGGCAGCCTCGAGAGCTTCGCCCAGTTATATCAGGAAGCCCTGGTAGAAGAAATCCACGTGCCCCAGAGATGATGCAATTCTACACCCGCCAGTCTCGGAGACCCCCTGAGCATCCTCAAGAAGGAACTTGGCATGAGTTCATTCTCCTTCCCAGGAGAAAAGAGAGCAGGAAGAAAGAACCCGGAAGGGCAGTCCTTCCTGTCCCCTGGGAAGATGCCAAAGTTCCTTCCCATTTGCTTCTCAGGTCTGCCAATCCCACAGCAAGTTCAGCCCCACCCTTCTTGCCAGCACTAAGGCCAGCAGCCTCTTCTTCGCCTGTGATTAGATCTCTGGGATATGTCCACCTAGCGCGGACCCGGGGTAACCTCAGGTCCCATCTCTGTAGCTTTCTAGAATGGGGCTTCGCTCTGCAGATGGGTTTTGTTTCACATTCTGGGTTTTCTTACACTCAAAAGGGATTCAGCCTGGGAATCGCTGCTATGAGGACAGGAATGAAGGACGCATGCATTCAGCTACGACGTCAGTCCCCCCTTCTCCCTTACAAAGCACCTCTACTTCCTCCCAGATCAAAGACCTGATGAAACACTAAGAGTGGGCACACACAGTACACAGCAAATCCCAAATTTCATGGCATATGTGCCTTTCCAGATGACTGCATGGATACACTCTATAACACATTGTTAAAGTGATAATTAGCGATAGACTTGTTATGAATATTCCAAATAAAATTTCTCTCTACCACAGTTGATGGAGACAAAGGGCAGCACGTGAAATGGAAGAAGTAGTCGAAGGGTTTTTGTATACAGTGTATGTTTTAAAAGGGATTGGCNCTCTCAGAATCCATTTTCAACTGCAGGTGCATGAGTATGGATATTTTTCCCACCATGCTGAGGGAACATAGCGCCTCCATTAGAAAAACAACACAACAAAACTCCAGGGAGGGAAGAGAAACACAGTTCTAGAAGCCACTCTTCCGTTGCCCTGTTTAACAGCACCTAAGGATGCTAAAGGTGGGCAATTTAAGAAAAGCCAGAGGAAGCACTGAGAAAGGGGCAAGTGAGTAACTACAACCAAGGTGACTCACACTTAAGGAGTGAAAGAGAAAAGCCTTCTATTGTGTTCAGCATTTTCCTCCTCCGTGAATTTGCTGAAGGCTCCAACTCTGCCCCCACAACCTCTTACGCGCATTCCGATTTTTAAATTCACAGTGATTTTGCTCCACATGGAGCCACGGTGATGCCAATGGCACACTTCCTCTCCTCCCCTCACTGCCTCACTCACCAGGGCAGATGAAAGACTCCAGGCATACAAACTGACTGAGATGGAAGAGGGGAGCGCACTGCTGAAGCCAAAGAAAGAACAAAAGAAGGAGCCCCAGATCCCACCACGGCCGTGTCCACACAGGCTGAGAATCAGGGCGGCTCAGGGGCATGGAGGAAAGAGGCCCTTCTAGGGCTTCAAGGGAACAGGGACAGGAATGCCATCAGCCGTGTGGCAGTGTCTCCTTGGTTATCACCAGGGATTGGGGACTTGCTCAGATGGAATATTCTACTTTAAGGGTGAAGCTGAGCTCTTCTAGTCCAAGAGGGAAAATGGGTGGCAGCACATATGAGCATGTGCACAGAGCCCTCTGCAGGCAGAATAGCCCTTGTAGGGTTACCAGACACCGCCAGACACCACTTCTTATCCTAGCTGGTGACGGAGTCCGAGAGCAGCCCTAAAGCCGTCTATGTACACCCCCTTCGACTGCTAAATGAGGAAACCGAGGACCAGAGAGGATGAATGATGTGGCCAATACAAAAAGCTCAGGGCCCCCAAGCCTCAGTCTTGCTTTTTCTATTACAACTATGCTACTTCTCCCCGACCCTTTTCCTTAGTTGGACTAAATTAACATCCAAGCCACAGAATTATCCTTGGGAGGAGTGAAATAAAACATTAGGATCAAAATTTAGAGAAAGGGAAAGCTAATGTTAGGGCAGAATAATCTCAGCCCTGAAGACAGGACACACCCACCTGACCCTGGCTTCTTCAGGACCTGAGGAAGGTGGCCTTAGTGTAGAGGTCACCAGGAGTAGACGAGGCAGGGGTGAGGTCACCAGGAGTAGACTACATGGAGGTGAGGGGTGGAGGGGTAGCTGCCAACAGCCTCCAGGCCTCACACTTTGGCCATAGGGCCTTTGCACTGCCTCCTCCTTCTGTGGATGCTCCTTCCCCAAATATCCAGAGTTCACTCTCTTACCTCCTTTAATCTACTCATATGTCCCCTTCTCAATGAAACCTACCCTGACCACTCTTTCTCCAACATCCTACTTAATTTTTCCATAGCACTTACATCATTCTAACAGACTATAATTTAGTTATTATGCTTATGCGCTACTGCCTTCCATTTTTAAACAATACCCATGAGGTTGAGGAATTCTGACTTGGTTCACTCCTGATTCTCCTGGGTCTGGAAAGTATCCTGGCACATGGATAGATGCTCAATAAATACTGCTTAGATAAACTAGTGAATGGATGATTGCTTTTTCCTCCCTGCACTGTCTCCCTCAGCAACAACCACCTACTCCCACTCAGACATGCGTGAGCATGGTATACGCACACGCGCACATGCATGCACATGCACACACACGCGCGCGCACAGACACCTTTTTGGCCTTTTCTCTCTTCTTCTCCACCTGTACCCCAGGCCTGCCACTAACGTCAACAAGGACAGCTGAGGCTAGACTTAGAACATTCAGTAATAGTATTGCCAATCCCTCCATTAAAAACTCATATTTTATATACCTACATGGTTTTAAATGTATGACAAATTCTGGAAGCATTCACAAGAAACTGATACCCCTGGGTATCTCCAGGGAACTATATAGCCAGGCCATTTAGACTTCCAGTCTCTATGCTCTTACACTATTTAAATTTTGAACAAAGTGAATATAATTAACTATTAAACATGTTTCATTAAAAATAAAAATAGGGAAAAAATTCACAAAACTCCCATATGCCTCTGCTCTAGTCCTCAACACCATCTAAATATAATTTTTTCTGAGTGAAGGTCTCAAATGCCTCCAGCCCTGGGATAAGATGGTGAAATAGGGGGACAGTGCTCCTTGTCTCGAGTTCTCATATTTTCTTAAATGAGATTGTTACTTTCATAATGAATATTTGAAAACGTTTCCATCAAGCAGAAGGACATGAATTAATGCAAGTTTCCCTACATACATAAAACATTGAGACTTTGTTTAAGTCATGAATCCCTTTACCTTTCATTTTGTTTCTTCCCATTTGGATTTCATATTTAACAGATTTCAGAATATGTTGTGTGAGCCGGTGCCAGGGTCCCTGGAGGTACAGAGACAACGCCTTCGAGGAGGGGCCATCCAGTGAGGAGGACCACAAGTAAGTGTCATCGCCTCAAGGGCACACTCAGAAATCACAGGGGTCATGGGCGGGCCAGTGGACTGTGTGTGCTTTCATGTTTTTTTCTGAGACTTTTGGATTGCTCCAAATGTTCTGCCTTGAGGTGTACAACCAAACTTAATTTCTTCCTCTTACTGTGCTAAGGCGTGAGTATGTGTTACTAGTTGTTGGCCTTCTCCACGCTGTGAGTCCACCCAAGGACAGAGCCCCTGCTTAATTTCATCCTTGTCTTCTGAGCCTCCAGCCTGGCACCTTGCAACAGGGGCTGCTCCATAAATGGGCACTGAATGAGTGACTGTTTACAGCATCCAATGAGGAATCATGAGATACACCCCAGCACCAATCCAGAGAGACAGCGCTCTCTCATTTGCCATCTGCTTACCTTAGCCGTCACGCATGGGTATGCTTTGTTCTAGGCAAGGGGAGGGAGGCCAGAGCTACCCAAGTGGGATACACAAAGTCATCAAAGAAAGGGCACATGCGGCCTTCCCAGTGGCCCAGGCACTAATGCACTTGGGTGCCAAGCAATTAATGTTGGCTCCAGACTCCAAGGTCTTTGTAACCTTTACTAATTGTCCTTTGATCTCCTTCTGGGGATTTATTTTAAGGAAATAACTGTATGAAGATTAACTAGAACCCATGTTCATTATTCTTAATGCTGATTAAAATAGAGAAAAATTGGAAACAACCTAAACATTGAACCATATGAGATTAGGTAAATAAAGGATAGTCTATCTCCATAATGGCAATTGCTATAGATTGATGCAACTCATGGCAAAAAAAAAACAAAAAAAAAAAAAAAAAAAAAAAAAAAAAACGGGGATATGCATTCTTTGAGCTGTATCCACTTGGCTTTGTTCCCTTATACCAAATGACTTAGCACTCTCATTTTTTGGAAATTACTTTATATTTCTGGTCTCAATTGTCTCTTCTGTAATTAAAGGCATTACTTAATCATTAAAAAAAAACCAGCCTACTGATACAAAAACTAATGTTCATGATAAGGCATTAAATGACAATGAGTGTTACCAAAGAATATATGTTGCATTGAGACACTGCAGTTACATGCATATTACATTTGTATGTGCAGTTATACATATGTGTATGCATATATTTCTAGGTGTCTACATATATATACACACACATATGTGTGCAGCTGTGTGTATATAGCATCATATATAATATATATGAAAGGGATCTGGAAGGCTCTTCAACAATCTCAATGCTTGTCTTTTGGGTAAGTAGGATTTGGGGCTGGTTTTTTTCCTCTTTTTCTTTTTGCCTATATTTCTGATGTTTTTATAACAAGGATGTGCTGCTTTTCAATAATGGAAAAAACAACCAAAGTTACTTTTAACGGAAGAAAGAAAAGAACAACTGTCCTCGAGGAGGTGAGAGTAAGGGTGTGAGGGTGGAAGCAGGGGGGTGGTTGAGGTGAGGGTGAGCCTCCTCGCAAGCCCCCTTCTCCCAGGGCTGAAGCCATGTCCCTGTCACCCCCCAACTTACAAACACATTGGTTCCACCCGACCAGACTTCCTCTCACACATCCAGCCACAGCACATCCACCATATACGTGGTCCTCACCAGGAGGGGCGGGGTCCCCACGGTGCGAGTCTCACCTGGGACAGGGCAGGGGAGGGGAGAAAGGCACCACGGAGCCGGCCAGGAGACACATCTGTCAGAAGTGAACCCCCGTTCACTTAGGAAACAAGAGCGCCACGGACTGGGCACCTTCTGAGAAACAGCAATGTTCAGAGGTGCCTCTAGCCTGAAAGGACCCAGTTTCAGGGAAGACAGTTTCATCCACGATTCGGATGGAAAGAAAGTTAACATTCCCTCAGGGAGAAGGTTAACCAGAGCTGCCAGAGCTGAAACAGCAACAACCTGCTTAAAAAAGTAGAGAGATCTTCAAAGTCCATGAGGAACAGCACCCGGGTAGGATGGGGTCCAGTGGCGGGTGGGCTCTTCCCACAACATGCGTTGGCAGAACTGGCTGTGGTTCACTAGACACTCTTCTCGGGGTTGTTCTGAAAGCTCCTGGCCCCCGCGCTGCTTCTTCAGCTTCTGTGGCCTTCGCTCCAGCTTGTGCGGTCGGGAAGGAGGAGAGATCTGCCGTGTGTCCTCCATTCGGCGGTCCTGGGCGGAGCTGCTGTGGGGGGCTCTAGCCCACGGCTGGCATCTGTGAACAGGGAGAGCACTTATCACGACCGGCCCCCACCACTCTCCTGCTGTCAGCACGTCAATGATGGGCAGAAATGAGGCAAGCAGCATGGAGCGGGC
>NW_027527936.1:2015035-2024363 GCF_008692635.1 Crocuta crocuta
GAAGGTCAAGAGGAAGGTGGGACAGCCAGAGCAGAGATGAAAGAATTCAGAAAGGGGGGCAGAAGGTGTGAGCAGAGAGGCCAGGCCAGCTTGGGCTGAAGTGCGCATGTTCTCCCCATGCCCTTGTTACCTCCTGCTTGGCCCATCTGCCTCCCATTCTTTGCCTTCTGGCCCAGGAGGGGCCAGCCCAGCCCCACCCCCCAATCCCCACCCAAAACTAACCCTCCTTTAAGCCCTACCAGAGAAACAGACTTACTTCTACCCTTCCTGGACCCGCATGCCTCCATCGCCGGCTCTCCTCGGGGCTCCTGTTGATGGGGGAGCCCTCGCCGCCGGCGTCGGCTTCCTCAGCCTCTGGCAACGCAGTTCAATCTGTGCTTTCAGAGCCTCCTTTCTTCCCATTCTTCAGGAAGCTGTCAGGACGTTTTGTCCCTCGACTGGACAAGATCCAGCAGGAGTGGGCAACGCAGGGCCAAATCCGAGACACCAGACTGAGAGGGACAGGAAGGGGAAACACGGGACAGTCCTGGGTGATTTGGACCATCTGGTCACCTCATTCTAGATTTATAAGTGGACATTTAGACAAGAGACCAAACCGGATCAGAACTCTAAATTCGGTGGACAGCACATCACCAGGTTACTTGTGATTCAGGACCCAAGACCTTGCAACACCACTGATCTTCACAACACAGGTGCGAGCGGATGTGTCTGCCAAAGATGCCTAACCTCAGGACAGTTTCATGATTTAAACATGTGTAAACGCCAACCATAATCAATGACCTGCTCTCCTTACACCAGCCTCTGCAGAAGCACATCCACTGGTGCCCTCGGTTGAAGCTTCCTGTAGGATGGGCACATCCCCTTGCTAACGCTATCCTCCAAGCTGCTGCCCTGAGGTAGTGGGCGGGGACATGACGCCAAGCGGAGGAGCTCAGGCCGGACCCCAGTATGGGCCAGGGGCCTTCCTTCTGCCCTACAGCCACAGGACTGCTCGCCAAGCTAAAATGGATAAGCATCTCATGAATACAGCCATTTCTTGTGACCACAAGAATGACTGAAATATAAGAACCCATCACTGGCAGTCCCCAGATCTTAAAGGACACATATACTCTATACCAGGGGCTTTCAAACTTTAGTTGCAGAAAAAGTCACCCGGAGGCATTGTTGAAATGCAGACTTTTTGGTGACATCCCCAAGGTTTCTGGGGTAGAGCCTGAGACTGTACATTTCTAACAAGTTCCCAGGTGCTGCTGCTCATGCCAGTCTGGAGACCACCCTTTGGGAACAACTGGTCTCCATCAAGAGAGGCTCACAGCAGTACCCATTATGGTGAGGATCCGCTACATTACGAATGACTCACTTTCACTTAGTGCTCACACCTCACCCAAAGCAGAGGCACAGAAAAGGCTGCAACACAAACAATAGGTAGGCATTTGAAGGCATTACCAGAAAAAGAATAAGAAGTGTCCTAGAATCCATCTAATGTAACTCGCTCACTTAATGTAATATTACTCAGTTTAGGGAGGTTAAGTCACTTGTTTGAAGATACAATGAAACACAGACAATCAGCGTCAGAACCCAAACTAGAAGTCCCAGCAGTGCTATATAAAATCCTAAGTGTGGAGTCTTAGAAGACCTCCTGACTTTTGTGGTTTCACGAGCCACAAGGGTTGAGAGTCTGCACAATCGGTGAATTTAGGCTTTTTCTTCCTGTCCTTCACGCCAAAGCACTCATCTTATGCCAAGATCAGTCCCTGGTAAACCACGGAAGTAGCTCCTGACTCTCCAACTGCAAATCCACTGCACGGAACGGGGAACTGGTTTTCTCACAGAACTCCCATTATACATTGTCGGGTCCCAGGATGGGTCCTCCCACTAGGCACAGTGTTGCTGACTCCCAGTGATGACGGTCCACGTGATCTCACCACTATCATGAAGATTATTTCCTTAAAATCTCTTTTTGGGTCTCCACCTGGAGCTTTGCCCTTCCTGGTCCCTCTTCCTGGAAAACTGTTCCTTATGTCACCCACATCCTAGCTTCTACACTTCTTCCTCAAGAGTCTCTCATGAGCACCAACTCAAGCAGATCTCACCCCCGGCGCCTGCCAGTTACTTTCCATCCGCCATACTTCTGCATTTTCTGTACAGCCCCTAGCACTACCTGCAACTTTTTGTTATTTACTTGCTTATTTATTACCACCTGACATTACCATGTGAGCTCCCAGAGGGCAGGACTTTGTCTTGTTCACCACTGTCACTCCAGCACCTAGAACAGTTCCCGGCACGCGGCAGGCAATCGAGACACATTCGTTGGATGAACAAATGAATGTACAGAAGACTTACACAGAGCATCTCCTTCCAGTGTGTTTTCCAAAGTTGGAATTTGAGGCTTGCCTTCTAATTTCTTGCCCTTTCAACAGTAGGAATTGGACTCCTATGTTTCAACACAATGTGGAAAGAAAATGAACCTTTAGGCGGGTGTTCACAATGACAGGAAGAGTAGACAGGAAGTTCCAGGGATTGGGGGTGGTGCTGAATCTCTCCCCAGCTCTGGTCCCCCTTTCACACAGAGAGGGTGCTGGGGAATCAGGTCTACCTGGTTATAGGATGTGGGAGGCAAATCCTATAGTGAAATGACAAAAAGTTTGAGAGTCAAAAGATTCAGTTTCAAGCCTCAGGCAAGTTGTTTAAATTTCTCTGAGCCTCAGTTTCCTCATCTGTAAAATGGAGGATGTGAAATACTAAAGGCATAAGGTACTTATGAGGATCGAAGAGGTTAGCATTGTAGAAACTCTCTAAACAGTAAAAGACTATAACTTGCTATTAAATGATTAATAAAAAGACCAAGCAGTTTCTGGAGGGAGCCAGATCTGTGAAATTTCTCAGGCTGTGCTGTTCCCTGCTCTGGGCCCTGTCTCAGCTCTACCCACTATGCCAGCGCCCAGGCTGTGTGTGGAAGCCCCCAGCCCAGTGACAGCAGCCCTGGGGCACTGGCACTGACCACCTTGAGCTGCCCGCAGCGTCACAGCCAGAGTGACGGCCACAGATGGTGCAGACAGAAGGAAGCCCAGGAGAAGACCACTGTGGGAAGCCACAGAAGAGCATGGGGAAAACCGTCAGTGGAACTGAACCAGGGCAAGTGGTAGAAAACTGGCTGAAATCCCTCAATTCCAGGCCAAAATTCTCTGGATAACCCAGAGCTCCCAGAGATGGGGACTTCAGAGAAGCCAAGGTTCCCTCTCACCACGAGATACTGGCTTCTTGATGTCCTTGTGGGGGAAGGAGGGGCTACATTCCCTCCTTTCCCCCAGGTCTCCTTCCCAACCTTTCATTAACCAGTTTCCCATTAACCAACTTTTTAATTTCTTTTAATGTTTATTTATTTCTGAGAGAGAGAGAGACAGAGAGACAGAGTGTGAGTGGGAGACGGACAGAGAGAGGGAGACACAGAATCTGAAGCAGCCTCCGGGCTGTCAGCACAGAGCCTGATGCGGGGCTCAAACCCACAAATTGTGAGATCATGACCTGAGCCAAAGTCAGACGCTTAACCGGCTGAGCCACCCAGGTGCCCCTCCATTAACCAAATTTTAATGCGCCAGAAAAAGAGGCTCTTGACCATGAGCTGCCTTCACATTACAGATGTCACCTCCTCTGACCGAATCACTCCTGTCTCCACTCTTCTACCAAGAGTTTGCTCCAGTCAGGTAACTGGTCACTAACCACATACAACTGAGCACACTCTTCAGCACAGAAACCAGTTCCTGCCCTGGAGCAGTATATATATATATACACACACACACTGTTTGGGGGCACAGAGCTCATCACAACCACCATGAACTGCTCTGTTCACTGTCAGAAAAGAAACACACAGGGTGGGGCATGTGGGTCCTTTTCAGCAGCCGAGTTGTCTTCTGGCTCCTAAATGCTGCACTGATCAGGGCATCTGGATCATGAGCAAGTTCTTTGATTTCTGGCAACGTTATGATGTGATGGGTGCTGGTGGTTGCGTGAATCTGAAAAGCTTCAGGGAGGTGTTGTGCATCAAGGGACTTAATGAAGGGAAGGATTTCAATGTGTAGAAAGGGCAAGAAAGGGAGTTCCAGGTGTGAAAGGGTTGGAAGCTGGTAGAGTTTGAGACACCTATGAATTCTCCAAGGTAAACAGTCCAGAAGCTACAAGTGTCCCCCTGCCCACCCCTCAGCTCTGGGTTGATGATGCCAGTTTGGGAGATACCAGCCTATAAATGATCATGAAAGTGGAAGTGTGCCAGGGAGAGGACCAAGAGAGTTCACATATTGAGACTACTGGCTTTCAAGGGATATAGAGAGAAAGATGCTGGGGTTGGGGAAGGGAACCATGGAGCCTTATTCAGCCTATCCACTCATTGGGCTTGTGCCCAGGGCCACCCATTCCCCTCTGAGGGTGGAGACAGACCTGCTTTACCTCCCCCACCTCCTTCTGTCTTCCTACTCTCCCTGTGTTCTGGGTTAGGGTCAGGAGGAATAGCAGGACTCTGTTATTCAAGGTAAATCTTGGCAGACAGGTCTGGGACCCACTTACAGGACCACCCCCACTGTCTGGAACAGGCACTGGATGAGGAGTCCACTAAGTGGAAGTGGGTGTGAAGGGCCCCATGGTCTCTGGTTTTGGATTGGGAAAGAACCGGCCATGGAGCATCCCACTGAAGAGAGAACAGGCTCACCCCCACCTCTGCCCAGGTTCACTCACCCCTTCACACTGGACTTCCCTGCTCATTCACCCCTCTGAGGTTCTATGCAGACTAAGCTCTCAGTCTGGGGCCCTTCACAGCTTCATCTTGAAACCTTCTTGCTGCCTTTTCAATGTCTGGTTCCAAACTCACCTTCTCCATGAAGACCTGACTCTGTTCATCAATATCAATCTTTTCCACCCTGTGCTCCCAAAGTGCACTGTTCTCATAGCACTTTCCTGGGACTAATATTACCCATCTGCCTCTTCCACCAGACCATAAAATCCCTCAGATTAGGGTCTGCACCAGGGGCCACAGATTCAAATGAACATGAAATGGGTGAAACCCCTCGTGTGTGGGACATGGATGGTAGTTGTATTGGTGGTGATCGCACAATTGGGAGTCTCTGGATATGTGCTGAATCAGATCCCTCAAGGAGGCGGCTACCCTCGTGGAAAATACCACCACGTCGAAATGTGGGCCAAGATAGCCAGAGCTTCAGATCTGGGGGAAGAAGCCTGGTGTCAGCGTTCTCATGTGAAATCACCCCATCTTTATGCGTCAGCAGCAAATTCAAATTTAAGGCACCATGCTGTGAGCCACATAAAATGCATCTGCAGGCCAGGCTGGCTCAAGTGCTACCAGTTTGTAGCCTCTAGATTGATTTCCGCATCCCCAGTTCCTGGCACATCGCAGATACTCAGTAAATGCTTGTTGAAAAGCAAATGAACAAATGAATGAATGGAGAGAAAAGAAGGAGCAGCTGGGCAGGAGAGGGAGAACAGGATGGGTGCCCAAATGTCAAGATGCCAAGTGGTGGGTCGGGCAGCTCTCGGTGACCCCACTGCCAAGCTGTCAGTGTGAACATCATGGTGGTCCTGCCTGCTGGCTGAATGGGGATGAAACACTGGGGGCCTGTGAACTCAGAGTCGGCAACCAGCTTCTCCGAAAGCACTACGCTAAGAAGCCCTTGCTGCAGCCAAAACATAGATGCTGAAAACAAGCTGATGTGCATATGCTCACGTGAGCAAGGTGTGCGAAAGTGAAGGCTCAGCCTGCCATGGATTCTATGTGCCCAACAAGGTCCACCTTCTGTTGCATATTACAGACATTTTGAGGGAGGCAGGAAGGTTTTGCAATTTGGGGGTGCAGAAGAGAAAGGAAGGAGTCATCCAGCCAGAAATCTCTGTCCCTAGCCAGAAACTACATCTCAGCTGCCCAGCTGACAGCTCGGAAGCTTCGGGGAGGGCACAAGCAAGCTGGCGTGGACCCTCAAGCCTTAGGAACACTGGGAAGGAGGGAGTGGTGTGCAAGTGGCCTGTGTGGAATGCCTGGGGCTGCAAAAGAAAAGTTATTTCAGGTTCAACTGAGTTATAATTTATTTTTTTCTAACTGATCATTACTGCTGCCGGCTCTATAAATAACCACCTAGGGAGTCTGCTTTTCTGCTCCCAAATCCTCAAAAAGCATTGCCAGGTTCTCTGTGGTTTCTGGCCTGCCAAGCACACAGCACATTTCTTTTCTGTGCAGCCCTTCAGGGAATCCTTCTGCTGTGCGTGCCAAGGAGTCTGCTGAGCTCTGCCTTCCCCGTCCAATTCCTCTCCCTGAAACGGGCCACCCGGCCCTCCTCCTCCATTCCCAACAGGCCTCACTCCCGGGACATGGGAGGTTCCCAAGCCAAGGCCCCGGCTTCTCTCTGTTTACTCTGCTTCAACCCAACTGCAACCTCGATGCTCCGAAGACATGAGCTATTTGTAGTACAGAAATCCAGCTACAGCATCATTTGAGCTTAAGCCGGGAAAGGAAAGGAGGGTTAGGCGAAGGGTATTGCCAGCAAAATGTCAAGAGTCAATACAACCCCAGGAAGGATGGATGTGGTCTATACAAAATCCATTTAGATTACTTAAAGAAAAGTTGTTCAAGCATGATTCAGTTTAATCAAGTACAAAAAGGGAAAAGCATATTCTTGGTGGTATTCTGAAGGGTGTATGCTTATGTGCTTTCTAACCACATGGAGTTTTCTCTCTAAACAGAGGACCTAGAGAGGGGCTGATATTCAGAAAGACACACCATGTGCCAAGAGCTGGGCCTTTCATGCTCATTGTTCTGTTTCATCTTCACACCATGATGGAAGAGTAAGCCCATTTTGCAGATGAGGGATCCAAGAAAAGGGACTTGCTCAAAGTCATGCAGAAAGACAGAAGCAAGAGTGAGATTTAAGCCCAAGTTCACCAGACCCCAGAGCCCACATTCTTCTACTGCTATGCCCTATGGCCTCTCTAGCTAGAAGGCTGAATTTAAAGATATGTCTATTTTTCTAGTTTTCAGATTACTTTTGCAACTCGGAAAGCAAGGACTAGGGTGCCTGGGTGGCTCGGTTGGTCAAGCGTCTGACTCTTGATGTTGGCTCAGGTCATGATCTCACAGTTCATGAGTTCAAGTCCCATGCTGGGCCTGCTTCGGATTCTCTCTCTCCATCTTTCTCTGCCCTTCCCCCCCCTCATTCTCTTTTTCTCCCACTCTCTCTCTCAAAATAAATAAGTAAACATTTAAAAAAGGAAAAAGAAAGCAAGGACAAGTTGGGTGTTTAACCACAGGTTATTAACAGCCATATTTGAACTCTTCAGAAATTAACCTCTCTAACTAGTCAACTGTGAAATCTGAAATGCTCTCTCTTTCACAATCTTTAGGAAAATTACCATAAGGGCTATGGTCATTTACATTGCTTTAATGGTATAAAAATAAAAGCTTGTGTATATTTGGATAGTTTTAAAAACAATAATTACTAACAAGACAATAAGAAACAAGTATAAATTTTCACAATTATTCAGCTCTCTGAGGCAGGTTAGAAATGCCTTGATAGCATTCTGTGCTCACTCAGTCAAGAGCATTTATAACACCACATTAGAATGGCCTGTTTCCTCATACGATTCTCTTCCTCAGCCAGCAATTCCCGAAGTTTTTTGGCAATGTGCCCTAACAATAAACATTTAAGTATATCTACATATGGGCATATATATTTATTATATTCATATGCCATCACTCATAAAAATAGAAAGAAAGGATGCTATATGCATGTGTGCCTGTCTACCTATGTATCTATCTATCTCATTTTCTTCCTTCCCCACAGTGGATCATCTCATCTTCCACGGCCTCCAACATGCATATCTCACCTTGGAGACCACTGCTGAAGGCCATATGCTCATTATCCTTCATCAATTCATTTCCCCCCATCTCCAGTAGCACTTACTGTGCACTGGGGACCGTGTTACGTATTGGGGATATCAAAGTGAACCAGAGGACAAGGAACACGTTTTCCATGGAGCTTACAATCCAGTGGGTGAAACCATGTCAGATAATGTCAGACAGTGATAACTGCCACAAAGAAAACAACACAAGGTGATGTGATAGGAGTGATGAAGAAAGGAGTGAAGGCCTCTATGAGCTGTGTGATAAGGACACCACCATACAAAGATCTAACGGCAGAGGGAGTGTTCTGGGCAGACAGAATGTCAAGTGCAAAGGTCCTGAGGCAGGAGAGAAGGCTTATGTGGCTGGACTATAATGACTGGGTGACCCTGAGGATTAAAGCCACATACTTCCCTGGGTTACAAAAGGAGTCACATAGAGGACTGAAAGAGTGCATATATGGAACTTCAGCATCAGTTGGAGAATGCCTAGCACAGCACTGGCATCAATAAATGGCAGCCTTGGTATCTGTTAACTTGTTTCTCACTGCTCTTCCCCATGGCACAGAAGTTTTATGCCAGCTAGAGGTGCCTGGGTGGCTCAGTTGGTTAAACGTCTGGCTCTTGATTTCAGCTCAGGTCATGATCTCACCATCTGTGAGTTCAAGACCCATGTTGGGCCTGCTTGGGATTCTCGCTCTCTCTGCCCTTCTTCCCGCTCTCAAAATATAAAAAAACTTAAAAAAAAATTTTTTTTTTAAAAGAAGTTCTATACCAGCTAGGCCTGGCTAATTTTTGACCCTGCTAGCCTAGAAAAGCTGTCACCATGCCTGGCTTATTGGAAGAGCTCAATGAAAATTTGGTATATGAGTGAGTTTTAAAATGGGTGAAGGCTATAGAAAATGAGAGTTTGGCCAAATATAAAAAATAGATTTTTTAAACAAGTTTTTTCCAATTATAATAAATGTCAAGTATATTAAAGATGTCTTTGATATTTCAAGCAGGAATGGGATAGTATTCTACATTCCACTTAGCATATATTTTCTACTTCACATGTCTATTAGGAGAGGTGGTGAGGCATATGGAGTAAGAATGTGTGGGTTCTGGAGAGGTCGATCCCCGTACATCCTGCCTCTACTATTAGCCGTCTAGATCATCTTGCTGAGTTACCTGCCTTCTTTATGGCTCAGTTATTTTACCTGTAAAGTTGCCAAAATACAGGCCCACTTCATAGCAGTATTGTAAGGGTTGAGTGAGTTAATTAATATAAAATGCCTACAAAGTGCTTAGGATGTGGCATTACTGACTTAACCAAGCCCCCATCGTTAGTGCGGCTACCTCTTGCCTTATATTAGTATATCCTTATATATATTATATATTATATATTATGTATTACATATTATATCTAACATATATATTAGGAATATCCTTA
>NW_027527936.1:2024414-2080089 GCF_008692635.1 Crocuta crocuta
TTACAGCTAAACCCCAGCCACACAAACAGGATTCTTTCCTTAAAAGAAGGCACTAGAAACAGCATTGCCAAATCAAAGGATACATGGATTTTAAGACTTTTCACACACAACAGGCGTTGGTCCAGCTCCTCAAATCTTCATCTACACTAAGTACTGACCTTTGAGAAAATCTTCACCCTTTGTTAGGGGAAAGAACATCTCATTGCTTTAATTTGCCTTTCTTTCTTTATTTTTTTTTTAATGTTTTATTTATTTCTAGGAGAGAGAGAGAGACAGCATGAGCAGGGGAGGGTCAGAGAGAGAGGGAGTCACAGACTGAAACAGGCTCCAGGCTCTGAGCTGGCAGTCAGCACAGAGCCCGACGCGGGGCTCGAACCCACGAACCGCGAGATCATGACCTAAGCGAAAGTCGGACGCTTAACTGACTAAGCCACCCAGGCGCCCCTAATTTGCCTTTCTTTAATTACCAGGGATATTGAATCTGTATTGGTTCTCTTGTGAACTGCCTGTTGATGTTTTAAAAAGGAAGTCCATTCTAGTAATTAGACGAAGCAGAAAAGACAGCTCGACATAAACCCCCCCACCACTAGGAAGGGTCCAGGAGGGCTAGAGGGTCATGCATCACGGAACCGGGCACATCTTTACTTGCGGAAAGTTGAACTATGTCAGCTCCAAGCTCCTCTGTCACACTGGGATTATTTAACTCGGGTCCAGACCAGCAGGTAAGCAGGAAGTAAATCTGATAGAAAACAAGCTCTGCAAATCGACGGCTAGATCCCAGGGACCCACCAATATCAGTGGCTTCCATGTTTTCCCAGGATGGACCTGAGATCTAAACACCTCTCATGAGCCTCTGCATAAAGACACTTGAATTATATTAGAAGGAAAAAGCCAAAGTGGGAAAGGCTATGCCTCCAGTAGATAATTCTGGTGGATAATAGTAGAGAATTCCTTAAGTCACCCCCTTGACAAGATGCAAAATCTTTGGGGTGGGGACACAGACCAAATCCTGTTACAAACACCTTTGCACTCAAAGACCTTGTAGCGCTAAGGCCTCGAGGTGTGGCCAGCGGCCTGTTTACTTCAGCCTTCCTTGCTTTGCCTTCAGCTTTGGCACAATCACTTGCCATATAACACTCTCCTTATCCCTCTCCCACAAGTATTTACACTGTCGTTTTCTCCTGAGCTGGTCAAAAGCCTGTGAGGACTTGGAGAATTCTACTGTGTTTGTAGGAAGCAGACCCCTGGCTTCAGATTTGCTAGCCGTCTGCTCTTGGAGAGCTGCTCTTGGACGAGAAGGGAGACTGAACATATCTGAACCCTCGAGCCAGAATTCTGCAGTGTTTTCAGAGGACCCTCTACATTTTTCTCTAAGGGGGCTTCTCCCCCCTAAAATCTCCCCCGTGTTGGCTGCCGTGGCTGAAGCTTCTTGCTGGGCTTGGCCCCACAGGCATTGCGGCAGTTGGAAACAGCGCTCTTAAATCACGACTCTGAGCAAGCAGTCACACGTGGGGTGAGAAGCTGGCAGGTTTTCCTGCGGGCACACCTTACGCACACAAACCTGCGGCGGCAGTAAAGCCAGCAGCCAAAGTAAAGCCAAGAGAAGATCCTCCAGGAGGGGGTGGAGCCAGACTGAGGCAAAGCCAGAACTAGGTTCTTGGCAACGTGAGCGAAACTCCAAACTAAGAGGGAAGAGAGGCCTTATCACCAGCCCCTTAGCGCACCCCTTGGATGGAGAGTGGGGGCTGGGAGAGCTACGTGCCTTGCAGAGCTCCGCAAGCGGCCCTCGGTCATAGGCTGATTGGCCAATGACCCCAAACGGAACTCAAACCCCTTCCTCCATCCTCGGTCTGGGGATGGCGTCATAGCTGAGGATACCAAGTCACTTTGCAGTGCACTTCAACAGTGCGTCTCAATCCCTCCTGAAGAATTCGTGCTGCCCTGGGCCGGGAGCTCGGGTTGATGAATGCAAAACCTCCTTGATCTACACAAAAGGCTTGCAATTCAGCCGAGGAGGGAGATGAGATTCACAGTAGCAGCTGGCAATACCCTGCGTCAGGTGTCAAAGAGAGACCCCTGCAGCCAATGCCACGAGGGGTCTGGGCAGGTGCATAAGAAGGGGGCTGGCATCTGGGGGAGAGGGGAGCCCGTGACAGCATTCTGGAAGGCTCTGCAGGCAGCGCAGGCGGCCTGGGAAGGCAGAGATGGAGAGCATGTGATGGGAAGGAAGGAGGCCAGATTTCAGAGCGGTCTGAATCCCACACAGAGAAGTCTGGGCTTTATCCAATAAGCAGTAGGGAGCAGTTGGAGATGTGTGAACAGCAGATTAGCATAATGAAAGGAGAATCTTAAAGACTTGAGCTTTTTGTGGGGACTCCGAATAGGCTAGGGGTGACAAGGACACTAGAAAGCTTTCACAGTGGCCCAGGCTGGCAGTGGGCACGGCCCGACCACAGCGCTGGCCATGGGAGAGAAAAAAAGACACCCACGAGATACCACAAAGCAGACATCTAAGGGGCTTGGAGAAGAATTGGGTACGAGGGCTTGAGGTTGAATCCGGTGTTTCACAGCTTGGTGGCTGTGAGGTGGAAGCAGCAGCGTCAAAGGTAAAGAAGCAGGTCGGAGCTAAGGAGGTACGAAGTGACCCGTCCAGATTGGGACAGTAAGGGCAGTTTTATGAGAAACTGAAAAGGCCCAAACATCCAACTGGCCCCGGCATCACCTGGAAACAGGATGAAGCTCTGTGATTCTGCGAGAGGGGATGACAAACGCAGCTGAAGTGCCAGCCAGCATCACTGAAACAGCTGCCTGTCCAGTCAGTTAGTATGGGTCCTGTGCACCTTTCCGCCTCTTCTGCTCTTGATCTGCCCTACCAGTTTGTCAGACCGCAGGCTGAGATCAGCCATGGAGAACGGGAACAGGGACACTCAGAAACCCAGATTACTAATCCTCTCTTCTGCTGAAGCATGGTGGGATTTGGCGATTCTCACACTTAAGCACAGGCTCCAGCTCCGTGCATAAGTACTGAGTCATTTCTCTCCTCTTTCTCCCCTCCCTCATCCCTTGTTCCTCCCATCAGTTGTTCCTCTCCCCCCACCTCCACTCCCCACCCCCTGTCAACCTCCTGGCATGCATTTTCTCCAGCGCGTTACTGTGCGACTCTCCACATTTCCCATTCCCTCCAAGCCTGCCTCCTACCTCTTTAGAAATGCTGGGAGCCCAGGAGGTGAACCACAGACGTACCGGGACAGAGGACCACAGATTTCAACAAAGACAGGCAGCTAGTTGTGAAAGGAGCATTGAAGGCAAGTCAGGAGTCTTGGATTTTCAGAGTCACGCAATGGAATCAGATAGAGATCCTTAGAGACAAGGGGTCTCATGATTCCCCAGCTTTGCTGACGCAGACACAAGTGTTCTCACTCCACAGATACAGATGGCAGATAAGCAGCTCCCTTTCAGAGAGGTAACCCCAAGTGCATGCTCACAGCTGCAGTTACTCTGAATGACAGTGGGAGGGAAGGAAACAATGAGTGCAAAAAAAAAAAAAAAAAAGAGGCAAGCGCTTAAGGTGGAATGGACATGAAGAGTCTGAAATGCACACCGCCTCCAGTTCCTGGAAGACAAAGATGAGTCAAACAGAAGCTTAATTTCAGAGGCGCTCCTCCTCCGCTTGTCACACACATTCCCAGACACAGAATCATCCGTCCCTGTGTCACCCGGCATCTACAGCTACCCGCCATGGCCTCCTCGGAAGTTAAGCTGGAGGGTCAGATCTGCTTCAAATGGGGCCACATGGGATGCTTCCAGGGACCTGAGGGCAGGGGAGTATAGGGAAAAAGGAGAGAAAGGTCGGTATCATGTGGCTCTAAAGAAGGAGGCAAGGATCAGCCGATCTGCAGAGCTGGCATCTGCTATTATTTCTAGTTTCCTAGACAACACTGTCTAAACCAGGTAGAAATCTGAACTCCCTCTCAAAGAATAATATAGGCCCTGGGAATCGGACAAAAGAGGAAAGGCAAGGGGTCAATGCCGTGTGCCGCTTCAGGGAATGGAGACAGCGGGGGACACGAAGGTCTTCTTAATGGAAGCTGAAATCCCATTAGGCTCTGTGCTTTCCATAATCTGGCATTTGTGGCCAAGAGAATGATTCTAATTCTGGTTCACTGGATGAGGATCTGGGTTACACAGGTGCATGAGTTTGTTAAAACTCATCTGTGCATTTCCCTGTATATAAATTAGACCCCGGTAATTCTGGCTCTCTCAATTAATTGATTGTGGGAACTTGGATGAGTCCTTGGACATTTTGTAGCCTAGGATGCCCCCATCTGCCAAACTGAAACTAAACTCTACAATTGTAAGAGCTGATTATGGCTAGAAATAGGCGGTGCATCCCGGTCAAGAAGGGCCATGATGGAGGCTAAGAATTTCTGAATGGGATTAGCTGCCTGCAGAAAAGTCCTCCCCACTTCCCTCTGTCATCCATCCTGGAGAAAACTCTGGAGAGGTGAAGATGGCACCCTCCACATCAAAGTGGCCAACAACTACTCACTCTGCCATGCTGCCTGCCCCTTCAGATCCTCCAGGCTCTTCTGCTTGAGATCCCCCAGTGGCCTCAAGATCAGGCCATATAGCTTTCTTCCCTCCCTTCCAAACTCCTTTGCATCAATGGCACCCTGGTCAAGTAGCAGGGGCAGGACTCTTCAAGGAGGGGAGGGTGGGAGGAGGAATGGCTCACATGGAGGGCATGCCATGTGCAGACACTGGAAGGCTGCAAAGACTCAGAGGCTGTAAGAGCCAGACAATCCTCACCCCCAGCCCCCTCCTTAAAGATAAGAAAAGGAAGATCCAGAAAAGTGGTAGAACTCCTCACAGTTTCTAAAGCCCCCCAAAAATCAGAACGATGAGGTGGCCCATGGCTATCTTTAGGCTGGTCCTCTCATATTGAACTGCACCTGCTTGTTCCACAAATAGGTCTCTGATGGGTGACTCTTAGACAGAAGCACCGGATCTACCATAAACAGGCACTGAGGCGTATCTGGCACACGGTCTGGCTCACCTGCTTCTCTTCTCAGAGTGGCTCTGAAACATAGTGGTGCGGGGGTGGGTAGGAGGGGGGACCTCTGGATATACAGAATGAAGCAACTGTGGCTGCCAGGATGGAAAGGAATTCACAGAAGACATCTTGATGGCGGCTACGCAGTGACACAGCTGAGCGGTGGCTGACCCATGGAGAAACTCGGGATAAGAAAGACTATCAAAGGAGCATCAGATCCAGATTGCAAATTGCTTTGGCAGCTAAAACAGGCATGAAGATTGAGTGACTCACTCTAATCCAAGGGGTTTACGCTTCAGCACTGTCTGCCTCTGACTCTCACCCTTGACCCAGCCTATTCATCAGTATTTTGATAAGCAGATTCCCTTCACAGAGCTACTTAATCTGGGTTCCCAGAGAAGTCTTGCAGAGATTAATGAGAGCACTATGGTTCCTGCCAGCTTTTGAGGCTGGGGCAGTTCAACAGCAAAAGTGAATGGACTTGTTGTAAGGTGCACAAACTTTCCCATCATTGGACTTGACCCCACTAGGGGGTTAACCCAGGCAACTTTTCAAGTTTGATACTTGGATCTATTTTTTTTTTTAATCTACTTTCTCCTTGGTATCCAGGAAATGTAAAGCCCTTGCTTATATCCTCCTTGATGCCAGCTTTTAGTCAGAGCCATAACAGCATCTGGAGCTAAACAGAGATTAGGGGCAAGGGGATAGGAGTTACAGGGACAGACAGGAGACCTGGGGCACCACCGATGAGCTAGGCCTTTGTGCAGCCATCCTGTTCAACACCCTCTGCCTATAAGCCCTTAGGCGGTGGTGGCAGGGGAAGCAAGGTTCACTGGAACCCCAAATCCTGAGGCTCTCAGAGGCACAGCTGGGGTGCCGTCCACCCCTGCCCTCAGCAGATGCCTACGGAGCTGCCACATCTCTGACTGCAGGGATGATCTCTGGTCTTGGCCCTGTCATGATGTCCTCCAACTATCTTTAAAGAGAGGCGCCTGGGGGGCTCAGTAGGTTAAGCATCTGACTCTTGGTTTCGGCTCAGGTCATGATCTCATGATTTCATGAGTTTGAGGCCCACAAAGGGCTCCAACTGTGCTTCCAGGGAGGGGCCTACTTGGGATTCTCTCCCTCTCTCTGTCCCTCCCCCTCCCCCACCCGCTCTGTCTTTCTCTCTCTCTCAAAATAAATAAATAAACTTAAAAAAAAAAAAAAAAAAAAGGCAAACCCACNCCCCTGTTAGAAATGACCAGAGGAAACTGTCTGTATTATACTCTGGAGAGATGGGATTTTTTTTTTTTTTAATGCAAAGCAAGACATGACCAGGAACTTCAGATTTGAGTTCAGTTTGTAAATTATTAGTCAGAAGTAAAATCGGATTTAATCAGCGTGTAGGGCCTTATATTTGCTATTAGAAAAAGTCACAAAAATTAAAATTGACGGCAATGGCAAGAAGGAGGCGGAACAGTGGTGGCAGCTTCAGCTATGGCCAGTTCTCAGGTTGACAACACTTGTCTAGTACAGGGAGTTCAGGATGGGGGGTGGGGGCAGGGGCTAAAAACAAACAAACAAAAACATACCACAGAGCTTTGAGTTCACAAACAGGCCCAAAGGACTTAACAAGTCAGCTAACAAGGCTTTTAAGACAGAAAAGAGCATCACAATCTGAGCCGCTCCATGTCTTCCCTCCCCTACTGCGACCGCAGCCAGTATCCCAGCCCCACTGTCCGTGGACAGAGAGATGGATAATGAATGACCCAGCCAAGCTGAAGTTTACACTGGAGGCAGATCCAGGCTGACATTCTAGGACTCTTCAGTCCCCCTGATACAGGCAGTTCTCAAAGGATGGGGTGCAGATGCCCTCAGTAGGTGAACTGAGAAGGTGGGGGACAGACATGTCCATAGCACGGGGGCCAGGCCCCAGCCCCTCTGCCCAGGCCCTTGCTCACAAAGGCTGAGTCCTCACTTAGCCCCAGGGACAGGGACATGGTAGAAACCACGGGTGCCACTACATCGGCAAAAGTAGACACCAAGGCCCTCCCTTCTTCAGCCAGAGCTGGAAGCTAAAAAGGTCAGGCTGACCTGCAGCTCAGGGTCAACCCCAGGTTGGTCAGTGCTTAGCCTGCCTCCTGACCTCTGGAAGTGGTGCGGCCTGCTCTCCACGGCAGGCCACTCGCCAGAGTCTCACAGTGAACTTGGCTGCTCCCTGTAGGATGTACTGGGTCTGGACCCAGAACCAGCCTGGAGCAGAAGGTCAAGTATGTTCCATAAGGTGACCCCTACCCCCTGCCTCTTCTTTTCTTTCCTCCTCCCTGGCTATCTTCCCTTCTCCAAATCAGCCTTTTCTTGGATCAGTTTCTCCCTGACCTTGGCTGATCTCTGGCGTGCTAGGTGTTTTTCCAAGGAGCACAGCTGGCCCATTAGGCATTCAGAGGACATGAGACTGGTCTGTTCCCCCAACAAACTGCCCTACACAGTCAGCGGTGTCAGAGCACAGGTCACCCGAAGAGCGGGACAAGACTCTAAATGTCCCAACTCACCAGACAGGTCCTGCCTTAAACCCAGACTCTGTCCCTAGGGAGCTTAATGCCAGGGTACCCGTAACAGAAACCTCTGAGTATTTCAGATTTGCCTATAAACAGGCAAAGTTTATAAAACCTATTACTCAGTCATCCCCCAGGACCCTCACAGCCACCACGATGGGGAGCCAGATCAAGCCTTTCTGATCATATAGTCTGTAAGTGGCTCTGGAGGACTTTCCCTCTTAGAAAAGGCTGCTCAGCAGGGACTAAGGACTGTGCTGTCTGCACCGGCATTACCGGACCAGGAATCCACCCAAGCGCCACCTTCCAGAGACTGGCATGACATGGGGTGGATGGGCATCCCTGTCTTGTCTCAGTTTCCCCAGCTACTATCTGCGTACAGCAAGCTTTCTCTGTAAATATGTTTAAGAACATATTTGGAAATGTAACAACCATTCGTAACTTGAGGGACTGGACCAAAGCAGGCAGAAGGTGGATTTGGCTCACTGCAGGATGCCGTTTGTGGACCCCTGGGGCCCCAAAAGAAGCGGCAACATTTCTGACTGTTCCCCACCAAGCAGTCCCTTGCCATCTTCCCTCCCCGCGGCGCTGACTCCTTCGGACCCTCCCACAGGCCCAAGAACCGCCCCTGACATGCTCCAGCTGCACCTGGCCCCAGGGCAGGCCCCGGCTCAGGCCCCAGGATGGCCTGCCCACAGCATGCATTTCATTTCACTCAGCATCTTGTGCGCATCATGAGCCATTCTGTCTTTCTCGTGCTCAAGCTGAGATGTACAAGGTCCAGATGGCCACAGCCTGACCGCGAGGTCCGTACACACGGCTGTATCCACTCATCTCCCCACCACGGGGGCGCCAACTGGTAAATGGCCTAACTTGGGTCCTTCCTACTCGGTCACCTGTGCAGTACACAGCAGGCAGACCAAGGGCATGGCAAATCCCACCAGGTCCATCTCAAAGCACAGCCAGAACCCAGTCACTTCCCAGCCCTTCACTGCTGTCACCCGGGCCACATGACTTCTTTGTGGACCACTGCCACAGCCTCTCCTCAAGGCTCCCTGCTTCTATCGCTGCCCTTCTCCATCTCCTTGCCCAAAGACCCCAGGTGCTTCCCAACCTATGCAAAATAAAAACCAATGTCTCTAAACAGTAAAAACAAACCCAGCTTTGAGATCCTTCCACTGGCCTCCTGAACACCTCCCGGGCCTGCGCTGGCCAACCGCCGGGCCTCACCTCCCACCTCCCTGCCCTGGCGGACGCTAACTGTAGCCACAGTGGCTTCCTTCCTTACCCAGCTTTCTTTGTCTTCTTAGCCCTGATCACCAATAGTTTACGTAATTTTTCATGAGGGTTTTTTTTTTGGTCTTGTTTTTTGTTTTTCTCCCTAGAATATTAAGTTCCATCAGATAGAGGTTTGACTTCTTCAGGATTAAGCACAGAGTCAGTGCCCTGCAACTGCACAGATATATAGAACGCACAGGGACAGAGTCCCCTGCTGATGGTGGAGAGGTGGCAGCAGAGCTGTGACACGGTATCTATTTGCACTGGGATACCTTTATGCAAACAAACATCTTGCTGCTGAGCCCCCTGGGTGGGGGGAGGGGACAGATGAACTAACAAACAATGAAAACAGATATACCCCTGGAGCCAATAGTCACAAACTGTTGATCTTCAATCCTAAAGCAGCCTAGGATTTCAGACAAACTAACCAATTATCTGTGGGGGGAAAACAAGTCACTGCTTTCAGGTTTAGAATATACCTGCTCCTGGCTTTTCAGTGCTCACCACACCCACCCTGCTGAACGGAGCGAGGAAAGGCTTCCAATCCTAGTAGTGCCTTTACAATCACACTGATTCTGAGAGTGGTACCAAGCGCTCTAGGCCTCAGCCTCCTCATCTGTTAAATGGGGATACCAATACTTATTTCGTAAGATTGATGAAAGGTTTATTTATGTGAATACGTTTTAAAAAACAGACAGCTCTCAACATGACTCAATAAAAATCAATTTCTCCCCTTCTGTCAGTGAGGAAACTAAAATTCAGAACATCAAATAACTTGCCTGAGGTCAGATGGCTTGGCCCACAGCAAAGCTGGGGCTCCAACCAAAGGTGTACATTATTCCCCCAGTCTCCAGCCTCCTGTCTATTCATGTCCCCCACGTTATGCACTGCCTGTGTCAGGAGCATAAAAGTGAGTGTTGGCTCTCCATCAGCCTGCTTGGTGAACTCTGGAACAGGGCCTTCTGGCTTCTGTACATGACACTACATGGGGNCACATCTCAACACTGAGAAATCTGATTGTCCATAGTAAGGGATCAAAAAGCTAAAAGAATTTAGCTGCCCCATTTGCTAACTGCCCCTAAGATATGCAGATGAGAGATGGGAGGGGACTGCTTCCCTTTCCCCAACAGATGAACAGAAAGGACACTCAGTATGACTAGGGTGCATCAGGGAACCCCCAACACCAGCACCGCCCTCAGGGATACCGCAGAACCCCTGAGATCTGAGGCCACAGCAGAAAAGCTGCACTGAACCCAAATGCTCCCACAGAAGGGATTAGTCTTTCCACACACAAGTAATTTTTTTATGGGGCACATGTATTCAGTAATCCTGCCCATGAAGTAAATTTTTGCACAAAGAAAGTGCTTTTTCCATTAGTTTTCATCATGAAGTTAAAAATGTGTTCCTTTTGGAGAAAAAAAACAACTACCCAGAACTCAGACATTATAAAAATGTAAATTATTAAGGAACAAACCTTTTAGGTGACACATTTAGAGGACAAACAATGAGGAGACAGCCCAAACAATGTCTCAACAGATTTGAAAAGAAACAGAACGCAATGTGTGTGGCTGCAAGAGGAAAAAGCTTCTCTCAGGATACAAGTACTGAGTCAAGAGCCTGAGGTCACTGACGGCCCAGACTTGGTGTCTCTGCTGCTCCAAGAAGGGGGCTGCTGCAGTCCTGATGGCCACTGGCCACCTGCCACTCACCTGCTCTCACCTCAAACCTTAGCCAAAATGTCACTTCTTCAAAAAATGACTAGGCATTCATTCCTTTTTTTTTTTTTTAATAAAAAAATGTTTATTTATTTTTGAAAGAGACAGAGACAGCCTGAGTGGGGGAGAGGCAGGGAGAGTGAGGAAGAGAGAGAGAATCCCAAGCAGCAAAGAGCCCAATGGAGGGCTTGAACTCACGAAACCATGAGATCATGACCTGAGCCAAAACCAAGAGTCTGATACCTACCTGACTTAGCCACCTGGGCACCCCATCCCTTCATTCTTTGACTCATTCATTCAACAACGATTAGTGAGCTCCCACTCTGGGTCAAATTTTCCTCATTCCTCTCTACTTCCACTTTTTAACTAAATATTTATACGTACAAGACTCCAAGTTACTTTCCATCCCCCATGAAGACAGAGAAAATACCTGGTTCATCTGTCATTTGACGCCCAGTACCTGACACAGTACTTGGAACACAGTAGGCATTCTGTCAATAGCTGCTGAATGGATGAACAAATCCATCAGTCAAAGCATTCAAAAGCTCCATTCATACTCCAAAGTTGCAACATGTGCCCTGTCTACTTCGCACAGCTACGATTGACATCACAATCAGTAGGACTTCTAAATTTAATAAAGAAGAGTTATTAATTTATTTATAAATGTATTGATAAGGGGAAACAATAAGACGTCAAGCAAAAGGTGGAGAGTTCCTTTCCCCAGGGGCAGCTCTATGGTACAGATTAGGGGACAGGCCCATGGGTGTTATCCTGTGCTTAGCAATTTACTGGCAAGGTGGACGGAGACAGACTGGGTTAGGTTAGACAGACTGGAGGGCCAGGGGTCAAAACTAGCTGGGCAAGCTACTTAACCTCTCTGTCCTCCAGTTTTCAAATCTGTAAGTTGGGAATGAGACTATTAATTAGAGGAGTAGGGGGGAGGTGGGTGAAATAAATGATAGGGGTGAAGCGGTGCACTTGTTGTGATGAGCACCTGGTAATGGGTGGAAGTGCTGAATCACTATACTGTGCACCTGAAACTAATATTACACTGTCTGTTAACCAACTCGGATTTAAACTAAAACTTTAAAAAAAGAATATTAACTTCAGATGATGGCATTAATGGTTAAATGAGATAGTACACACGAACTACTCAGAATGATGCCCTGCACATGCTAAGGACTCACCAAATATAGTTATTTTTATGTTCCGGAAGAATGAGAACAAAGAAAGGCCAAAACCAAGGAGTTTGACATGCTTTCACTGAGCTCACACGCCACTCAGACCAAATCGCCAAGGTTTCCTGTTACTGAAGTGACATAACTCAAGGGCAGCAGGCGATTTGTGCGCTTCAGCTTTCCAGCTGCGGGGCCCGCAGTAGTTCGCCAGGGCAGTAAGCACGAACCACCACAGACTGGGGGCTTTAACAACAGGCATTTACTGATTTTCTCACAGCTCTGGAGGCTGGCAGTCCAAAATCAAGGTGCGGGCAGGTCTGCTCTCTCCTGGGGCCTCTCTCCTTGGCTTGCAAATGGCCACCTCGTCACTGTGTCCTCGCGTGGCCTTTCCTCTGTACACGCGTCCTCGTTGTTGTTCCCCTTTCTTACTGAGGACACCAGCCTCTTGGATGAGGGCTCCACCTCTCTGACCTCATTTGACTTTAGTTACCTCTTTCAAGGCCCCATCTCTAAATACAGCCACACTGGAGGTTAGGATGCTAATATAGGCACTGGGGGTGCAGGCGGCGCACCTCTCAGTCCGTCATGGCTGTGTTACCCGTGAAGTAGCTGCAGTACCGCACCCATGTGTAATTAAGAGCTGGACCAAATGAGCCCTCAAGGCGTCCCCAGGCCTGGAGTCTAATATTTGATGTCCTACATCTTACAGCGCCTAGTACGGTGAAAGCACACATTTCAGGCTTAGAAAATGCTCACTGGATTGCTCTGTAATAAGTACTATTTAGGGCTGAGCAAACTGTGCCCGTTCCGAAGTCTATACATCTTACCGTCTGGCATACGTTCTAAGCCCCAGGAGAACAGACTGCAAAAGTGTGGAGGAGCCGCCTGATGACACTGAAATTAGCTGTGACAATTATCTCTTAGACCTTCACGCATTAAGTGGACAATGAAAAAGTGGGCGCAGAACCCTCCTGGCCTCCACAGAGGCCAGGGTCAAGCAGATCTGCTGAAATAACCAGCTAGTGGGATGATTTCACTATCTCTGCGAAACATCGTTGCAGAATCTGTGCCATATTTGACAACTAAATCAATAAAACAACAGCCTTATCAACAACTTCACAGAAGCCCTCAATGAGTCTACAGGAAGGACTACTGGTGACAGATAAGGAAACTACTTCAGGAAGCCCAGATCCTCAACTGCTAATAAGGCAAAAGTCCTGGCAAACTGGGGAGTCCAGACTGTGAACCGGCAAACCTCTCCATACTAACTTTTTTAAATGTTTACTTATTTTGAGAGGGAGAGAGAGAGAGAAAGTAAGAATGTGAGGGGAAGGGACAGAGAGAGAGGGAGAAAGAGAATCCCAAGCAGCCTGCATGCTGCCAGTGCAGAGCCCGATGTGGGGCTTGATGTCATGAACCATGAGATCATGACCTAAGCCAAAATCAAGTATCAGATGCCTAACCAACTGAGCCACCCAGGGGCCCCTCCATACTAACTTTTTAAAGAAAACTTTTATGTTCCATTTATTAGGTTCTTTCATTAAAATCAACTTTGCTGAGGTATAACACATATATCAAAACTCACACATTTCAAATGAACAGTTGGATGCTTTTTGACAAATATATATAAACACCCAGGTAAGCATTACCCTAAATCAAGACACAGAAATTTCCATAATGCCAGAAATTTTCCTTACCCCTCTTCCTGCTGAACCTTTGGCCCTACCTCCCCCAACCCCAGCACAGGGCAATAGATTAATTTTGACTATTCTGGATTTCATATAAGTGGAATTATACAGTACACACTCTTTTATATCTGGATTTTCTCAGCATAATTGTTAGAGATGCACTGCCTGTATCGGCAGTGTGTTCCTTTTTATTGCCAAGTTGTATTCCAGAATATCAGTGGACTTCAAATTGCTTACGCATCTTCTAGTTGATGGGTGCTTGGGTTTGCCTTAATTCCAGTTTTAGACTATTATGAATAAAGCTGTTATGGATACCCACGTACCAGCCTTTTTGCCAACATAAATGTTCATTTCTCTTGGGTAAATATTTAGGAGGAAAATTGCTGGATCATGCATGTATATGTTTAACTTTATAAGAAAATGCCAAACTTATCCTGTGTAATAGAAATCATCAATAGATTCTCTCTTAAAGTGCTTATTAGAGAGATTTTTAAAATAAGAGAGGAAACCAGAGGAGGGAAGGAGGGAAGTGCATCCAGAAACACATCGGGGCTGCTTTGCTGAAGGAGTCGGTAAGGACTTGCCAGCCAAGGGTCCTGTCAGGACAGCTGGCCACTTCCCCTGTGCCCACCTCACCCCAGGAGAAGGCCATCTTTGTCCCACCACAGTGGTCCTCGGCTCACTCTGTCTTCAGGGCAGTCCTGACCGGCCTGTCACCGGCAGAATTCTCCAGGAGAGTCAGGACTTGGAGGGACCATCAGACCCAGGGGACAGGCACCCAGCTGCCAAGGAACTCTGGTTACCAGGCTCCACTGCCGTGGCAGCATCAGGCCACGGAGCCCCTCACTTGGCGTAAGACGTACAAAGGGGACATCCCTCTTTCTTCCCCTTGAGAGGGTCAGGCAAAGCTCATGGTAGGGACTCCAGCACGCCTCTCTGCCTGTCGGGAACCAGCGCAGCCCCCACGTTAGCCAGCCCTGCCCAGAATGCAGCACTTCTCTTCTGAACGGGGGGCGGGAGTCCTTGCATCCTGTCTTCGGCTAAGGCCAGGAAATGTTTTATGTGATGTCATGTGACAAACCTATTACCAGAACGACAAAACTCGATATGTTACAGCCACATACCTATGTGATTTCAGAGGTGTTCATTCTTTTATAGACGGTAACTTCCCAAGATGCCAAATTGAAATTTGATAAATTTCGATTTTCTGGATGCTCACTGACATATTTTTCACGCAGGCCTAATCTCGTTTTCTGAAAGGTAATAAACTCCCCTTAAAATCCTTCTAGAACTCCCCAACACCTTCAGAAAGGAAGAGAGAGGAGAAGAGGACAAAGAGAAGAAGGGGGACTGTGATTCCTTGAAGGCAGGGAGCCTCCAGGCTTTGAGGCTTTAACAGAAGTTCAGGAGTTGAGCACTGGGCAATGAGAGATCGAACTACAGGGTAAGGGAAACGAGGAACCCTCGGAACAGGGGGAAGCTTCCAGAGCTTCTAGCCCAAAGGCCTGATACTGGCCTCACTCTGGAGTCAGGAACCTCCTTCCCCTGTACACCTGCTCCCGACTCTGCTCAGGAGAGCTGTCATGATATGACCCCAGTGTCACCAGCCAGAGCTCGTGACAACTCGGGGTACAGCAGACTCCTTGGCTTCACTGAAACCATCCTTTCTTGCATTAAAAAGTGATCAGGAGTATGGCTAAGATGCCTTAGAGTTCCCTTATCACAGATATGAGCAGATCACAGAAGCCTATTTGCATTTTTTATTCTTATTTACTGGGTTTTTTAAAGGGGAGCCAAGAGAGGGAAGAAGGAACACATTTACTTGCTGGGATTTCACTTGGGATGACTGTCTGGAAGGCAAGACAAAGGCCTGAAGGTTGCCCACTGGTTTCCTCGCACGTAGAGGCTACTGCCTGGTGCTCAGCTTGGCCGGCTGGAACACAAACCTGTAGAGAGAAGAGTGTCCTTCTTCTGCGCCTGGTATATCTTCCAGGCAGGACCTTGGAGACGTGGTTTCCCGGAGACACAACTGCACGCATAGCGGTGCAGACGGGAGATGAGGCAGCCGCCCAACACGCTCTCTCCTGGTCCTGCGGAGGGCCAGCCCAGACCCTCCACTGCCACCTGCCGTGGTCTTTCTGTCTCAGCGATGGCAGCGGCAAGGAGGACGGGATTCTAGAAGACTCAGAGCGGTCTCATGCGAGAAACAGTAAGCCCTCCACGGGATCCTCAAGAGAAACAGCTGCCAGGGACTGCAGAGGCCCTTCAGTCCTGCTGCTGATTTTACAGACAAAAAGCCAGAGCCCCCATGGGACTCCGTCAATGGTTCCCAAATGTCGGTCCTTGGGGACAGGAAACTCCTGACTCTCCTCCCCAGCCGCCTTTTCCTCTCCCAGCCTTCCAACCTCCACCTGGCTGCTCACACCCGGATCTGGGGATCGTCTTGGTGCAGCCAACTGTGTCCTGTTTCCCACCACATCTGCCCCCTACCCTCTCTGCCCTGCTCTCTGAGCAGGGGCTGACCTGCAAGGACCACATCAGTGGGGACCCTGCGCTCTGGTTTCCTGCCAACAGGGGTGCTGGCAGGAGATCATAAGAGAGAGGATGGAGGGAGGTGGAGAGGTCAGTGAATTCATGCCCCAGCCCCCTGCCTGCAGGGGAGAGAGCCAGAACACCAGCCTGGCTTGACCCTCCCTGAAGGTCGCTGCTCCCTTCAAGGGTTCCAGTAACATCCCCCTCTCCTCAGCCCTTCCGGTGTCTGGCGACAGCTGCACTGCCATGAGCGCCAGCACCTCCCCTGCCTGTGTAAACTCCTGACCACAGACGACTGTTTCCTGTTCTGACCCTGACTGGGATAAAGCACTGACCCCTGCTACCACTGTCCCTCCATGTCCCCATCTTCCTGCATCCCATCCTCAGCCTCTCTGGCCCTGACAGCTGCAAGAGTGTCCTGACTGGGTCCTGGCTTTCCTTCTGGCCTCTCCTCATCTGCTCTCCCCTGCAGCATACGGAGTCAGGCCATGAAACCTAAATCAGATCACATCATGCCCCTGCTTCAAACCTTGCAATGGTTTCCACTGCACTCCCAGTACAATCAAAGCTCTTTTTTGAGGAACCTCATACTGTTTTTCAGAGTGGCTGCACCAGTCTGCATTCCTACCAACAGTGCAAGAGTGTTCTCTTTTCTCCGCATCCTCACCAACATCTGTTGTTGCCTGAGCTGTTGATTTTAGCCATTCTGACAGGTGTGAGGTGCTATCTCATTGTGGTTTTGATTTGCATTTCCCTGATGATGAGTGATGTGGAGCATCTTTTCATATGTCTGTTGGCCATCTGGATGTCTTCCTCGGAAAAATATCTATTCGTGTCTTCTGCTCACTTTTTAATTGGATTATTCATTTTGGGGGGTGTTTAGTTTTATAAGTTCTCTATGTATTTTGGATACTAGCCCTTTATCTAATATGTTGTTTGCAAATATCTTCTCCCATTTCTGTGGATTGCCTTTTGGTTTTGTTGACTGTTTTCCTTCGCTGCACAGAAGCTTTTTATTTTGATGAGGTCCCAAGAGTTCATTTTTGCTTTTCTTTCCTTTGCCTCGGGGGACTTGTCTAGAAAGAAGTTGCTATGGCCAATGTCAAAGAAGTTACTACCTGTATTCTCTTCTAGGATTTTTATGATTTCAAGTCTCAGATTCAGGTCTTTCACCCTTTCTGAATTTATTTTTGTGTATGGTGTAAGAAAGTGGTCCAAGTTTCATTCTTTTGCATGTTGCTGTCTAGTTTCCCCAAGTGTTGAATCACTGTATTGTATACCTGAAACTGATATTACACTATATATTAACGGGAATTTAAATAAAGTGTTAAAAAAAATAATAAAGCTCCTGAACTGGCTCTGATGAGGCAGAAGACCTGGGCTGCTCTTTGTAGCCTCCTCTTGGGCCCTGAGCCAGTTCCAACAGCCCCATGGCTTCCTCTTCCTTCCTCCTGCCCCCAGCGCTTCCCAGTCCTGTACTAACCTCACACATGCTGGTTCCTTTGCGCTCCCCGTTCCCCCCACGCCTCCTGGGAGAAAGAAGCCTTCCTTAGAGGTGCACCTGCTCCCTACCATCTTTATTCTCTATCCCTGAACTGTGCCCATGTCCTTCGGAATGCTTACTAAACTTGTAATGATACAAATGTTTTGTTTACTTTTAAGTTTACTCTCTCTCCTGCTGGAATGCAAGCTCCACATAAGTGGGGACTATGTTTTGTAAGCCCATCCCTTACCCACAGTAGGTACTCAAGGCACATTTGCCAAACCAGTGACTAGGTGTTTGTTCAAATAAAGTTGACAACTTCCCTTCCTCAGGAGGGACTGTTCTTTAATCTGAAATCATGTCCTTCTTCCTTTTTGGGGGTGGGGGGGAGTAATTAATATTCTCCTTTCTTTTATGAAATTATGGGAAGAATAAGTAGTTGTCAAAATTTGTAAATGGCCACCTTCGACGGCTCTCCAAAATATTTTTGAAATTTTGAGTCTATGATATGTCTCAAGGGTCAGAGTGTGGAGCCCGAAAGAGGCAAACCAAGTCATGGAGCAGAGGTCTCTGTGGTCAGACTCCGTTCGAGTCCCAGCTCTGCTGTTTGGCAGTAATAAAACTCTGAGCAAGTTATGTAACCTCTTACTTAACCTCTGCGCCTCAGTTGCTGTGTCTACAAAATAAGGATAATAATAGAATCTACTTCAGGGGATTTTGGGGAGGACGAAATGAATTCTGGGGAGAATTAAGAATGTGAAGTTCTTAGAACCATGTCCAGCACATAATCTAATGCTGAACAAACATTAGTGCTCTTAGCTACTCCTAGTACTACCAAACGCATGTCTTCTAAATCCCCCACCAGGACTCTTTCCTCTTTAAAATATGATCTCCTGGGGCACTTGGGTGGCTCAGTCAATTATAGATGTCTGACTTGGGCTCAGGTCACGGTCTTGTGGTTTGTGAGTTCAAGCCCCACATCAGACTTAGTGCTGTCAACACAGAGCTCACTTTGGATCTTCTATCTGCCTCTCTTTACCCCTCCCCCACTCGCTCTCTGTCTCTCTCTCTCTGTCTCTCTCTCTCAAAAATAAATAACATGAAAATGTGATCTCTCCAATATCATCTCTGTACTACCTGGCCACCCCTAAATGTCAGGCTGAAATTCAGCACTTGAAAACTACCCTCCTCTAGCCAACCACATTATCTCCTAGTAAGGCACCACCCCTGATAAAGTGGATTCATTTCTGATAAAAAATGTCTTAAAAATAGGTTCTTTCTTACTTCTTAACCAACTCTGATGAGATGAGTATCATTATGGAAATGGATGGTGGCTGTGGAGCCCAGAAAATTCCATAGGTCGGAGGCTCCACAGCCCTGAGTGGCACCTCTGCTCAGTCCTCAGAGGCACAAAAGACCCCACCCCCACCCCAGCTCTGGAAAGTGGGAAGGTCAGATACACAGAGAGGTTAACGGGGCCCTAATGAGCCAAGTGCTAGCTCCTAAAGCTTCTTTTCTTTCTTCTTTGGTAAATATTATTATAATTCACTCAGGAAACTGCCCTAACTCAAGTTTCCAGGCAGAAATCCCCCTGCCCCGAAGACAATGGGGTTAACACCTCACAGGGACTCTGTGGGAGAGAATTCCTTCTTGGGGGCCTTCAAGTGATCTACAGGGCAAGTCACCCCTCAGGCTGCTCCTGAGGCTGGATGAGCTTTTGAAGTTGTGGTATTTCTGTTTGGCCTTGGACAAAGACACCATTCTTCCTCACAGCCCTTCACACCCTGATGCAAGCAATTTTAACTGAATCCTATTTCCCTTTAACAGAAAGCTTTCTGAAGATGCAAAGATTGTCTTTGTAAATGAATTCCAGCATTTTTTTTTTTTTTGCAAAGCCTGTCCACCCACTAAACTCCCAGCTCTATCCCAGGTGTGTGCTGACTTTCTGAAGCTAGAACCATTTTCCCCACACCAGCAATATCAACACCCACACCCCAAAAACGCAAATGGATATGGGTCACACAGCAAATGGTTCATGCAAAAGTGGATCCAAATTAAGTAATAGTATTAAGTAGATGTCAACAAGGCTAACAATAAAAGATGGTGAAACATTCAAAGAAATTCCTTTTATCTTTCTGATGTTGTTCATTATCGAGAACCTAGCAACCAAATCGATGCATTTTCTGGCTAAAGAGTCAACAAAATTATCTGATTCCTCACCTCGTCCTGGAGTAGATCTACAATAGTCCTGCTTTAGAGAAAGGATGAAAGCATGAAGTAAAGACAAGCAAAGGAAAGGAAGCAAAACTAGATTCATAAATATTACTCTTGCCTTTGAGATTTAAAGAAATGTACATACATCTGTAATTTGATACTTCCCACAAAGCCCGATTTCATATGTATAAAAACACCAGGGAATCCTAGCAAGTTTCTGTGGAACCATCCACCTAAGAGTGTTTTTTAATTAATTGCATATCTAGCAATCCACAAATATGAATTAAGCACCATGAGTTAGTCGGCCTAACTGTGGAGGATTTAGGCCTCTGAACCCACAGAGCAGGCAATCTGTATAACTTTCTCGAAGACACAGGAAAACCATGACCGATTTTAAGGACATCCTATCCTGCAGGGGTTCCTTGTCATTCTCGCCAAAAGTATATCAGGGTCCTGCTGTGTTTCAATGGAACCAGACCCCTAAGGCTCAGAAAGAAATAATTTCACAGGGAAAAAAAAGAGGTGAGATGATTCTGAACAATCACTTCATTAGCATAAATCTGTGATATTTGGTTTTAGTTTCCAACTACTTTTGGAAGTGACAAAATGTAAATTGATGTTGGGGAGAGGGTGGAAAAGGAGAACGCCACACACACACACACACACACACACACTGCAGGATCTAAATTCACCAAGGAGAGGTGAAAGAAAAACTGGTCTAAGCTGAACAAAAAAATAATCAGACTCCCTTCCTGCCTTCTTCCTTCCTTCCCTCCTTCCTCCTTGCCCTACCCCTCCTATTCCATCAACAAGGCCAAGTGACAGCAGGAACATCTCACACTCCACTAGCCCCAAAGAACAAGGGGCAGTTTGTGAGAGAAAGCAAGGACGTGGCCCTGCCGAGCTTGGGAACATTTCTATCAGCACTTGCCCCATTTTTGGCTACTTCAGGGTTGAAACCCATGCACAGTACAGGCACCTAAGCATTCCTTGAGCCTTTCCTGGAAATCAAGAGATGCAAAAGGCCCGGCTGTCTGTCCCCAGGTCCTCCAGGAAAGGGGAACCCGGAGGGAGAGCAGGTGCTGCAGAACCACTGTGGGATCGCGGCTGGCCTGCACAGCCTGTCCCAGTGTCTCTGCAGTTGTCTAGAGGCGGCCCCGGCCAGCAGCTACCCCTAACAGACCCTAACTTTCCACTGCGTGCGTTACCTCAGGCTGTTTGTTTCACACTACCTTCTCTTCCTCTCTTCCTGAAAATACCATGAGTTTCTCTCTCTCTCTCTTTCAGGTTTATTTATTGGGGGAGGTGGGGGGGGGGGGGGGGAAGAGAGAGAGGGAGAGAATCCCAACATGGGGCTTGAACTCACGAACTGTGAGATCATGACCTGACCTGAAATCAAGAGTTGGACACTCAACAGACTAAGCCACCCAAGTGCCCCAATACCGTGAGTTTCTTAACTGAAGTAAAAGGAAATCAGTGCTGCTTTGGCATGTTCTGGAATACTTCACAGCATGCCTCCGTCTCGGGATCACAGCATCTCAGGCAAACCTCGCCTTGTTCCCGGGGCTCCAGTGCGCCAGCCCCCTGCTCCGTCTCCCCAACCGCCTCTACCTCTTCCGACTCTGTTTCCTCCACCTGGAAAAGGACGTCTGACAGATTTTACGTACTTCAGACCTAGGGGTCTGCACTGTGACACTTCTGCCTCTATTTCTTTTTCTATGCTTGTATTTGGAGAACATCTGAACTTCCTATTCATTTTTCACCGCCCAAGTAGTTACTTGGTGAAGGCACAATTGTAAAATTAACTCCAGTGGTAAACTGTCACAGAGCCCTGATTGGTTCCAAGCGCTTTACACTAAACCCCACCACAGCCCTATGATGTAGTTTTTATGGATAATACAAGGGAGGCTCAAAAAGGTTAATTACACAAACTTGTCCAGGGTCATTAAATGAACAAGTGGTAGAGCGGCAATTTGAACCTCAGCCCTTAGGCCCAGTGGAGCTGCTCGCCAGGAAGGGCACGCCCTCAGCATGACAGCAGAGGGACTTCTGTGGCCCCTTCAACATAGCACTCACTCTGTGGACCCCAGCAAGCCCTGCAGATACAGTGCACGTGTATACACTGACTGAGGCCACGTATACCTGTCACCTTCAGGAAGAGCAGGCTTTGCAGGGATGAGGAGATGGAGGGAGAGGGGAGACTTCTGCCCTTGAGAGATTCTATTTTAATTTCTCAAAAAAATAAATAAATAAACACAGAAGAGACCAAGCCCTGGATTTCAAGATCAGTTTTCAAGGTCTCCAGACATGAGGACGTCATCTGAACAGGGAGGCATGACAGCGGTCTGACCTCTGTGTGCCTCCTCACTCTCATGGCGCTGCTTTCGGGCTTGACAGTGAGCAGGAAAGTGATGTCCCAGGAGCCAAAATCTCCCTAATCTTGGATCCAATATCAGTACTAACAGGCTTAGGAAGGTTGTGAAAGCAGATGTCACATTCTCTAGGGTGAACGCAGCGGCATTCATCTAATTTTATTGATAACCAAACTAAAGCATAAAAGGTCGTTACTTCTAGAAGCACTAATATAAAACTCAAGAACTCGCTTTGTTATCCTAGCCTAACTTCCCAGAAACCCTGAATCACAATTCCATTTCTCAAACTCAAGCCCCTCTGGAGGAAGGAGCTGGCTGCAGCCAAGGGACCTCGACGGGGAGGGGACAGTCCCCAAGGTGGCGATGACACGGCTGATGGAGAGGATTATATGGCAGCTCTTGCCACATCTACTATAGGTCAGGGTCCATGTGGAGTGCTGTGCGCTCGCCTTCTTATCTAATCTCCACAGCCTCCACAGTGTCATCTCAACACCCACGTTAACAAAGAGGAATCAGGTGAGAGAAGTCAAGTATCTGGGGTCAAGGTGTCATGGTTGGGATCCCAATATGAACTGGGCCAGTCTGGTTCCACAATTTCACATTTTTCTCTAGTACTTGACTCTCTCTTCTTACAAACAAATCTTATAGAAAGTTCTAGAAAGAGGGTATGCTGATTAGTCAGCATTTCTGGTAAGTACATAGGCATTCAGGATTTGGAAATTTTCCAAAATGTTCATGGGCCTTTTTTCTGTCTTAGTAAGTACAGTACACTAAATATAAATCTACTTCTGCTTTTTTTAATAGACACATTCAGAACTATCTCCTTGCTATTTGCCATAATAATTAGGCTGATTATACAGTATTTCAGATGTAGGTACAGGAATTGAGGATGGCCTTATTAATATACCATGTGTGTCTGTGTATACATATAATACATGAGATATATATATTATATATAAAATATATATCTTTTTTGTATTTATATTATAAAATACATCTTTTATATATTTTTATAATTTAGTATTTATATTATTATTTGTAACTTATATTTTTATAACTTATATTACATATTGTTTTTTATAATTTACATCTTATTTTCTATTTATTTAAAAAGATTTTTTTTAACTTCATTCATTTTTGAGAGACAGAGTGTGAGTGAGGGAGGGGCAGAGAGAGAGGGGGAGACACAGAATCCGAAGCAGACTCCAGGCTCTGAGCTGTCAGCACAGAGCCCGACATGGGGCTCAAATTCACAGACAGCAAGATCATGACCTGAGCTGAAGTCGTCAGACACTTAACGGACTGAGCCACCCGGGTGCCCCAAATTTAAAATATCTTCTTTTTAATACCTCACTTTCAGAACATGCCCTAAGCCCAGAGTATGCTCTGAAAGAGGGGTATGTAAAAATAAGAGCTAAGAAATTTTATTATTTGCCTTTTCCTTGTAGAGCTTCAGTTAAATTATTTTGGTTAATAGGGAGACATTTTACCTTAGTGAATGATACCAGTGACTGGCCACCCACAGTGTATCTAGAGAGACTTATAAGAGATGTGCTAAGAAACAGGAAGAGGAGCAAATGACAGCTTAAAAACGGTGAAACTGAGCACAGACAGTAAAATGACTAGCCCCTAACCCCAAGGAAAGTCCAGTTTCCCATAAGGGACAGTCAGTGTATTTTTACCTTGTGGCTCAAATGTTTTTGCAGACACATTAAATCATAAAACTCGAAGAAACCATATCTCACCCCCAAACCACACCATATATTTTAAGGAAAATGTCCCTTTTCTAAGAAACCGCTTGACTTGCAGGAAGCGGCAAAGTGGCAGGTGTGTTCCCATGATCAGCCAAAGAAACCAAATAAACGTTCCACCGGGCAAACCTGTTTCTCTCAGATAAACAGCTGCCTGCTGCATTAAGGAGGAAAAAGGAACCAAAGGGCTGTCCCTATGCTTGGCCAACACTTCTGTTTTTCTGTTTAAATTGAAAGGGAAGACAGCAGCCCACACCTAGGCAGACACTACTCTGCGGCTGGGCCAGCCCCCGCCCCCAGACGGGCTGGAGGTTTCTAAGTCCCAGCTCTGGACAGAGGCCTCGCAGGTCTCCTGTCTTCTCGGCAGGCATGTGGAAGGATGGCTGAAGGGAGAGCTGCAGGAGAAGCAGATGTCACATGAAAGAGATCATTGTGCAATTGGCTGTATTATGTAATAGTGAGGCTCGGGAGTGGGGGGTGGGGCATCCACCTTAACTTGCTCCCAAGGCAGTCCATTCCTTCCCTCCCGCATCGCTCATCACACTGTAAATAACCGCCTGCCTGTCTGCGTCCCCAGTAAGTCCCTGGAAGTCAGGGACTATCCGGCCCTGGGCATGTAATGAGCCCCAACACAGGAGAATTACTGTTGTGGCAGTATGTGCTCAAGAAATATCTGTTGCATGAATGGAATAGTCGAAGGAATGAAAGAATGTGAAAGTCTCATGCTAAACGCTTGGCGTTGAAGTTCAATAGCGGGGATAGGATCACTATATTGCAGCCTTGGTTTGTTGTGTTGTAAGTAGGGTTAAAGGCAAACTTTCTTTTTACATATCAGAAAGGGGCAAGACTGAGCTGCCTGTTGGACATTCCAGATTAACAAGAGGGACCGTCTGGGAGAAGGGAGTCAGTTGGCTGCTCAGGGAGCATGAAGGTTAAAGCAAAGTCCTAATGGACAGAGTCAGAGGGGTACCATCCAGGGGGTCCCTGCAGCTCTGAGGACTCATGACACAGACTGGCTGCACTGGGGCTGGAAGAAAGCACTGGGTCGGGCTGGGCCAGCTCCTTGGAGGTCCTGGAAGTAAATATCCTCCAAGAAAACTATGCCTTGCAGGAAGAAGCTGTTGTAAAAATGACCTAGGCAGGAACCGAACCTCAGCACTGTGAGCCAAGCTGTCCTTCCCCCTGGCTAACGGGTCCCTCATGTCACCTTTCTCCCAAGTAGCCAAGAGTGAGAAGGAGCAGACACCTACGATTTGTGACCTCCTGCTATGGACTACTTCATTCTCCCATGAAATGTCTATGAGGTTGGTGACACGGTTTATGTTACACAAAGTCCCAGCTGAGAACGTAACTCACCTACAGTCACACAACTGGTAAGAGGTAGGACCAGAACTCCTATTTGGAGCTAGCTGTTCTGGGGCCCTATGGGACCCAGCCTGCCCTCCCGTGCCTGTGCAAGGCAGCCTGGTAGGGCAGAGGATTTGACAGCAAGCTGCTGTTGGCACAGTCTGATCTTCCGAGAGCTCCGTGAGTTACTTCCCCCAGCTTGCTGCCTGCCAGCTTTACCCTGCCCGTCCCCGACCTCTGTCCTGGAGCCACCTCCACCTGAAAGGCATCAAGTCAGAGGCTCAGCATCCCTGCTGGATGGATGTTCATCTCACCTGCCTGCTTCAAGCCAGATCTCTCCTGACACTTCTCTTAGCCCAGCTCCAAACAAAGAGAGTCCCCAGGCCAGAGGGGGGTCCCTGGGACGTTTGTGCATCTGTCAGATTCTGGGCCCCACCCCAGATCCACAGGCTCAGAATCTCTGGGGTGGGACCCCCCACCCCCAGCCTGTAGTTTTAACAAGTTTCCTGCATGATCATTATGCCAGCTCATGTGGGAGAGCCTCTACCCTAGGGTCTCCCAGGGTGATGGAGGCTCCCAAATCCCTCCCTATGAACCCCTGTCATCCTTCCCCCAATTCCAAAATTACAATAGTACATTCTTAAGATAGTAAATTTGCCTGGGGGGGTGGGCTATAAAGAATTCAGAAAAAAACTGGGGCACTTGGGTGGCACAGTCGCTTAAGCATCTGACTCTTGATCTTGACTCAGGTCATATCTCATGGTTTGTGAGTTTGAGCCCCGCATCAGGGGCACTGATGGTGTGGAGCCTGCTTCGATTCTGTCTCTCCTTCTCTCTACTCCTCCCCTACTTGTGCTGACTCTCTCTCAAAATAAATAAATTTTTTAAAAACTTTAAAAATTAAAAAAAAAAAAAAGAAAAGAACAATTAAGTAACCTATGATTTCACCAAGTAGGGAGAAGCACAGTTCACATTTTGGATTAATTCCTTCCTGTATTTTTCTATGCGCGGAGACATAGGTATGGCTTTTGTGTTAAAAAAAAAAAATGGCATTACACCAGACTGTTGAGAGAACCGCTTCTCTCGCTGTGCTGAGCATGAACACATGCAACCCCACCATCTGGAAGGATGCATGGGCGTTCTTCCTACAGTGCCGTTGACGTACAGCTCTCTGTGGCCATACTGACTGCCACGGGATTACGGTCAAGTGGTGCTGATGCAGAAGGATGGGGAACTGAAATGGGGACACCAAGGGTTTGAGACTTAAGTTTCTGCTGACACTACCCATCTCCCCAACCTCAGAAGGTTACCAGCAGGAGGTGAGTCAATTCTAATCTGCTTGAATTTTTTTAATCCTAAAAGGTTAGTAATGGAAGAAATTTTAAAAGTGATCAAGACCAGTGTCCTCCCTTGTACATGAGGACACCAGAGTTGAGGCAGACTGAGCCTCTGTTCGAATCTCGCGGTGTTTCCTCACCAGGACCAGCACCCTCCAGGCTTCACCAGTCCCTGTCCCCCAGTGACCCGCCATGTTTGACAGAAGGCAGCAGCCACCCAGGGCAGGCCCAGGTGGGGCTCTGGGGCTGAGGACAATGCTCCAAATTCCAGGAATCTCTCAGTACCATCACCGCAGCTCCTGGCACCACAACAAATGTTCAGATCCAGACTGTCTGAGTCTGGCTGTGGAATTCTGTTGGGGAGTGTCCCGGTGCCAGCTGTCCCATTCCGCAGGCACCACTCCCCTACACTCCCAGTGGAGCAGTCCCTTCAATGCGGGAGGCTCTGAACCAGCTGTGAACCACGTTCCAGTCTCATACCACTGGACAATCAACTCTGGCCTTAACATAATTCAGGCACAGTCCCCCCAAATCATAGCACATGGGACAGTGAGGAGCAGCAAGCCTGGGCTGAAGAAAAATTGCCAAATTCTACCCACTCAAAAATTCCCTTCAGTGTTCCTGCTCCTGTGAGCTTAGTTTCAGTTTCTGGCTCTTGGTGGGGGGGTGGGGGGCCCTCCCCTGAGTCTGCTCAGTGTCTGGTAGACACTGTGAGTTCAACGCAGGCCACTGGACTTGAGCAGATGGCTAGCAAATTCCGTCACTGATTCATTCATTCATTTGTTCATTCTTAAACCCTCTGAGCATCTCTTCTCCAGGCACAATGATAATGGGTTTTCAAATACAGCTCATTTAATACCCAGGATAACACTATAAAAGGGGTCTTCTTCCCATTTTAAAGATGAAGATCTTGAAGTTCAGAGTGAGGAACAGAGGCACAGTGACCATGAAACTAATGAAGAAAGTCTTGAGGCCTTTTGCACGGGTGCCTTTTGAGGCCCTAACAATGTATTTATAGAAATGTAGAATTTTTTTTTTTGAAATGTACAAAATCAAGATATTTTAGCAGCAGCTGGGGCAGAGTACCGTCTCTTTCCACTCCAATGTCTCCTCTTGTTTTGTTTCCCTTCATGGCGAATGGACTTACAATGGCTACAGGCATTTTGGGATCCAGCTAAGGGGAAGCTGACTTGCGGGTAAATTTAGTTTAGGTGTAGCAGGATCTCTGTGGCTCACAGCCACTCTAATGCAGAGGTAGGTTTACTGCCATCGCTGCCCCCACAGCTATCCCCGTGGCTTCTGGGAACATGCCTACTGTCCACTGGGCCAGCTCACTGTCACTGAGACTCAAAGGTACAACACCTGGCCCCTCAGATATGTAGGAAAGGGAGGAAACAAGGATTGAAATATACAGAGCCATGAACTTGTCTGTGAACATTCCTCCCAGTCATCAGACATGTGAAACTGTAGGAGGGGACTGTAGCTGTCAGTGATATCTACTCATAAAGGGAAGTTTTCTCCTGTCAGGAATATATTTGATGAAACATCAAACAGAGTCCTACAGACACTTTTTCCTTTTTTGATGGGAGTTATGCAAAATAGATTTTATCAGAAATCTGCAAAGCAGGACCAAACCTGTAGCCACACAGCAAAAAGTAGATGTTGGTGTACAAAGTCATGTTTTATGCATTGTGACTATCAATAATAAAAAACAAATTTTGTCAACCATGCAAGAGGAAAAACTAAATGATCTTTTCAGTCTCCCTTTACAAAAATTACAAAATCATTATCATATGAAGAGGTGATCAAAGAGTATTCAGCCAAAAGATGCAAAGGGAGGAAAGCATAGAGGTTTGATAGGCAAATAATTCATAAAAACATTTGGTCGGTTTTCTGGATTTTGTAAAGTTTGTGATACGTGTCAGGTTTTTCAAACTTATGCTGGATGTGATTTCTTTTCTCTTTCTAAGTAAATTTTCACAACTGTGCCTCATTTTGTATTTGTCATTCTACATTTTTTTCTCTTAAAGGGGTCCCCAAAGTTTGCATAAGCTTTAAGCCCTACAAAAATCTTGATCCATCCCTGAGGGTGAAATAATTCCTCAGCAAGGAAGTAGCAGACCCCAGCCTGGAAGACTTGGTTCCCTGAATCTGGGACTCCCTGCAACTCTCCCCATGAGCATTCAGTCACTGGACACCCTGGGCTGGAGCAGAAAAGGGGGAGAGTGATAAATTAGCCATTAGCCCCAGGCTCTATCACCACAGCCAATACATTAGGCTTCTACCTCACCTGGGTAGGCAGGTAAGGGCATTGTGAGGATGTGCATATGCAATCAGACACTGACAAAACTTGACTCTCTTACAGCCAAGAGCCCAGATCAAGGATAGATAATCCCACATTCCCATATCACATCACTGAACCTTATTTGATTCTTCCAGGTGCCACCGTTTAAAATGGCGACCACTAGCCATATGGAGCTATTTACCTTTAATGTAAATGGCACAGAATTAAAAATCCAGTTCTTTATTTGCACAAGCGACATTTCAAGTATTCAACAGCCTCATGTGGCTGGTGGTAACTGCACTGGTCAGTGCAAATTTGGAATGTTTCCTTCCTCTCCCAAATCAGCTCAACGGATTTAAATGATTCATTATTAAGACATATCTAAGCTCTTCTTCTCAAGCAGAGGACATTTTCAGGTGAGAGTGGCAGACAAGTGAGGAGAGGAAAAGAAGTAGCAGAAAAGTGAAGTGGAGCATCTTGGTTGCAGAGAAGGGCTGAGGGAGCGCCAGAGAGGAAGTAGAACCCAGGCTGGCTGATGTGGGGAGCCTTACAGAGGAGAAGGGCATTGTTAGACACATGAGGCAAGAAAATAATTCAAATCATACCTGATAGAGAAAGGAGTAGAAACATCAGCTCCAGAATCAAGCTTATTTGTCTCTATATGCACATGTGCACGTGCGTGCCTGCACACACGTTCTCTCTCTCTCTCTCTCTCTCTCTCTCTCTCTCTCAAGTGCACCTTGCTGGGCAGTCTTAGCCATAGCCTTGCACAGCTGGAATGTCTACAGACACGAAGTGCAGAGTTCCTGGCCACATCATGCCTCCCCTTCCACTGCCTCCCCACTCCCCAAAGTGCCACTGCCAAGATCAGCCCTCTGCGGAGATGTCAAGGGCGGCATCCTATTTCTCCTGAGGCTGAAGGGACATCTTGCTGCAACTCTCCTGCTGGGCTTGACTCCAGGAATAAATCACACACCTAACCTCCCATGTTCTGAGATTAAAGGGCAGGGTGGGGGCCTCCAGCTCCTTTCATGGGCTGCCAAGGGCACAAGTTCAGTGAGTTATAGAGCAAGAAGGCCTGGCAGGGTGAGGGACCTACATTTTGGAGTCTGGGAGTGAGACAGAGGGAAGGGCTGGGCAAATGGGGGCAAGGAAGTGTGAGGTCTGGAGCAGCTCTAGCATGGAGCTCCCAGTAGGAAGAGAGGACTCATGACTATGGGGTCCCTGAGACACAGTGGCTCCCTCTACTTGCGTTACTCCAATCTCACCCTTGTAAGAGCCCTGACTCCCCACTCATTAGCAAAGTGACAGGCCCGGAAAAGGCAAGTGACTTGCCCAGAGTTAACTGGTAATAATAACATTGCTCCATCCACTTGCCACCCAGTGAACAACTCCTAGGAAACAACCTGCATGTGGGTAAAAGCCTGGGGTCTGGAGCCGACTCCTTGGGTTCGAATCCTGGCTCTGCCAGTTACCAGTGGTGTGCCTTTGGGCACGTGACATCAGGCACTCCATGCTTCAGTTTCCTTGTCTGTAAAATGGGGACCTACCCGTGGGTCCCTGTGTGTATTAACTAAATTTATACATGGAAAGTAATCAGAACTGAGCCTAGAATGTGGCAAGCACTCTGTGTTAGCTGCCTTGTTCCAGGCACGGGGCCCATGAGGAAAACTAAACACAGCCCCTGCCCTCAAGAAACTTATAGCTTAATGGGAAAACAGAAAAATGACCATGTTCTAGAGTACAGAGGGTGCTTGGGGCACACAGGAGGGGCCCTGACGCCAGGAAGGGCCTAATTCCTGGGCAAAACGACAACTAGCTTAAGTTCTAAAGAACCACAGACAGGCAGTACTATGGGCCCTTTTAATATAGTTTCTAATTTAATCCTTGGCCATTTTACAAATGGGAAGCCTGAGGCTCAGAGAATTTAGGGAACATCAGCCCTTCCCTGTCACCTAGCTGATAAGTGATAGAGCCAGGATTCAAGCCCCCGTGTGTCTGATTCCAGAATCCTGACTCCAAGTCTGAACAAGGTGTGGGCCAGCCAGGCAGCTGCCCAGGGGACAATTCTCTAAGAGGCTCTGGAGCAGCTCAGAGGAACTGAGAAATGTGGGGCAGTGAACTGTGATCTCTCTGCAAGGTTCCTTACATAACCCACAAAATGTCAATGGGCCCTCCTTGGGCCCAAGAAGATAGTGCTCTCACCTGGAAATAAGTCCTCGGCTCAAGCACCACTCCTGCCCCTCACCAGATAATTCTCAGGTAATCTATCAGCAAGTCTGAATCACTAGCCTGACTGCCACTGCCATCTGACTGCACAAAAGCAACCAACAGCGACTAGTGCCAGGACTACCTCTGTTTCGACAGAACCTGGTCCTTTTTTGGGAAACTTGCCCACTGTCTGCTTTATGCGTCCAAACTTGCTGGTCTTCCCCTTCAGCCGGGGCTAACAGGGACAAGAATTCCAGTAAAGGTGCAGGATCACAGAAAAAGCCAAGGAAACAGTAGACAGACCACAGACTAAAAGCCCCCAAACATATCTCCCAACCCTGGGTTTTCACATTTATTTTTACTCACAGAAGATGGTTTGTATCCAGGTGGAGGGATCCAGAGGTTTAATTTAACTTTGCCCAAACACAAACGCATTTCCCCTCGCTGTGCTTCCCAGTGGTGGCATCAGGAGGACAGAAGGCCTGATGGCATGCGTTAGCACACTGAGGGCCGAACTCACCTCTCCTGCCCGGGGTATCAATCCTGCTTGGGTCCCCTGGACCAGGAGCTCCTGCAGACTGCCATCGGTGTGTCCCTAACACAGTGCCCGGCTAGGATCCACAAATATTAGCTGAATAAATGAGGCTCCCTCCAGTGAGAAAGCACTCTCCAGAAGCCCTTGGCCACCCCCTTTCTCCCTGTCCTGAACATCCGTTTGGCCTGCTTTAGAGCACGAGCTCATTCAGGAGGAAGCCCTCTAGAGAGGATCGAGGTTAACTGTGTTTACTGAGGAGCTGGCTTCCACAACACACTCTACAAACATGTCTTCCTGTGTCCTGATTTAACAGCTTGGCCCTCCATTGGAAAGAGGAAGAGTCGAACTCACAAAAGAGAAGTGTCCGTGAAGGACTTTTTTTTTTTAATATTTTTATTTATTTCTAGGAGAGAGAGAGAGAGAGAGAGAGACAGCGTGAGCAGGGGAGGGTCAGAGAGAGAGGGAGACAGACTCCGAAATAGGCTCCAGGCTCTGAGCTGGCAGTCAGCACAGAGCCCGACGCGGGGCCCGAACCCACGAACCGCGAGATCATGACCTAAGCGAAAGTCGGACGTTTAACCGACTAGGCCACCCAGGCGCCCCGTCTGTGAAGGGCTTTTAACACGAACGGCACCTCCAGACCTGTTGGTGCTGGCCAACAGCCTGATTTCCAGGTTCTATTCAACACCGGGGCAGACATCACCTTTCCGCTGGACAGGAATAGAGCATGTTGGGAGATGAGCTTGCACCGAAACAAGGCAAAAGCAAGATCTGGACCAGAACCAAAAATTTGAGTCACCCAAGCTGTGAGTCCAGATTTAAAACTGTTAACCTATAAAAATGATTACTTGAATAGGACCCCGTGTAGCTCTCTTTAAGTTGGCCCAAACGCTAGAATTTTACCTTAAATAAAAAAACAACTATCACCACCACCCCACCCCACCCCCAGAGCAACAAGTGCTGCTCACTCAGAGTTTTCTGAGAACCTGGTCAGACACTGAGTGGCTGGCTAGCGGATTTCTTGCAACCAGAGCTTAGTGGAATCAGCAGTTGAGTGCTCTGCTCACATCCCACATCTGCTCCAACACTGAACCACACAGCCCATTACTGCCACAAGGTAGACTTTGTGCAACTGAAGGCACAGGAAAGGTCACAAGGTGGGGGTACCTGGGTGGTTCAGTCATTAAGAGCCTGACTTCGGCTCAGGTCATGATCTCACGGTTCGTGAGTTCAAGCCCCAAATCAGGCTGTGTGCTGACAGCTCAGAGCCTGGAGCCTGCTTGGGATTGTGTCTCCTTCTCTCTCTGTCCCTCCTCCACTCACACTATGTCCCTCTCTGTCTCTCAAAAATGAATAAACATTTAAAAAACTAAAAAAAAATAAATAAATGAAAAAAGAAGGTCACAAGGTAAACACAACACAAGACAGGAAATAAGCAAATGAGAGTAGGCACTTAGAGAGGCGGCACCGAGACATGGCAGCCGTGGGTACTAGTCCTTCTCGTGCCTGCTGACCCTTCTGCTCCGGGGACCCTTTCTGTTCCACCACCAATTAAACCCACCAGCTGGGCTTCCGAGGAAAGCCGGCCGGGTGGGTCTGACTGCATAGATGCCGGCACTGCTGGCCGAGGAAGGAAACTCAAACCAGCCCCAGGCTGAGCCTCCCTTAGGGGCTCTCATAAGGGCTGGTGACATCATGCCCAGCCAAAGGAAGAAAAGGAAACATCTCACAAACATGGTTAAGAAGCCGCTGGCCTGGGCCCAGATGGAGAGGCTTCTTGGCTGCAGAGCGTTGCAGACACCAGCCGCGGGGGGCCCGGCCTTTGCTGACCGCTGGTTTATAAAGAAAAAAGGTGATAACTGGAAATTGAGCTTTTCACCTTAAAACTGAGAAATGAGCCCGCTTGTTACACCTTCCAAGTGGTTGCCCCGTCGCCCTGTGGTTCTCTCCCAGGAGCATTTTTGTCCCCAGGGGACAACTGGTAAAATCTGGAGACACGTGGGTTGTCACCACTGGAGATAGGCTGTTGCTACTGGCACCTAGTGGGGACAGGCCAGAGACGCTGTTACACACCCTACAAAGCACAGGACGCCCCCCCAACAAAGAATTATCTGACCCAAAATGTCAATAGTGCTGAGGTAGAGAAATCTTGCTCCAGGGAGCACTGGGTTCAAATCCCACTACCTGCTAGCTCCGGGGTCTCGTACAGGTGACTTCACATCTCAGAGCCACAGTACCTGGAATATATTTAACAATACTTAAGCTTCCAAGTGCCAGGTGCTGTTCAAAGCACTTTGCACATTTTAACCCATTTAATCTTTCTCACAACCCTATGCCCTAGTAGTATCCTCATGCCCATTTTACAGATGCAGAAACATTAAGTAAATTGCCCAAGATCACCCAGCTAATAAGCAGAAGAAATCTGATTCACACCCAGTGATCTGGTGCCACAGCCCACACTCCCACATTAGCTCATTCTTAGGGATGCCTTATCAGTTAAAATTTACATTTATTAAATATCTAACTTAGACCCTGATATAAAGGTGTGCAGCAAATGTGGCTTCTCTTCCTTCATTGGCATTAACCCTATACTGTCTGCATTAACCCAGAATACTGAGACCAAGGACCCTGCCACTTGCTTTTTCTCTTTCCCTTCTACCCCCCAGAAAATGACAAACATTCCAGCACTTCCAGTATCAAAATAGGCAACACCACCGAAATGTTGTTCAGAAATTCACAATGAGCCCTAGTGAGGCTGGCACGAATACACCCCAACTCAATCGTGGCTCAGTGAGGATGGCCATTGCAGCGTCCCTGACAGCAACTCCCCCAGACCTGACCTCGCTCTCTGCTGTAGCCCCACTCCACAGGCCTCCTCTGGTCCTCTGCATGCTGGCTTTGGAAGGTCCCAAGTGTGTCTCTTTGGAAATCAGTGGTAAATGTTGTCTACAGTTAACAGATAAGCAGGCTCTCCTCGGCCATGAGAAAACATCCTCAGAAGCACACAGGGAGAGCACCCTGGCTGGGCATTTTGTAGAAGTAGAAACTAACACTGCACCCGCAAGTCAATACGAGAAGGAAAACGCACTACAGGTTTTAGCGTGGTCAGGTCTGGAGGCACAGCAAGTAAGTGAGTAATTACCAAGCCCAACACTGGAAAACTCGATACTTTTACTCAGGAGGACCATGTGATAGGTGTAGGGGCCACGGCAATGGGGGTTTGCAGCAAGGGAGAGAGACTGGGCTCAACTCTGAAGACAACAGGAAGAGGGGGATTTATAGCTTAGGAGCAGGGTGGGGGTCAGTGGATGGGAACGTACTACGAGGAAACCTCAGGGGTCAGAAGGGACTCTGGCCAAGCAGACCTAGCAGGACTCTCGCCGAAGACAGGCCAGGGTAAGCAGCCCTCACCCGGGGAAGGTGGAGGAAGAGGAACCCAACCAGGTCATAAGGGTGATGGAGATCTGGAGGATGGGGGGTGAACCAACCTAGCAGTGCTCTTGCTAAAAGTGGACATGGCAGAAACGAGCCCAGAAGCTTAAAAGTTGAGGCCTAGTAGAAAAAGAGCTCAGAAGAGCCTCCCTAGAGTTTGGCCTTAGAGACACTCCTTGTCAGGCCCAACCTCCAGGATGCCATGCTTGGGGGGGAGGCCCAAACTCTTCTGGTGAGGTGATTCCTCAGATGACCTACTTCTTCCGTGTTGGCAAGAGGACATGGAGGCTAAATAAGGGTAGAGGGAGAGGGAGGGAGGTGCAGGGAGGACAGATCCCTAGTACTTACTAGTGACATCTTGGCTCTTAGGGCCCCGGCCACTCTACATGACAAAGTAGCCCTTTAATCCTTCCTGGGGGCAGGAAACACTGGTTTTGTCTGGTTTTGTTTATTTACTTCTCAATATATACGTATAACACTAAGAATCAAAGTTCTCACTGTATGGGGCACCTGGGTGGCTCAGTCAATTAAGCGTCCAACTGCAGCTCAGGTCATGATCTCACAGTCTGTGGGTTCGAGCCCCAAGTCAGGCTCTGTGCTGACAGCTAGCTCAGAGCCTGGAGCCTGCTTCAGATTCTGTGTCTCCTTCTCTCCCTGCCCCTCCCCCGCTCACGTTCACTCGCTCTCTCTCTCAAAATAAATAAACATTAAAAAAAATTTAATGAAGAAGTTCTGTGTTCTCACTGTATGGATACAAAACTAAGTCATGCTCCTTCTATCCACAGAAGAAAGAAAAACTTGGTTTCCAGTAGACAAACGATGATGGGCACAAAGCCAAGAGGACAGGAGGAAAGGCCTCTCCTTCCCAGACATTCTTTCTCTGAGGTGGGATGGGGTGACAGAGGGGAAGGAAGTCATCTGGAGTCCAACCACAGAAGAAGTGCCAACACCACACCAGACAACACATGGTCCTGTCGAGTCACCAGGGTTGACTTAGCGCCGTCCCACAGCCCTGGAGCAAGGGCTCAACTCCTGTGGGTAGGGTTTCTGCCACTGTCCCCTACATCCCTGCCCCGGCTCAGAGGAGGACCCTCGGGGCCTCAGGGATAAGTGTGTCTTTGGGTCAGCCTGCCCTCAGGTGGTAAGAGCATACAAGCACAGCACGCGCACGCGCACTCACGTGTACACACACACACACACACACACACACACACACCCCTGCTCACCGGGGAGACCTGAGAGATGGAATGGTTTCCTCTCTAACAACTTACGAAGGCCGGGGTGCACAGAGCCATATCTAGGTCTGACTTTCTGAAAGTCACAATGTCCCTACAGGTAGGGAGAGAGACACACGAAGCTTTCTCCCAGCTGAAGTGAACAGACGCTTTATTTTCTCACTGGAGGGTTGTAAGAATTGATTGCTTTAGGGAAATAACATAAAATCTAAGAGCTCCGGTTCCCAGGCTAGAGGACAGACCAGATCTATTTATTGTGCTTAATTCATACACCAACCACTCCACTCGCTCTTTGCAAAGAGGAAGTACGGTGTGCTCCCAGGGGCTGGGGTCCTTGCCACAGAGGCACAGACAAGCTGCTGAAGGTGAACACAGCTATAGACATTCGGATGTTTTCCTGCAGCTTCAATGAGGCAATAACAAATTAAAAATGTTAAAATCAAACGTCTACCTTCTTGAATTATATCAATAAGTTCCTTTCTAAAGTTTTATTTATTTATTTTAGAGAGAGTGAGCAATTGAGCATGGGGGAGGGGCAGAGAGAAGGGGAGAGAGAGAATCCCAAGCAGGCTCCACGCCATCAGCGCAAAGCCCAATGAGGGGCTCAAACTCACCAACCGTGAGATCATGACCTGAGCTGAAACCAAGAGTCTGACGCTCAACCGACTGAGCCATACAGGCGACCCAATATGTTTTTTTAACAAGGTATTATGTTCAGGGAACATATCTGCTGATCGTTCAAAAAAAAAAAAAAAAAAGCCCTCTCTCCTCCAGGAAACTGCTTCAACCAGAAATCTGCTTTCCCATTTGATATGGTTTCCATGTTGTCAGGCATTTCCAGTGCCTCTTGTCTATCTCATGGGCCCCACTGAAGACTGCGGTGTCCCCTTAAAAATATTAATGGCACTGCCCCTGACGACCTTTGTGTGGAAGGAAATGTTTGTCACATACATATTGCATACTGTTTCCTCTGCCATGAACTTGACACACTTTATAAAGTCTGATATGTAATGGGAACATGCACAATGATAAAAGTATCACAGGCCTCCAATCATCTAGCTCTCTCTCTCAAAAGCCGTACGTAGTCAGTCTCTACTATTATCCCCATTTTACAAATGAGGAAACCAACGCTCTGAGAATAGTCTTCCCAAGGTCACATAAATGGTAGGTCTAGGATTCATATTCAGCCCAACTTTTGTCCAAATCTATGTCCTTGTCCCACACCAAATGCTTGCAAGCCCTGGTCTTCTCCCCTATCAGCAGAACCCTGGCATCCTGACAAGGCTAGACCTTGTCAGGAATGTTTTGGGGCTAGGTGTGAATTCCAAGTCCCGTTCCTTAAGCACACTTCTGGGAAGCACAGGCCTTGTGAGGGTCATGAGGAAAAACAGAAGCAGGTCAGAAAGCCTGCTTCACACCAGGCCAAACACAGCCACCAGCTTAAGGAGCAACCGCCCACGTTCGGGGCTTCTCCACCAGCAGTTTGAGATGTGCCTGCCTGGGCCAACACTGCTTATTTGGTCTCCTTAAAGGTTCCTAACCTTTAAAGTAGGTACAATAATGCCTGCCCTTTAGGGCTGCTATGAGGAGCTAACGTGGTAAGAATCCTGGCAAATCTCACGAGCGCCTGGCACATGGTGCTCCATAAACCATGGCCCCTGCTACTATCCCCTGGTGAACTCCAGGAGCTGTTCCCAGATCCAGGGAGGAGGAGGGGAACGGACCTCCCCTGAGGGCAAAAGTACTTCATCATCAAATTTTTAAAGGTTTCTCACACATGGTGATAGTAAAAAGCAAACAGACTTTTCATTGGTTTTACATTGTTTATAAATTCTCCGCAGACAAGGTACCTCCCTCTTGTCTGCATCTACGGTAGACATCACCCACTCCCTTCTTCCCACTCTCCCCGCATGCCACAACCTAGATCTCTCCCAAAGTTCCCAACAGAGAGGGAAGAGACAGCACGGTCTCTCTAGTCTCTCTGCTGGGGGGGCGGGGGGGGAGGGGGGTCCCTGTGGTGATCACAACACCTCAGGGAAAAAGAAAGCAGTGACTTCACAAACAGTGTGGGCCTGGCCACAGAGGGCCTCGCTGAAATGCTTTCCAGGGAAAAGGAGGTGCACGTGCAAAGCTCATAACTGGGAAAGAACACAATGTTCAGGAAGGCAGGGGGCAGTTGAGAGCGAGTGGCTGAGAGAGGCTGGGGCAGTGAGCAGGTTGTGTTAACGAGCTTCAATTCTCTCATCCAGCAAGAAGCCTCTGACGTGACCAGGGCCAGTGCAAAGAACAGCCTGGAAGGGCCACAGCAGGTGTGGGGGAGCGGTTAGGAAGCTTTTGCAGCACCCAAGCCTAGACAAGAGTGATGGACGTCAAATGGACAAGTGGGTACACTCCAACCCACGTCCTCAGGAAGAGGAATCGATGGCCCTCGGTGACAGCTTACATGTGACAGGTGGTGGGAAGGAGAGAGGGTGAAGTCTGTTTTCTGGCTTAAGCACCTGGGGTGGGGGCAGAGGGAGGACAGGGGTGCCCCTTACCGAGACAGGGGGAGTCTGAAGAGGCAGACTCAAAGGAAGAGGGCAGGGGCTGGGTGGGGGGTGGGTGAGCAGATACTGAACCAAGCAGTGCACGTGCTGAGTCACCCAAGTGGAGATGCTGGGAAGACAGCTGTATTGAAAGTCACATGTTCCAGAGAGCAGTCCAGATGGGATGCATGTTAACGCAAAGTGGGGAGGTGAAGTGCTCCCTGGGGAAGAAAGGCCACAGGAAGAAGAGTGTTCTGGGGCACTCCCATTCCTAATGGCCACACGGTAGGGCGGAAAAAGTGGCAAAGGACGCCGGGCAGGAGCAGCCAGAACAGTGGGAAGAAAATCAGCTAAGGGTGGTGCCTCTGATGCCAGGGGAAGAAAAGGAGATTTAGAGTTTTAATTTCAACTTAATAAAATGCTGCTCTGAGGGGAAGAAAAATGCAGTCTGGACAGCGTCATGGGCATTGACAGATCTGCAGGTCACAGGTGCTCTTCCTAGCAGCAGGTGCAGTGGGAAGTAGCACGTAAGACCTGAGGAGCGAGCAGGAGGGAAGACATCCACTTCTGTCTCACTGGCTGCCCCCAAGCTTGTCCTCTGTCACATCACTTAGTGCCTCCACCACACAGCCGTCATCTCAATGTATGATCATCCTGCTTACTCACTTACTGCCTCCTTCTCTCCCTGGAAGTGTAAGTTCCGTTAGGCTGAGCACCTGTCTCCTCGAGGCGCCCTGTACAGCCCATACTTCGCAGGCTGCTTGGCACAGAACAGAGATTCCAGAAACACTTGTGGGATATTGAACAAATGAAGCAGAATAAGAGAGTGGACGCAAGTCTGGTTAATAAGCAGGGAGAGAGGGAGCTGGGAAGTGGGTGGGCCGCCAGCGGAATCTATTGATGGGGTTGCGCCCAGGGGTGAGGAGAACAGAGGTGCCTCCGAGAAGGCGGGGTCCCAGGCTGAAACGGAGGGGCGGGGCAGAGGCAGGACACTAACACAAGAGCTTAAAAGGGAGACGTAGGGGTATTTTCTGGTTTAAATGACATCCAACCCACATGCCCAGGACTTAGGGCGCGTGCCCCGGGAGCAAGCCCTGAGACAAAGGACCCGTGGGCCGGGAGTTCATCAAGGAAATATTCCCAGGAGGCAGGTGAAGGAATGGGGGAGCCCAGAGACCAGGGGAGAGGCCAGGCCCGTGTCTGACTGCAGGTGAAGTCACAGCCTCAGCCTGATCCCAGGAGACTTCTGGAATAAAGACTGTCCCTCCTCCCCCAGGCAAGGCACTGAGTTTCCACATTCCCACACCAGTTACTACTGGCCACCGAAACTCCTGAGGGCAAGAGGGCAACATCTGACGAAAGTGACAAGGGCAGGAGCCACAGGAGCTGTGCGGGATGGGGGGATGCACAGAACTGGTCAGAGTGACCCAAGGGTGTCTGGGCAGAGCGCCAACAGTGTTGGCTACTAAGGCCGCGTGTTGTGCAGATTAGCCTGGAAGAGCCCGCCATACACACCACTTCATTGCCGTGGCCTGGATGGCACAGGGGTGGTTACCACTGAGAAGCATTTTTGTTCTGGAAAAGAACTCTTCAAAGAAAGATCTGCTCCTAAAGTACACAGAAGTGCTCCTCTTGGGAAACCGTAAGGGCATGAATCTACTGCAGCTAGATACCGATACTGAATGTGATGCGCCACTCTGAAGAAGGACTTGGAGTATTTAAAAACACTTCAAAGTCAAGAAGTAGAAAACCAAGTAACCTGTATCACATCCCTGGAACACACTTAGGATGCTCACAGTCTTGTGACATTGTAGAATCCTCAGAAAGAAAATCAGTTGAAATCAGATCAAATCAATCAACCAGCTAACATTTACTGAATACCGGGAATGAATCTGGCTCTGTGCTGGAAATGGTGAAATGGAGAAACGGCCTCTTGGGCTAGAAGTTAATCTAGTGCCAGATGACAGTCCAGAAACAGTTAAAGAACAAGGCAAAAGAGGATCCGTGGGAGGCAGTGTGGTTTGACGGTTAGGAGTGGGCCCCAGACTCAGACTGCCCAGGATCATTCCCGTTTCTGCCACCAGACTCTGTGCTTTACTTTCCCTGTCTGAAAAATGGGGTAATAACAGCACTTACTTCACAGGATTCCTGTGAGGATAAAATGAGATAATCTGAGTAGGACCCTTCGAGCACTGTCTGATGTGTACAGTAAGCGCTCAGCTCCCGAGAGTCCCGTTGCTGCAGTTATTCTTGGTGGTGGGGGTGAGGGATGGAAAAGATCAGTACTAACCTGACTTGTCTTCTATCCTGCTCTACTCAGGAAGGACCAAGACGCTATGCCTGGCTATGGGATCTCACTAGAAAAAAAAAAAAAAAAATCAAGAAAATCCACCCGTGTTTTTCTTGGATCAGATGCAACCAAGCTAAGCATGGAAACAAGAGTTGCGGGCAGATGTCATGCTCCTCTCCTGAGCAGACCAGGAGCCAAGGCCATGGCTTTCTGCCTGGAAGCCTTTTAGACTCACAGCACACATGTACTCAGACTTTAAAGAGTGTTGGGTCAGCAAGGAAGCACCAGGAAAGCCATCACCATCTTTGTGTCCCCACCACCCAAGTCCTGCCCAGGACCAGGAGCAGGTGCTGATACCTTTCTGATCAGCACACAGAATGGGGCGTCCAGGCCCTAGCAATGCAGTGACACGGGCCTGTGCTCCTACCCTGCACCTCCACTCACAGCTGTATGACCTTGAGCCGGTGACTCTGACCTCTGAAGGCTCAATTCCCTGGTCTTTAAAACAGTTCCTGGCCTTGGCTATACATTAAAATCACTGGGGAGTGTTTAAAAGTCCAGATGCCCAGGACTTACCCTGGACCAATAAAATCAGAACCCCACCCTCCCCCCTCAGAGTATGAATCAGTGATGAAAGGGCAGATGGCTGTCATCTTCTAACTCACCAGAGTACATTAACTGAGATTAACCATGGAAACTGTTTAACACCATGCTTTACCCAGAGTACCCCATAAAAGGTAGTTACCACATTACATCACTCAGAGCTCTCAGACTCCAGAAACACTCCCCACAGACCGAAGGAAGACTACTTTGGAAGTGCTCTTCTGGTCATAGGAAAATTCTGTTCGGGTGTCTCACTTTGGCAAATATCAAAAATCAGTCCCACATTGTGATTTCTCTAGCTCTGTCGATCACCCTGGCCTTCACTCATCTTATTCTTGGCGAGAAAAAGCTCAGACCCAGAAAGTGTTTCCTGGAATGCAGGGCTGTTAGGCTGTCTTCGTTTCCAATTATGTACTTGGGCCTCATATCCCCCACTCTAACAAGAAGGTCACCATTTGAAAAGAGCTTCAGTCCTTGGTGACAGGGTCAGGGACAGGCATCCACAATACTGACAGTTACATCCTTGATAGAACTATAGGAAACTATTTCTGGGCCTGTGCCCCCCGTCCTATCTCTAACCCATATAGAGCTTCGAGTCCTGTGATGCATGAAGGTTCACGCAGACCCGGGCACGAGGATCTCTGAGTGTGGGAGGGGCCTTTCCAGGCCGTGCCTCCTGCATGCTGATGTGTCTGGACCCAGAACTGAGAGAAGGAACTTGGACAAAGCAAACAAGTAGGATCCCCGGCGACTTGAAGTTATATTTTTCAAAGCGTAATTAACACTCAAGAGAACCGAAACAGAACTTCAATTCAAGAATGAAAAGGAAGCGGCTGGTGCCCTGGCTGGAAGCAGAGCTTCGAGATGACAAGGGGGGAAAAAAAAAAAAAGTCCTGTCCACTCAGTGTCAAGGCAGAGCTTGCTGTCCAATGGGAGCTCGGCCACCAGGGTGCCTGGCAACAGAGCGGTTGATGGGAACTATTTCGGTCTCATCATGAGCTGCTAGGAAGAGATGTGGTCCAGACCATGATATTCCTCCTACGTGAGGAGTCATTCTACAGCACAGTACTTATGGGTTAAGCACATCTATCGGTCAGTCAATATTTCACACCCTATTCAATAGGTACTCCTATTATCCCCATTTTGCAGATGAAGAAATTGAGGCACATGGGGGTTAAGAAGCTTGAGGATGATCACACACTTAGAATGTGACAGAGTTGGAATATGGAACCCTGGCAGTCTAGCTCCAACCCCTACGTTCTCAATTCCTGTGCCATTTCGTTTCTAGTCTAGTAAGGGTATCCAACAGAGGGACAGACAGAGTCTGAGGGATATAGTAGGGGCTGGCACAGGGGGTGGTGTCCAAATCTCTTTATTATCTCCTGCTCACTCGTAAGAAGGAAAATACAAGGGGGACACCCAGTGACAGGCTGACAGGCACACGCACAGATAAAGTGGGTATTCCAATTGCTGGAGAGATAAATCAGAAAAGAAACTCGACTGTATCCACCCAGGAGAAATGAAACGATATGTACACACACAAGCCTGTATGGGAGCTTTATTTACAGTTGCCCAAAATGGAAAACAACCCAAATTTTTATCAACAGGTGCGTGGAAAAACATATGACAGTACCTCTGTGTACGGGGACAGCCCGGACAGTGCAGGAACGAGCCACTGGTGTACACTGCAGGAAGGAGCCTCAAATGCACTGTGCTGAGAGAACGAAGTCAGGAGCCACAAAGCACCTGTTTTATGAGCCCATCTATACGGAGTTCTAGAAAAGGCAGGACTCTCGTTTCAGAAGATACAGTGGTGGTGGCAAAGGGAAAGGGGTAGAGAAGGGTGGGGGAGAACTGACTGCAAATGGACACAAGGTAACTTCTAGGGGGTGATGGAAACGCTCTGTATCATGATTGTGGTGTGGCTGCATGGGTATAGATGTCCGTCAAAGCTCACTGAACTGTGTACTTTGAAAGGGTGAATTTTATTATACGTACATTATGCTCAATTTTAAAAAAAGACTTGATGGGACACCTGGGTGGTTCAGTCGGTTAAGCCTCCGACTTCAACTCAGGTCATGATCTTACGGTTCGTGGGTCCAAGCCCTGCGTCGGGCTCTGTGCTGATGGCTTTGGATTCTTTGTCTCCCCCTCTCTCTCTCTTTCTCTCTCTGTCCCTGCTCTGCTCACGCTCTGTCTCTCCCTCTCTCAAAAATAAATGAAGATTTAAAAAAAACTTAAAAAGAGACTTGATGTCCCACCTGAGATGTATAGGACTTGGGAGTGAGAGTTAGATATGTTCTGCTTCCTTTGCTTATTTTATTTTTTTCTTCTTTCTCTCCCTCTGCCCTTCTTCCTTTCCCTTTCCCTCCCTCCCCCAGTTTCTTCCTTCCTCTCTCCCTTCTGAAAACCTACTCTCTCCCCGTCCGTGCCAAGCTAGTGGCAGGCCCCTGAGCTCCAAGCATTTCCAGCACTGCCATTACAAATTAGTGGGAAATGATCAGATATCCAGGGAGACCGATTCTGAGCCTACTTCAGTGGGGCAGATGTTCAGCAAAACCGGCCAATGACCCACAGAGATGGCTGGCAAGCCCGTGAGGCTCTCTCATTGGGCTCCTCTGTGGCTTCTGCCTCCCAGGTGGAAAGTATGCATATATTAGATGGAAAAGGGGAAACGCCTTTCCAAGAATGACTTGGCCTTGAGAGACAGGGAGGTCATTTGTCTCTATCCAAGAAAAATGTTCATTCACCCTTGAACTGTTCTCTCTAAAACCTTTGGGGATGGGGTTGGGGTGAAGGGCTTTAGCAGAGAAGACAAAGAGGGGGACAGAACAGCAGAAGCAAATGCCACCCCGCTCTGGGCAAGATGAGCTCCTGCCATCTCAAACCCTGGAAAAGATGGAAGGAAAGAGGAAATCCTCAACTCGGCCAGTTTCTGCCTGGCTACCTGATACCAGGGGCACCCCTGGCCTGGCTGGATGAAAGTGAACAGAGAAGTTAACAGGGCAGGCAGGAAGCAGGAACGGGGACAGAACATGAAGTTGGCACGGTTCCCTCCACCAGGTCTGCAGGGGGTCCATGGCAGCCGGAATGTCCATCTGCCGTGCCCTGCCACTAGTAGGCTCACAGGAAGGGAAGGGGACAATGACAAGCCAACAGCCCCTCACTCACAGATACACCCTAAAGTGAGCAGCGAGGCCCACCTGCCCAGGAGTAAACCACACGAAAGTAACCAGTCAGGGGTCTCTTGGACCAATCCCGCCTAGCAGCAGAGAGTTATAAAGTCCATCATCCAAAAATAATACAAGTTGAGTTCAGTCAAGCACAACTCAGACACATGGGCAGAGGGAGGGTCTGGGGTTGCCAGCTGTCTCTGAGTCCCGCTTGCTGGGAGCTGAGAGAGCCAGTCTTAGAGAACTGGATGCTTACACATCTTTTCTTCCCAAAAGAGAGTTGGTCCCCAGGTGGGAAGACTTATCATTCAATAACAACTAAAAATAAAGAAATAAGGGGAGCATGAAGGTGGGACTCAGCCCAAGGCCAGAAAAAAAAGAAGGGTATTCATAAGAGAAAAGGTAGCAATTCTGAGCATTTAGCCCTTAGTGAGTGGAAAAGCAAAGAGACCATCTCTAATCCTAATTAACTCTGGTTCCAGGTTTGGGAGAAAAAGGTGCATCCAGAAGAAATGTCCTGCCAAAACATAACGGCCAACATGTGGAAATAAAAATCAGCTAAAAATCCAGCAGTTCTCTCAAATTACCAAGGAAGAAGAATTAACCTGCTAGGACCTGATGAACTTCTCCACTTAAAGGCTAAACTGTTACCTACTCAATATCACTCAGTTCTATTCTGGTAAGACTCTTATTGGCAAGATTAAAACATCTCCATCCACTAGCACCAGTTAGTCTTCTGTCTTAGCCTGGAAGAAACCTGTGTAAGTTACGTTACTAAGAACAAACCATTGTACCTACTGAATGAATCATAGAAAAGACTGACCATTGAAATAAATGTGTTAGGGGCGCCTGGGCGGCTCAGTCGGTTAGGCGACTGACTTTGGCTCAGGTCATGATCTCGCAGTCTGTGAGTTTGAGCCCCGCATCAGGCTCTGTGCTGATAGCTCAGAGCCTGTAGCCTGCTTTAGATTCTGTGTCTCCCCCTCTCTCTGCCCTTCCCCTGCTCAGGCGCTCTCTCTCTCTCTCTCTCTCTCTCTTTCAAAATTAAATAAACACTTTTTAAAAAAGAAAGAAAGAAATGTATGTAAGTACATATATCCTGTCAATAGATTCAGCATAGTTTTTCACGTTTAACAAATGTCAAGGCTTATTGTGATATTAAAGAAAATCCTATAGACTTTTATTTCCAGTGCTATGGTGGATGAGGTAGGTAGGCAACTCTCCTGAAAACAACAAAGAAAACTAGATAGTATAGCAAAACATCTCTCTGGGTTTTTTAAATTTTTTAATGTTTGTTTATTTTTGGAGGTAAGGGCAGAGAGAGAAGGAGACATAGAATCCCAAGCAGCCTCCAGGCTCTGAGCTGTCAGGACAGAGGCTGGCACAGGGCTCGGACCCACAAACTGAGATCATGACCTGAGCCAAAGTCAAATGCTTAACCATCTGAGTCACCCAGACACCCTGAAAAATGTCTGTTTGAATGACTAATGAGCTGGGAGGTTTGTAAGAAATATTCAGAAAGTGAAAACCAAGTGAAAGCTGGAGCCCAGAATGGGAGCCAAGCCCTGAAGCCAGTATGAGGATATCTGCCCAACAAAGTGAACTTGAGGTTCATCTTTTGTGGCCTGAGGAGACGGGATAAGAATTTCCCATAACTGATAAATGATAATCACATGGATTATCACATGTGTCCTGGAAGTCCAACAAGTACCAAATATAAAAAAGTTAAAAGAAATATACACTTAGGTGCATCTTTGTGAAAACACCAAAGCCAAAAAAACAAACATTCAAAAGTAGTCAGAGAAAAAAGAAAGATTATTCTCAAAGGAAAGACAAGACTGATAGTAGATTTCAAAAACAATGGTGGGAAACAGAAGACATGTGACTAATATCTTCACTGTATTGGAGAGAAAATAATTGTCAACCTAGAATGCTACCCTGAAAAGGTAGCTCTCAAAAACAAACCAAAAAAAAAGTTATTGTATTTTCAAGCAAAGAAAAAAAACAGAGAAGTTGTCACCAGCAGACCCTCAGATAAGAAAATTCTGAAAAATGTACTTCAGACTCTCTCAGATAATATTAAACAAAGCAAAATTGGTAAATTGCTCTTAATATCAGTCAGAATAGACTTTAAGACTAAAAGAATCACTAGAGAAACAAATACCACTCCATTATAAAAGATCCAGTTCACCAGAAAGATAAAACAATTCTAAACTTGTAGGTACATATTAACAAAGGCCCAAAATATAGAAAACAAAAAACTGGCAGAACCATAAGGAGGAACAAAGAAATCCACAATCATAGTTGGAGATAATAAGGCACTTTTCTCAATGACTAATTGATCAAGCAGGCAGAAATCAACAATGACAGAAAAGATTTGAACAACACAGTTAAGAAGTTTTATCTAATGGAGCTATACAGAAGATAACAGGGCTAACCTCTAATGATAGAACCCGTTTAACAGTGTGGAAATTGACCACATACAAAGCCTTACACAATAAACCTCAACAAATATAAATACAAAAGTTTGAGTATTTACAAACAACATTTACCAGCCATGATACAATTAAGTTAGAAATCAACATCAAAACTGTAACAAGAAAAACAAATCAATGTTTGGACATTAAGAAACACAGGTACACATAACATATGAGTCAAAGAAGAAATAATAGTAGAAATCATAAAACACTTAGAGCCAAATGATACAAAAATATGACATATCAAAACGTGTGATGAAGTCATAATGAAAATATATAACCTAGAATGTTCATAACAGGAAAAAAGTCAAACATTCAATTTAAGAAGTTCAGAAAGAACAATAGATCAAAACGAAATAAATTAGAATGGAGAAAATACTAAAAATTAGTATAGAAATTAATGAACTAGAAAAAAAAGCAAAAGAAGATCACAAAATCAACAACTGTTCTTTAAAAGATTAATAAGATCGACAAAATTCTGAAAAGGGTATTCAACAAAAGAATAGAGAAGGTACAATAGTATTATAAATGAAAAGGAGATACATCACCACAGATGCTATGCAGCTTAAAAAATTAAAAAGCATATTATAAATGACTTTATGGTAAAATATTTTGAAAACTCAGACAAAATGGATAAATTGCTAACAAAAAATCTAACTTACCAAAATCAATTCCAGAAAAAAAATTAAAACCTGAATAGATTAATAACTATTAAAGAAACTGAAACAGAGGTTAAAAATCTCCAAAGAAGAAAAAATCCCAGCCCTAACTCTTTTTGAGAACTGATAAAGAGGAAATATTCTACAGCTCACTTTACAAGTCTAACAGAACTAGATACAAAAGCCTGACAAGGATAATATGAGAAATGAAAATTACAGTCCAATACACTCATGAATGAATATAGATGCAAAACTTCTAAACAAAATATTAGTAAAACAAATCTAGCAACATATAACAAAATAAATCAATCATGACCAGGTCAGGTTTATTCTAGGAAAACAAGATTGATTTTACACTGGAAAATAGATGACCCTACATTAACAAGTTAAAGGAAGAAAAACTTATATAAATCCTCTCAAAAACACAGGAAAGCTATTTTAGAAAGATCTATTTATGATTAAAAATAACACTTTGCAAACCACTAAAGAAAGGTAGTTCCTTATGCTGATAAAGAATATCAAATCCATGGAGAATATCATTCTCAAGGGAAAATACTGAACATGAAAAGCAAAACTAAAACTTTTGGAAGGGAATATAACAGACTATTTAATGACTTTGCCATAGGGAAAGATGTCGTTAAAAAGATACAGAAAGTTCAATAATAAAATAAAGATTGATAAAATCTTATTACATCAAAATTCAGAATTTCTGCCACTCGAAAAATACTAAAAAAGACCAAGAAATATTCCAGAAATTAGGAGAAGATGCTTCTAACACTAAAAATATAGTTTCCAGCATACATAAATAACTTCTACAAATAAATAAGAAAAATACAAACTACCTGATTTTTAAATAAATGTATAAGAGACTTGAAAAGGCACTCTTTTACACAGACACACACAACCAAAACAGTCAACAAGCATATGAGGAGATGCTGAACCCCTTGAGTAATCAAATGTACACAAATTAAAACCAGATACATATATACCGTAAGACTGGCAAAAATTTCCAACAATATCCAACAAAACATAAGTGTTAGCAAGGAGAAATAGAGCAAAAGGAACAATTACACACTGCAGCTGGATATAGAAATTGGTTAAACACAGTGGAAGTCAGTCATTTTTTATTGAGGTGAAATTCACATAGTATAATGGAAATTACTTTTGAACTTGGCTAGTAGCACTGAAGACACCCGCAGTCTATGACCAGTAATTCTACTCCTATGGATATTCTTTAAGCAAACTGACATGTGTGTTCATGAGGGGGCTTGAACAAGAATAGTCACAGCAGCATTATTTAAAACAGCAAAACTGGAAATAACGTGTTTGTTAATAATAGGATACATAAACTGCAATATATTCATTATTGTGGAATATTACAGTTCAGCAAGAGTGAATAAATTTCAGTGACGCTCACCAACATGAACAAATCCAGGAACGAAGCACTGAACAGCCAGTTGCCATAGTGACTGTTCAGTCAGAAGGGAGCCCAAACACAGTGTGGGAGCTGGGTCCCAAGACCCCCTGCTGTGTCGGATGGGAGTTCCCTTCAGGAAGGTGAAGGGAATTGAAGAAGTCTCATGAGAGCGCTCGGGGGCAGGGGGTGTTGTGGAGAGGTGGTCAGGTAAATCAGCAATTTACCACCAACAGATAGGGAAATATTTCAGTTGTTGCCCACCAATGCAGCCTTCTGGTCTGCATGGGCCAACTCTGTACATAAGAACACAGGAATAGACACAGTATGATTCTGTTTATGTAAAGTTCACAAATGTACACAGCTAGAGATACTGTTTAGAGACATAAAACATAAGAGGTAAGACAATAAAGAAAAGCACTGGGAAAAGAGACAGCAATGTCCAGAAAAGAGCTATCCCTGAAAAGGGAAGAGATGGGGCAGGGTGGAGAGGGTAACACTCTTCAAAGGTAAGAGTTACATTCTTTCTTGTTAGTTGACTGGTACCTTTGCACCTTTCTTTATATACAGCTTATAAGTATTCTTTTGTATCTAGCGGCTCTTTTATTAACATTATTTAAAAAGAAGTTCACAGAGAAAAATTTAATAAGATGCTCTGTATTTCCTGCCACATCTTTCTAGTTGCTTGGCAAAGATGATCTCCTCAATTGTAATTGGTGGAGTTCTTAAACTCACTTAAAATTCTAAGAGCTTCCACCCAAATCACTCCAGAAACACCCTTGCAAGAAAGGTGCAGCAAGACCCGACCCCCAGAGTACATTTGCACTGACTCTTATTTATTATAATCATAATCACAATGCTGGTTTTTTTAATCTCCTGGAATCTTGGGGCTCCTGGGGGGGTTCAACTGGTTGAGTGTCCAACTTCGGTTCAGGTCACGATCTCACAGTTCCTGAGTTCGAGCCCTGCATCAGGCTCACTGATGTCACTGCCGAGCCTGTTTTGGATCCTCTGTCTCTCTGTCTCTGCCCCTCCCCTGCTCATGCTCTCTCTCTCAAAAATAAATAAACATCTATTTCTTTTTATAAATCTCCTGGAATCTTCTCAAAATTTGAAATCCTTAAAATGAGGGCATGGAGCAAATGACTACATCCTGTCTCTCTTGCCTAGATTTCAATGGTGATGCTCTCATTTTTAGTCCTTCACCATATGTGTCAGCTGTGTGATGCCCCAATTCTCTTCATTGAGATCTGCTGACAGCCAGGGGAAGTTTCTGAGAGCATAGTGAGTATAGATAGAGGGCCAGAGAGTAGATGCAGCTTGGGAGGCTGCACACAAGTGTGATTTTTTAGCAACCCCAGCCATGCCTGGCATTTGTAGCTTCAATATTCACTTTCTCAGTTATTTGTGAACAACCCCTAATGGCAATCTTCCCCCTCCTGAAGCACAAGTGTTAACTCTGAGAGGAAACCTTGTCAAAGCTCCCGGCTAGGAAAACAGAAACTCTGGAAGTGAGAAAAATGTTATTTGCTTGAGTGTGCGTTGAAAACGCAAATAATTGGTGGCCGGTGCGTAATCGTGGGAATCTCTCCAATCTGGACAGAGAGGTGGAGTCAGTTTTCTACCTGATTCAGAAGGAAGTCAAGAGCCTATGTAAATACTTCTGCATCTACAAATTTGGGGGTCTGCCACAAGGTTGAGATCTCGCCATAGAAAAAGGTCAAGGGTATGCCATATTGAATCTTAATTGAGGTTTTCACAATTCTTCTATTAAAATGGAATCCATTCATTCTTATCGGGCTCCTCTGATCTCAAGATAGTGTCAGCCTCTAACGCCATCCCTGGAAGTCCAACAGGTGAGCAAACAGACAAACTTCGGTAACAGAGGCTCACAGAGTATTTAGAACACTGCTTTTATTTTTCTGCATTGCTTTCTACTATTAATCAGTCATGCATACATTACTCATTTTTTAAGTTGGTCCTGAACCCCAATTCCAGGATTCATGTGCATTCAGAGGGTTTGTAAGATTCCTAAGACAAACTTCCCTATGCTTCTCCCTGGCTTCTCCCCCCTCCCCCATCTGAGAGGCTCTCTCAGCTCATCTCTACTGCACATCTATCTAGATGTAAAGCCTCACTCTTCTCCTTTTCTCACAAGAATGCCAGCCACACTGGGTATTTTTGTAACACTTAGTTATGAGGAGAGGACCCCTATCACTTGCGCAGGCATGGCTTTCATCACCAAGCAGGATCTATGGCCCAAGCACATAGTCCCAAGTGTGACCCCCTCAAAGGGCAACACTCTGGAAACTGCAGTTTCCTACTTACCTCCTCTGCCTTCCAAGCCCCCTGGGATTTCAGAGAATACCTCTTTCCCCTCCTTACTACAGCAGTAAAGCCTTTACCTATAGACACAGAACTTCTGGACAGCTCTGAACATTTCTGATTATATTCAATGAACTGTTAGCAACAGGTTTTTTTCCTCCAGCAAGTTCAAAAATGCTTGAAATGATTTACCCAAACGATGAATTGATGTGCATTTAGAACCTGAACTCTTCTGTGACTTAAAATTAGTGTCTTCACATTTTGACCTATGCATCAAATTCAAAAATACTCTTGGGGGCGCCTGGGTGGCTCAGTTGGTTAAGCCCCTGACTTCAGCTCAGGTCATGATCTCACGGTTCGTGGGTTTGAGCCCCGCATTGGGCTGTGTGCTGACAGCTTCTGTGCTGACAGCTCAGAGACTAGAGGCTGCTTTGAATTTTGCGTCTCCCTCTCTCTCTGTCTCTCCCCCACTCGTGCTCTCTCTCTCAAAAAATAAACATTAAATTTTTTAAAAAATACTCTTGAAAAAGCACCAGCATTCATTGTCCTCTGCTTGTGTTTTTTCTGTTGCTTCTGTCTCAGGAGTAAATTGTAACTAAGGACATCGGCAGAAGGGTCACAGTGCATTTATGGAGAATAACAGAACACTTGAGGTTTCTAGACAGCCTGAGGCTTATTGATCAAAATTATATCATAACTATAAAATTGAGAACTTTGTGACCTTTCGTTGAGATTTATCCAGGAACGATTATGCTGGTATTCGTAATGCAGCATCAAATGTTAGAATATAAACATTACGAATACCAGCATAATCGTTCCCGGATAAATCTCAACAAAAGGTCACAAAGTTCTCAATTCACTTGAACAGGAGTGCTTTATAGTTATCATATAATTTTGATCAATAATCAATATTCTCCATAAATGCACTTTTTCCTTTAAGCGTCATGATAAAAAAAAAATCATTTGGGGAATACTTCAAATTCACATGCATTCTTAAACTGGGCACAGAGAATGTCACTAAAACTGTCCTTGATGCATAAAGGTCACTGTAAGCATCAGTTACTGTGCTGGAAAACAGAGTTCTGAAGAACCTATCAAAATACATAAAATTGCATTGAATTGTTGACATTAAATACTTTTATTAGATAGCCTTAAAGTTCTACGCTTTCAATTCCTGTGCCTTTTAAATCTTATTTCAAAGTCAGGCAGAGAAGGACAGATACCATATGTTTGCACCTGTAGGTGGATTAGGAGGAACTTAACGGAGGACCATGGGAGAGAAGAAGGAGAAAAATAGTTGGGGAGAGGGAGGAAAGCAAGCCATGAGAGACTCTTGAATGCTGAGAACAAACTGAGGGCTGATAGGGGTGACGGGGAGAGGAAGGGGGGTGATGGACATGGAGGAGGCCACTTCTGGGGATGAGCACTGGGTGTTATATGGAAACCAACTTGACCATAAACTATTTAAGAAAAAAAAATAAAAACAAATGAATAAATAAATGTGAGAAGCAAAAAATAAATAAATAAATAAATCTTATTTCAATTTTTAAAATTTTTTTCTATTTCTTGCATTACTAATACTTCTGGCACTTGTCAAAAAGAACTTTAATAACCCATGTACAGGACTATATCGATCTCTTCCAACTTATTAACTGTATTGGACAAATTAAAACCAAGCTCCTTAGAACTTTACATAATAGAAATGTTCATAATATGAAATGTTCTGCAATGGTCAAAATACATGGATTTATGACATCTCTCTCGGTTTACCACTAACGTCCCAAGTGGATAAGCGAAACTGTGTAAATGTGAATTCCAGATTGTTGCGGTGTTATCCTAATATCCACCAGCTACAGAAAGTATCTCATTCTTAGCCCATCTCATTTTCTTCTCAAGCTATTTCAGCAGGCTTGGTGAAGCCACAATGATTATACCCACTTCACAGATGGAGAACAACATGGGTCAACATTTGGCCAAGTCTGGCCTGGAACACCAGTGCCCCTGCCCTACCTGTGCCGTGCATCTGTAGATCTGCAAACATGCTCTGATCCCACCAGAGACAGAAGGAAGAACAGCATGCCAGGGTCTCCCCGGTGGACAGTGTGGAGACGGAAAAGAACGTGAACGACATCGGTATGCACAGAGCAGGAAGTGGGAGACAAGGTAAAAGCTACCGAGTTGTCACACAGCTTTCTGTACGTTATCTCCCGACAAGATGGGGCCTGGAATCTGCCAGGACTTCAGACGAAATGCATCCGCTTCTTGCCTGTACCTTTCACTCACTAAACACCTCAAAGGCTCACTTGGCAAGGGCCGGGAGGCAGCACACCCTTCACTCCAAGGAGGGCAGCTGCTGCTGAAACACAATGGGTGGAGACCATCCAGCAACAGCGCCAGCTGAACCCATCTCCAGCGGCTGCCATGTGCACACTTTAGTAGTTGGCTCTTAAAGCAGACCCACCAGGGTGCTGAGGGGAAAAAAACAATCTTAGCCTGCAGAGGCCAGACTTTCCCATCAAATTAACAAGGCTACCCAGCAGCCCCAGGCTGAGGTGCGACGGAGTGTGATAAAGCAGCCCCGTATGACAATTCTGTGTTCTGGGTGCCTTAACCAAACAGAACGTGGAGGAAGAACGGGGAGTTAAGTGTCGTACATACCTTCCCCTCCTGCCTGAAGGTATCTCAGTGGGAGAGCTGTTCTGTGCTCCTGATTCTCCCCCAAAAGAATCCCACGACATTTTAGTGCAAGAATGCACAAGGTCTCCAGCCTCTGTAAGTCATCACAGTTTTAAAGAGCATATGCCAAGCAGCTCAGCTGGCCTCCGAGGTTTTCCCAAGCCCCACAGTGCAGCTCAATCTCAGAACAAAACTGCAACCCCAGCGGGCCAGAAACAGCTTTTCTGGAAGGCGTGAAGAACAGCTGGGACCCAAAGCCAGTGAGCCTGGGTGGTCACCCTGGGATCAGGATCATGTTCACCCTTCAGTTAGGAACCTAGGGGCCCTGCAGGGGTGATTCCAACCTTCTACATGGTTCAAGGGGGGTGGAATGACCAAAGAAAAATTCAGAAAAGCAATAATGACTAGCTGAAGGGGATATGGGAGGGTCTTCAAATCAACACCCACCCCAAGCCAATTCCACCCTGTCCCCGATAAACACGTGGTCTTTGCCCCTGTGTTTCTCACAGGAGTTGCTCAAAATGTCCCACCTTTTCCCACACTCTCCCTGCCCCCAGCATACACATAGTTACATAAAAACATCTTAAACATGGGACCCAGCTCCTTCAGTCCGGGGGAGGACCAGGAAATAATGGGGAGCTGCTCGGGCGCAGGGTCTGATCATTAGTTGGGGTTACATAATCACACAGACAAGGGCTGGAGAACGTTCGTGGAGATCAGTTCAGCGCACACTCCATTCTCAGAGCCCCCCTCCCGTCTCCCCACCCCCAGAGCCCAGAAAACAAGGCAGTTTTAACACAACCGAAGCACATGAAGTGGACGGGGAATGGGGGGGCAGGGCACCTGGCTCCTGCGGTGACAATGCCAAGGGCCGCCAGAAACAGAGCCTGCAACCACTGCCCCCAAAGTTCAAGGGCGGGCCGAGCCACAGAAGTTGTCCTGACCTGCAACGTAAACCGAAGCAGCCACATTCAAGGAAACCAACACCCGGCCTCGCTGCTCCACTGCATCACTTGGGTCCCAGGTTCGGGCTGCCTGCCACGCTCAGCAGTCCCCCGGGCAGCCCGAGCAGTCTCAGCCAGGGCCACTCAGTATCACCAGTGTTTTCCAACGTTAAAAGATAGTAAAATGTGGGGCACAACTTGGAGAGGGGCAAGAATCCCCAACAGAGCTGGAGTTTGGTTTCTGTTTGGTTTTGTTTGGAGGGGAGGCAGCTTGTGATTCTGCTCTAGTAACAGTGGGGGGCGGGGGTTAAGGAGAGAGGGTAAAGCTCTCCCTTTGCCTTGGCACCCGGCATCACCCTCAACCTCCTTTTGGGCAGCGGAGACCGCTCCGTAACCCCGAACCATCG
>NW_027527936.1:2081229-2175474 GCF_008692635.1 Crocuta crocuta
GCCGGCCAGCCGCTCAGCCCACCCAGGGCACCGCACGCCGCGCGGCCGCCCACCCGGACACCTTGCCCAAGAAAGGCAACGTCAAGATGGAATCGCAGCCCGCTATTTCATTTCCCCCGAGGCGGCCGCAGGCAAAGAGCACAATAAATAAAATCATGCGCAAGGAATCCATCCGCCGAATAGAAATCCAGAGTCCCCTACCTTCGGCCTTGGGATGGCAACCTGGTCCTGTGTTCTCTGACCCACGGATCCAGCCCCTTCTTCATGAATTATTCCGGTCAGTCGGGATTTTGTGCATTTTTTTCATGAACACCTGTTTCAAGTAAGGGGTAAAGACCTTATTGAGAGAATTGTCCTCAGAAAATAACCTGTGCATACATATGTCCGTCCAGGCATGCGTGCGTGTTTGTGTACACACATATGCACACGGAATGTACATGGACATCGAAGCACCAAACTAGGCAGCTGGATAATGGGAGAGTCGGCTGGTTGTGAGCATGCTCGCGCCGGGAACAGATCCACCCTCTGTTATTCCTCTGAATAAATATAAATCACGATCAGAAACCCAAACAGGAGCATCCCTCTTGAATTCCTGCTGCTGAAAAACACGGAATAAATTCAGCCTGCAGACATAGAATCTAATCAGCAGCTGTTTTCTGAATCCAGAGCCAACCCATGCCTCGCTCGTCTTTTCCACTATGAGTCCAGACCTTTTTTGAACGAGATTTTAACCTTTTAAAGGTACAGTACACCAATTACCACTTCTGAATAGCTCTTACTCCAAGAGCAGGAAGCCAGTCCCATGCCTAAAGCTACAGGGCAGGCTTGCACAAAGTGATCATGATTTCGTTTATCTGTGGCTTTTTAACAAAATAGAGAGAGAGAGAGGGACCAAATGCAAGGTATAAAACTAGAGACACATATTTATTGCAGTGATGGGCTCCTCAGTGACTAATCAGCATGTTATGTAAACACTATGATCCTTCACTTCTGAACACACACATCCATGGGGTCAGACAATGCAGGGGGGCTCCTGTCAGCGTGGGTGACACCCCTCACAAGTCCCTAACTGCCATCAAAAGACCAGGAAGCCTGCCAAAGGGGCTGAAGGAAGTGGGGGCAGAGTTCTGCCACTTCAGAGTTAACCACAAGGCCCTCCTTGCTCTATCTTGCCCTACAGCCTCAGGTACCAGGTCCTCAAACTAAAGAAGTGTTCTGGCAACACTTCTAGAGTATAATGTAATCTAGGACCAGAGCTCATTCCAAGGCATTTTTTTTTCCAACTAGAATCTGGAATTGAAACCACCACCTGAACTTTTAGAGTCTCTAAGATTCAGACTTAGACCCTTCTTCACGATGTTAACAATGCTTTTTTTTTTTTTTCAAGGCTAGCTTGAGCCCAGAGGTAGAAAAATGCAGGGGGGAGGAGGGGATAACCTCCATCCCAAAATTTTTTAAAAAATTATTTATTAAATATTTAAGCCCCTCAGTATTCCAGTTTTGGTTTGGTTTTTAAAGAGGTAGCACCAAATAGCGCCAAGAAGAAACCAAAATTCCTAACCTCACTTGTGTCTCAAAGGAAGGAAAATGCCCTTTACGTGGCAAACCATTAAAACGAATGCAGTGTCCCCTCCCACCTTGTGGCAGGCACTGTCTGTGNCACACACAAACACACACTCTTCTCCCTCCCCCTGATTCCAGGGCTCTTTGGCAGAAAATTATCATATTTCATGTGTCATCGCCCCAGCTAGCTGGGCCTGTCACTGATTGGCTGGGCACTGGCAGCCGGAAATGTCACGAGCCACACAGGTCGGAACTGGCTCTCCCACGGGCACCAGAGACCTGATCCCAGGAGGCAGTGTGACAAGGCTCAGACCTCCCACAGGGAGCCCTGCACTCCTTTCCCTAGTCTGGCCTCTTACCCTCTCCCAGCTTCTCTCACACCCAGCCCTGGGGGAGGGGACTGCCAAGGGACTTGAAAGAGTCTCCAGCCAGAGCTACCTCCAGCTGCAGCTGAAATTCCTGCTCCTCCCAGCATTTTGGGGAAGAAACTAAAGATGTCTCCGTTTGGTTCTAAAGATTTGGAGCGAGTGTTCCTGACAAAAACAGTCTCTCACATTTAAAAATATATATCTTTCAGTAAGGCTGGGTGAAAACATGATTTTTTTTTTAACCTTTGGGAGTTTATCTGCTGCTTTATTCCCCATCCAACATCACGTGCACCAAGGTGTCATAATCCTAATACCCCAAGGCTATCAGGGAACCTGGAAGGCGGCTCAGGCCATTCTCTTCCCCTAAACAGAACAGCCCTTGCTTTCCAGAAAAGTCCCCAGAGAAGGAAGCTTCTTCCCTTGGCTTTGCAATGCCTCATGACATCACACAAGGGTTGAAGAGCTAAATGATCTTTGTAGTGACCAACCTGGGTCACTGTGGCTCTAATTTAAGCTTAGTTCCTCTTGCCCTATCTTCAGCAGGCTTAATGCGACTTGCCATTTGCCTCTCCTCACTCTGTTCTCCTGACTAAATCAAACCATATCTCTCTGGACCTTTTTGTGAAAGTTGATTCTCAAACCTTTCATTATGCTGCTTTATTCTTTAGATTTTAGAGAAAAGCCTCCCAGAGCTAAATGAGGCTGAAAGGTCATTTGGTCCAGAACCCAGATGATGCTTCATTCTCCTCTATTTCCACTCTGGGTCTTTTGGTCTCTAGGATGGTAAATTGGGCATATACATTTACTCCCACTTCTCAAAAAAAACATATTGATACAGAGAGATATAGAGATAGAAAGAGATAGACATAGAGATAGAGATAGAGATAATGACCAAAACATGAGTGGCAGTATTGGGAATCAGAGAAAGATGCTGTCAATGAAGCCAAGATTTTGTAGAAAATAAGGAAAATGTAAAGTAGGTGGTATGTGGGTGAGGAAAAGCTGATTGGTGCTGATCAGCTCAGAGTTCTGCACAGACTTCTTAAGAAGAAAGTACACAGCTTTCCAGAGAAGGGTCCTGGAAAATCCCAAGTCAGGATCAGAGTGTGAACGAGAGTCCTGGGCATCCATGCAGAAGCAAATTGATGGACATTAAGAAGTAAGATGGTTCTCTCCACATGGAATGGCAGCTACTCTACAGCATCTTTGGGAAGTGGGAAGTTTGTCCCTAATATGGGTAGACGTCAAAGGCTGAATGGGCTAGAGCCCCAGCTTGTTATGGGATGAGGAAAAGAAGGAGGAGGAGGAAAAGGTTATTTTAAGTAATCAGATTAGACACAATATATAAGAGAGAGATCCAGAATATTTAAAATTAGTCTAACAAGAGTTCCAGAAAGAGACAACATCATTAATGAAGGGGAAAGCAATAATCAGGGAAGAAACAGAAGATCATTTCCATGAGCTGAGGAAAGACTTTAGGCCCTTCAATCATATAAGTCTAAGGGCCAGGCAGCAGAATACTGCTGAGGATATAGGCTGATCCTCCAAAAACAGGGAGAGATAATTACAAACTTCCCGATAGGAAAAAAAAATCAAGCTGCTTAAAAGATAAGAAAATCAGACTGACATCATATTTCTCGTCTTCAACACACTGATAAAAGCCAGTGGCATGATTTTTATGGAATTCTAAGAGAATGTTAGTGTAACTCAAGAATTCTACCAGCTGCCAAACTATAATTTCTCTTATATGTTATGATAAAAGAAAGGCATGATCCAAGACACAGAAATTATATCACCCCAATACCCTTTACTAAAATTTTTAAAAAATTACTTGAAGATCTATTCTGGCCAAGAAAAAAAAAAAAAACAGAATAATGAACTCAAGAAAGGAGAAGATATGTTATATAAGCAAGTGTAATGAGGAATAAAGCAATAAAAGGTATAGTTAAGTATAAAAATAATTGATAATGTGGTTGTAAATTTTAATTGTTTTAAGTTTTGAAATATTAGGCAGACAGAGAGGGAGAGAGAGAGATCTGGAATTAAACTTCCATGATTTCAACAACAACAAAAAAACGGAAAATCTCAACAGAGACGAGTAAGTAAAATCACCAGAATAAAAACTAGGATGAAAGGATCATTACGGAATACAGACAGTTATGATTCCATCTATTTCGTCTCTTCCCACGGCCATATTAAAATGATAATAAGGAAGTTTTTAAGTGGAAATACACAGTGACAAACAAAAATAGTAGAAGAGCCATTAGCCAAGAACACTGAAAAAAAAAGAATGGGGGGACTGAATTTATAAATAAATATAAATATATTCATAACTATAAATACATACTCTAATGCTACAGTAAATAAAACAATATGCAACACAGTTGCAGAAACCTACAAAATTGAGTCATAGAAATGAATGAAGTCAAGTAACAGATTCAAGCATGATATGTGCTGAAAACTGAATTTTAAATCAACGGGGCAAAAATGTATTATTCGATAAATTATGTTAGACTGTGGCTATTTTTTAAAAAATTATTACTTCTAAATCATACCTTATACAAATTATATTCTGTCCACACAAAAATACCACAAGAAAAAGTAGATGCTCTGATTGATCAATCAATCCTAGAATGTTATAGTTTTTTTCCCAATAGTGGAATGGAAATAATGTGGTCATCCACTGTATACTTAAATACCATTGTGGTAGGCTAAATAACGGCCCCCAAATATATACACTTTCTAATCTCTGGAACTATGAATATTACCTTATATGGCAAAAAAAGTGTGATTAACTTAAGGGTTTTAAGATGGGGATATTATTGTGGATTATCTGCCAGGGTCCTACATGTAAGCCAAATATCCTTATAAGGGAAAGGCAGAGGGCAGAGAGGAGAAGGTCATGTGACCACAAAGGCTGAGACTGTAGTGATGTGGCCACAAGCCAAGGAAACAGGGAAACCACCATAAGCTTGGAAGAGGCAAGGAACAAATTCTTGCCCTAGAGGCTCTGGAAGAAGCACAGCCCTGATGACCCCTTGAGCTCAGTCCAGTGAAACTGCTTTCAGATTTCCAGTCTTTGGAACCCTAAGCAAATAAATATGTTGTTTAAGCCACCAAGTTTGTGGTCATCTGTTACATAGAAAACCAATACAGGCACCATGATGAGAGGCAGCGTACTTCCTACAGCTTATAAAATGATTATCACCTGCAACAACACTTTCTCTGCCGCTAAGTACCTACTAAATTATATACATATCTAATTTCATTCGATTTGCATGCAAGTAGGCAGTAGAGAATTGTAGTTACTATGACCCTACTGCTTAGTAGCCTGTATGCCTGGGCAAGTTATATAGCCTTCTAATGTTGCTTTGTCTTATCTGGAAAGTAGAGGAAAAAATGCGACCCACCTGATGGGATTGTTGAGAATAAAGTAAGACCATCTGTGTAAAGTGCTTAGAACAATGCCTGGCAATAACGGCTCCATAAATGAGAAAGTCCTTCCTTATGCTGGGCCATAGTCTGTCTCCAGGGCATCCTCTCCTGATTCCAGCTCCTCCCTTTAGATACATGCTAACTACATAACCATCAGTCAAATGTCTGAAAACAATGCCACCAAAAGTCTTAGCTTCTCCAAACTAAAAAGAATCAATGCCTTCAATAATTGCTCTTGCAAATTCATCCAGAGTCCCTTCTTCATTCTGATCACTAACCCTGAACATATTTTTGCACATCTTAGGGTTTGATCCCAGGCTCATTACCACCGATGTTATGGAACAGGAACTGGCGAACTATAGTCCTTAGTCAAGGCTATTTTTTTTTATATAGCTCATGAGCTAAGAATGGTTTTCACATGTTTAATTGATTATAAAAACAACAACAACAACAATAACCACAACCACAAAAAAGAAAACAATTTGCAACACAGACCATAAATGGCCTGCAAAGTCTAAAATATTTACTGCTTGGGGCGCCTGGGTGGCTCAGTTGGTTAAGTGTCTGACTTCAGCTCAGGTCATGATCTCATGGTTCGTGGGTTCGAGCTTCATGTCGGGCTCTGTGCTGATAGCTCAGAGCCTGGAGACTGTCTTTGGATTCTGTGTCTCTCTCTGACCCTCTCCTGCTCACGCTGTCTCTCTCTCTCTCAAAAATAAATAAAACATTAAAAATTTTTTTAAATAAAATATTTACTACTTGGTCTTTTCAGAAAATATTTGCCAACTCTAGTTCTAGAAAATACTATTCTTCTATCAATACAATGTAATATTGCCCAAGACATTTTGCAAACAAATTACACTATTGTATCATACTGACTTAACTGTAATGCTTCTAATTGTTCTATTAGTATTCATTCTTCCTCTCTTTACCCAGCAGTAAAATTTTTAGCTAGGAACAAGACTACCAACCAGTTGAAGACTACATTTCCCAGCCTGCCTTGTAGGAAGGTGTGGCTAGAAGGCTAGTTTCTAGCCAATGGGATATAAGCAAATGTGAATTATAGAATTTCCTAGTCCTGCTCTTAAAGGAAAAGATCATGCCCTCCCTTCCCTCTTGCCTTTTCCAGTGACTGGAATGTGAACCTGGTAGCCCTGTGTATGAAGTCTGGCAGAGCAACAGGATAGAAGGATCCTGGGTTTCTAGTGCTGCTGTTTCACCCTGTACTGCTTATTCTCAGTTTGTGACAGAGAAATAAACGTTTCATTTATTTACACTATTATTATTCTAGGTCTATAACAGCAACTGAATCTGTGCCCTAACCAATACAACTATCAAGTTCATCTCCCAAGTATTTTTTACATTTGTGGCTGCTAGGCCACACATCTCTCCCACTCTGTACTCCTGCAGTTAATTTTCTGGACCCCATCACCAGACCTTACATTTAGCCCCATTATATTTTATAGTGTGAAATATATTTCATTTTATCCTGACATTTGGGACCCAGTTCTGTCTTCCAAAGTAGCTTCCATCCTTCTAATTTCACATCACTCTTTGAAAGTCACTTTAGCTGTAGCACCCTAAAACCAGTGATCTTCAGTACCTGACTGAGATAATAATGTAATGGAAAGGATAGTAACCTCAGTTTACGGGGAAAGAAATAACAGAGTAAACTGTCAGATGAAGGAGAAGGAGGGGATGATGGAGACAAGCAGTTATGAAGGGCTTACTATGTTCCAGGCACTCTGCTGAGAATTTCTCTGTTGTTATAACATTTATTAAATATTTTATTCACTCACTTATTCATTCATTTTTACAGTGGTAATTTTAATTTTTTGAAGCAGTAACCAGAAACACCCTCCTGCTGGGGCATAAAACCATAGCTCATGCAAATTCCGCTTTGCCTGAGTCCATGTACACACCCACTCTCTCTTTGGACACCTGAAGAGCATGCTGCCAGTATTCTTGCCAGGCTCACGGTCAAAGATAAAAATATTCTAAGCACCTAACTCAAGAATTGTCCAATGTAGGACACTGGACAGTATTTCCAGCAGCCTCTACAGTGGGTCATCTTGAGACAGATCAGAAGTAAGTTCATGCTGGCCCTCTGCAGAGCTGCATGGCACAAGGACCCGGTGGATAGGTTCGGAGTAGTGTCAGACCATCTGGGTTCAAAGTCTGTGGAACTTGAGTTAATTGCTTAATTCTTTCTTGCCTTGGCTTCCTTTATGATAAACCAGGGCTATATTATACTTTCCACAACCATCTAAGCCAGACTTCCCCCTACTTTCGCAGATGATGAATATGAGGCTTATGTGGAGGTCAGATGCAATAATCATCAGATGAGGATTAAACCCTGGGTTCATTTGATTCCCACATCATGCTCTTTTCTCTTCCAAAGATAAAGAAGGAAGATATGATGAAAGCAGAAAATAAGTTACCAAATCATGCCAAAAAGGATGGCCCACCAGACGTAAGGTCACATGATTCTTAATGTGATGCTCAAGATGACAGCCAAATGAAGTTAATTGTGGCTTTCTTCTAAATCCCTTAGAGAAGCTTTCGCTGGTTAGAGTAGAACAATACCCTAGGAATGCTCAAGGCCTTCTTTTCACATCATTTAGTTTGTCTGGGGGCTCCAGTGGGGTGGTTTCCAACGCAGAAAAAAAAACAAACAGCCAGCCAAGGCCATGATGTATCCCCCTTCTTACTCCTGCTTACCTAAAAGTAAATAATTTGGGACCTAACGTCACATATGCATGGATACATGCACATGTACACACAAGCACACATGTATATGACAAAACCTTACAGCACTGGTTCTTAATCATTCTTGTATCCGCTTCAACCTCAGATGGGAGGAGGCCCATGAGGGACCCCCAGATCCATGGCAGACGTTGAATGCCACCAGGAGGCATTATAGACTCTCCAGCACAAGTGTTTTTACGATTGGAAAAATCTCTGACCCTGTTTAGGATCAGTGCCCTAAATGGAACAGTCATAAATTTATGAACAACAAAAATGGAATATTGAGATAAATTAAGAAAATATGTGAATATAAGTCCCTGGAAGCCTGAGGACCCTGCTTGAGATTGCATATCAAAATTCCTGTGGAGTTTTGGAAAAATATAGGTACTCCCAAGCTTCCACAGGAGGGCCACAACTCCAAAAAGGATCCAACAAAAACCACAGGGGCTGAATTGAAATTTTAGTCATGCTGGAAAAGAGCCCTGATTAGCAAAGATCATGAACAAACACCATAAGTTATATGTAATTTAATATATTCACCTAAGATCAAAAACCAACATGCCTTTAGGGGCCATACCATAAATGTAAGAGTATAAAACAGCATAGTATAAGCCAAAGAACTATAGCGATCATGCTTCCCTGCAAATCTAATTGTTTTTAATGTTTATTTATTTTTGAGAGAGACAGAGTGCGAGCAGGGCAGGTGCAAGAAGAGAGGGGGACACAGAATCTGAAGCAGGCTCCAGGATCTGAGCTGTCAGCACAGAGCCCGACACAAGGCCCAAATCCACAAGATTCTCATGAACCACGAGATCGTGACCCGAGCCAAAGTCAGACGCTTAACCAACTGAGCCACCCAGGGACCCCCTGCAAATCTAATTTCTAAATATACAGACAGACGAATACATACATACATACATACATACATACATGCATACATACATAAAAGCTGTGTTGGCTAGATAGAGTTCGAATCAGAAGATGAACTGCCAATTGGCACCTCCTGGCCCCAAGGATCACAGTCAGGAAAAGAAGAGAAAAGGGAAAACAATTCATCCTTCTCTTAGAAACAGAAAGATAATTGCGGTTTTTTTTTTGTTTTTTTTTTTCAGAAAGGGATTTTAAAGTCATCATCACTTCCAAGACCTAGTTGAGACAGGATGAAAAGCCAGAGTAAGATCTAGAAAGAGTTAACGCCTCTAAAACCAGGATGTCTTCAGATAAGCTGAAGTCCCAAAAGTGCAGTGAATCACAGGGGACAGAGGCGGTGTGCAAGATGCCCTTCTAAACAAGTCTCATTTACAGTCTAAAGGTGTCTATACAGATAAGGAGGGAGACAAGGGAAGGACATCTTTTCATTTTTTTTTTCTTTTCTTTGAATAAATGTCACTTTTTGAGGCAAAAAAATAAAAAATAAAAAAATAAAGGTGTTACTCCCTTATAGTACAAAAGAGACTTTATTTCTTTCATTGGAGCTATTTCATCAAAAGACTCCCCAATTTTTGTTTTCTTTTAACTTTGAAATAATGTTAGACTTACAGAAGAGTTGTAAAGATTATACAAAGAACTCCCACATAACTTTCACACAGCTTTCCCTGATGTTGATTAACATTTTGCATAACCACAGTACAATTCTCAAAACCAGGAAACTGACATTGGTACAATGCTGTTAAACTATATATTTTCTTCTAATTTTGTCAGTTTTTCCACTAGTGTTCTTTTTCTGTTCCAGGTTTCAATCCAGGACTCCACATTGCATTTAGTCGTCATTTCTCCATGGTCTCCTCTGATCCTGTCTATTCCTCAGTCTTTCCTCATCTTTCATGCCCTTGACACATTTGCAGATCACTGGTCGTGTATTTTGTAGACGGTCCCACAATTTGGGTGTGTTTAATGTTTTCTCATGATTAGACTGGAGTTACAGTTTTTGGCAAGAATACCACAGAAATGATGTGCCTTCGCAGTACATCAAATCAGGGAAGAGGTAATAATGTCACTATGTCTGGTGATGTTAATCTTGGTCCCTTGGTTAGGGTAGCATCTTACAGGTTTCTCCACTATAAAGTTATTATTTTTTCCCTTTGTAGTTGACAAATATTGGGGGAGGGTACTTTGAATTAAGCTTTCACTCACTAATTTTAGGATTCTTCATGTGAACTGTGAGCAATTACGGCTGTGGTGTTCCAACGGTGATTTTCTATTTCCCTCATTCCTCTATATTTGTTAATGGAATTCTGCTATAAAGATAGTTGTCCCTTCTCCCCATTAAATAACCATATTATTCCATTTTTGTTTTTATCAGTATGAACTAATGGGTATTTATTTTGTCTTTTGAAATTATAACTATGTATTTATTGATTGCTAACATTGTTCCAGCTTTGATCACTGAGAGCTCTTTCATGATAGCTCTTATATTTCACACAATCCTGTTATTTTGTTGTTGTTGATTAGCACTTTCTTCCTTTGTGGCACCACAAGATGCTCCAGGATCATGTATCTCCCCTGCTCAGTCTTAAAGTCTGCTTTTCCAAGAAGTCTTTGTTCCCATAACTGACATTTAGAAACTGAGATCTGGGCACTGAATGTGCTGCTCATTACTACTGGGGTGCAGTTTCTAGGCCATCTCACTGGTGGTGGGTCAGCCTGACTAGAGGTTGATTAATTTCATTGATCCTTTCAAAGAACCAGCTTTTGGTTAAATTGATACTTCTGAATTGCTTTTCTATTTCCAATTCATTGACTTTTGCTCTTTATTATTCCATTCCCTCTGTTTGCTTTAGTTTTAATTTTTTCTTTTTTCTCTAGTCCTTTTTTAAAGGTAGATGCTTCTAATTATTAGTGGTTAGAGACCTTTCTTCTCTTCTAATATAAATCATTTAACACCATAATTTTCCCCCTAAGGATTGTTTTGGCTGCATCTCACAAAATTTGTGAGATTTGACATGTTGTGTTTCCTTTTCATTCAGTTTAAAATATTTTCAAATTCTTCCTCTTGACACATAGGCTATTTACATGTATGTTGTTTATTTTCCTTATATTTGGGAGTTTTTCTGGGTATATTTCTGTTACTGATTTCTGGTTTAATTCCATTACGTTTCATAGACATACTTTCCATAATTTTTATTCTTTTAAACTTGTTAAGATTTGGGGATCCTATTTAACTCAGTCAGTTAAGCGGCTGACTTCAGCTCAAGTCATGATCTCGCGGTTAATGAGTTGGAGCCCCACGTCGGGCTCTGTGATGATAGCTCAGAGCCTGAAGCCAGCTTTGGATTCTGTGTTTCCGTTTCTCTCTGCCCCTCCCCTGCTCATGTTCTGCCCCTCTCTCTCTAAAAATTAAATGTAAAAAAAATTTTTTAATTTAAAGATTTGTTTAATGGCCCAAAACATAGTATCTCATGGTGAATGTTCCACATGTACTTCAGAAGGATGTGTTATGAAAAGGAGCATTCTATAAATGTTAGTTAGGTCGAGTTGGTTGATAACATTGTTCAGGTCATATTCTTAACATTCCTCCTACTTCTATCATTTACAGAGAAAACATGGTCTATTTCATTTTTCAATTCCATCAGCTTTTGCATTACGTATTTCAGAACTTTGTTGTTAAGTACACATCTACTTAGGATTGTTACATCTTCCTGGAGAAGCGTGCCTTTTATAATTAATCATTCTTCATCCCTGAGAGCAGTCTATGCTTTAAAGTCTATTTTGTCTGATATTAATATAATGACTCCTGCTTTATTTTGGTTAGTATTTGCATAGTATATCTTTTTCTAACCTCTTAGTTTTAACCCATCTGTCTTTATATTTAAAGTGGGCTTAGTATAGTTTGGTCTTTCTATTTTTTTATCCAATCTGCCAAAATCTCTATCTCTTAACTGTTATGTATAGACCATTCATATTTAATGTGTTTATTGAGATGACTGAATTAAAATCTACTATCTTGCTAGCTGCTTTTTTGTTTCATCTTTTCTTTCTTTTTAACTTTATTTTTATGTCTTTTTTGTTAGCCTGGTTTGGGAATAGATGGAGGACAGAAGTGTTCTCTGTTGTTCTGATTAAACCTCAGTCTTGGACTGCATTATTAAGTCTTGGAGGTATAGCCTTCTCAGTGATCCTATCCCTCCTCTGGGTTACTTCTAAATCTAGTATGTGTACCTGGATTTTCCCCAGGAGTTAAGAGTTTTTTTCCTGTTCCCTTTCTCCAGATCCAGTAGGATTTCACCAGTAACCTAAGGATGATAGTGCTTCTCCTTACACACGTACCACACAAATGAAGGTTTTTGTTCATAGCAAAAAAAGGGTCCTAGTGGAGTTTCTTGTCCCTCTCACAGAAACTTCTGTTCCTCTCCTCCTGCAATGTACCACAAGGGAGGCTTTCTGCAGAATCTTCCAACCATTTATGTGAGCTCATGGTGGCTTTACACAGAAATGCCTTTATTTGTGGCCCCTAGCTTCATCCTCTTTTTCTAGTGTGCACTCAGCCAGACTCCACGTATTCATCAGTCACTCTGGCTGAATTCTTACACATGTCTGGCTGCCTCCTCCTCGGGTAAGTAAGGGCCTGTGTCTCATTTCTCCATGCAGAGACTGCCTCTTCCTAAATTCTGAGCCTTCTGGTTTCCCAGCAACCTCAATACTCCAGCGGGCTCAAGAAAAATGCATTTGCTGTTTATCAAGATTTTTTTCACTGTAAGTTTGAGAATAATTCTCTTTTGAGTTCTCTACATCTAGGAGTAGAAATAAGAACCTTACTTCTTTTAATGTAGTACTCATGCATCTTTTGCAATAGCAATCAGGAGAAGGTACAGCACGTTGTCAGAATAATCATTATCTTCTTGGAAACTTCTCTAATGGGCTTTAGCAAAGATAGATGTCCAAGAAATACCTCTACCGGTTGTTTTTTGAGAGGTGTAATATATGAGGAAAAACCCCACAGGAATTAAGTAAATTATAAATGATGTACCAATTTTTCATAAAGTATAAGGTGGAACCTATATAAACTGGGTATCAGGCAGCTGTAATCCAGGATAATTGTCTGGCTGGAAGCATCTACCAGTCTGCAAATGAGCATAGTTCATCTTACCTAAACAAGCTGTATAAAATAAGGTAGCAAAGACCAACAGAAGCAATGGCAATTGCCATCAAGTAAAGAGGAAGAGAATGCCACAAAGAGCAAAGGTCAGCAGTCGCCTGGAGAAATTCAGTTCAAGGGTAGATGTAAATAAAGTACCTTCTATCACCCCAAGATGGAGGACCATCCCAGGTAGCCCTGACATAATCACTGAAGTGTAACATACAGCAATTACTAGTGATTTTTACCTTTCCCAAGTCGAGATGCACATCAAAAATGAATCCATTTAGAGGACATGCTGGGGAAGATAGCCAGAGGCAACTGATCCAGGGGCATCTGTCACCCCAATGCCCACCTTGCTTCCCCAAGAGGTGGATCATATTTCCATACACCTGAAATCCATTCACAACACACCAGTGCATGGCTGTCCACCAGGTGGAAAACTGCAATAGCTTGTGTCAAAAAGTAGTTCAGTTATGTTCGACTTACTCTACTTAAGAAATTGGGAAAATGTAATAAATCAGGGCAATGTTTTCATCAGAAGTCATTAATGTTAAAACATTTTGAGGCTTAAAGGGCAAGCTTCAGTTATTAGAAAAACTAACTCTTGGAATGCCTTATTCCATGAGGATACAGAAATACAAAATGTGAATGCTCTGCATTTTATTGGGCTTCCAGGTGTTTCCATCAAATCTTCCTGTTAATCTCAAGATATTGTTTTAAACTCTCAATTAACCTGAAAAATATCCATAATGCTTTAATTTTTTCATGTTTATTTATTTATTTATTTATTTATTTATTTATTTATTTTGAGACGGGGGAGAGTGTGCACAAGTGAAGGAGGGGCAGAGAAAGAGGAAGAGAGAGTCCCAAGCAGGCTCTGTGCTGTGAGCACAACTCAGGTCACAACTCGGGGCACAATCTCACAAGTCGTGAGATCATAACCTAAGACAAAACCAAGAGTCAGATGCTTAACTGACTGAGCCACCCAGGCACCTCAATACCCATAATGCTTTATAAATTTTTTAATGTTTTATTTATTTCTGAGAGAGAGAGACAGAGAGAGAGAGAGAGAGAGCGTGAGCAGGGGAGGGTCAGAGAGAGAGGGAGACACAGAATCCTAAACAGGCTCCAGGCTCTGAGCTGGCAGTCAGCACAGAGCCTGATGCGGGGATTGAACCCAGGAACTGCGAGATCATGACCTAAGCCAAAGTCAGATGCGTAACTGGCTGAGCCACCCAGGTGCCTCCATAATGCTTTAAATACAGGAGTAGCTCAGGCAAACTAAAACATTTTGTCACCCTGGTATTATACTATTCCCTCATTTGATCTTAACCATTTTAGAACAAGGAAACCTAAGTTTACCTATCCTCTTCTTTAAAAGCAAAAATAAAAATAAAACAGTACATGTTAGTATTAAGAAACTAAATCCTGAAATATATAGGACAGAAAGTAAAAGTAGTACCCTTTACAACCCCAGGAATCTCACTCTCCAGATATAACTTCCATTAACGGTCTGCTTTTCCATGTGGACACTGTTACCCAAAGCCAGATAAATGAATACCAAGTGGCCAAAGTAACAAATGTCTACCCCATACTTGGAGGTCAGGTGGGATCTACCCCTCTCCTGCACTTCTGGGGGTAAAGCATATGATTTGGACCTAAATCATAGGGGTAAATCACTTTCTTCTTAGTCACAATGTTAGTTCAACATGGTCACATGACTTGTTTAGCACCAATGAGATGCAAGGAAGCTTTTGCTCAGCCTTCTAGAAAAAAGTCTACCTCATTCTCATATGTATCGAAATTGTGAGGATCTAAGGCCTTGACCTGCATTGTCCAAGATGGTAGCCACTAGCCACATGTAGTGGTTGAGTACTGAAATGTGACTAGTACAAATTGAGATATGATGAAAATATAAAAGACATGGATTCTGACTGGGCTTTCTAGGACTCACATCTGAAAGTCCTAATTGACAGGGTTGCCTGGGTGGCTCAGTTGGTTAAACTGTCTGACTTCTACTCAGGTCATGATCTCTCAGTTCAGGAGTTCAAGCCCTGTGTCAGGCTCTGTGCTGACAGCTCAGAGACTGGAGCCTGCTTCTCAGATTCTGTGTCTCCCTCTCTCTCTGCCCCTTCCCTGCTCATGCTCTGACTCTCAAAAATAAATTTTGAAAAAAAAAAAACATTAAAAAAATCAAAAGTCCTTACAGGTATAATATATAGTCATATGTAGAATGATACTATACATTTAGGATACTACTTTTTCCATTGAACAACAGATCATGGGCATTTGTCCATGCCGGTAATCTTAACAGTAGTGTGGCCAGATTTCTATAAAGAATTCCATATGTGGACAAATCATCTATTCCTTTTCTGTTTATACCACTGTGTCCAGGATATGGCACCAGCTTTCTTTCAGGTCCTCCAGTGTCAACACTCTTTCTTGTCTCAGGCATTCACACACACTCACCTTCTACTGGAACTCTGTCCTCTCTTTTCACTTGTCCACTCCCTCAGATCACAACTTAGATGCCATCACCTCAAAGCTGAGTTCCCTTACTCCTCAATTTAGAGTAGGTCTTCCTGTTATAGCCTCTTATAGTACCTCATCTTCTCTAGATGTGAACCAAAAACATCATTGATCCTTGGACAACATGAGGCTATGAGCACCAACCCTCCGAGCAGTTCAAGATCCAGGTATAACTTTTGACTCCCTCAAAACTTGACAACTAATAGCCTACCAAAGGTACCAACCCTTACCAATAACATAAATAGTTAATTAGCACCTATTTTGTATATTATACGTTATTACATACAATATAATCTTTTAATAAAGTAAGCTAGAGAAAAGAAAATCATGAGAAACAGAAAATACTTTACAGTACTATATTGTATTTTTCAAAACAAAAATCCACATATAAGTGGACCCTCACAGTTCAAACCCATGTTTTTCAAGGATCAACTGTATATTAATTTCTTTAGATGTTTGTTTAATGCCTATCTTACTCCATCCCACTATACCATAAACAGCATTAGCGTAGATCATGGGTATGTGGTTCAGACTTTCATTCCTAGCACCTGAAACAGTGCCCAACACATAGTAAGTGCTCAATAAACATCTGCTGAACCAGGAATTAATGTTAAAGGGGACAGGGGAAAGAAGAAGGCCAAGGGAAAGGGTTGGTTAATACTGTCTATCAGGATCATAAACAAAGGGTGAAAACACACAAATGAACAACAGATCTGGAAGGATTTGAGTGCTTTGGCTCCCTGGATTTTCCCCCAGGCATAAAAATAAACGATCAGAGACACAAATAGTGAAGTCTGCAGTTCAAAGTATTCCTGAACTTTACACAATAAAAATTCTGCATGAGGTTTTGTTTTCTTAGTGACAAGATGGTTCTTAGACTCATTCTTATAACCTTAATACAAAAATATGGGAGAATTCGGGCTCTGCTTGAAGAGTTCTTATCTGACTCTGCTCTAAGACAGGATCATGCTTTTGACCTCTGCTTTGTGGAACTCTTCACAAACCCAGCTGAAGTGCTGTCCTGGTCATATCCCAGCCAGCCTTTCTGGCCTCCACAAAAGTGAAGAACATCTACTATTTTCTTGTTTACATTCTTATTCTCACACAGGGTCTACCTTGCTGGCTTTACTGATCTTCCACCTTGAGGAAGGAGGGAGTTTTGTGACTGAAACTCTTTAGGATTGATAAATAATAGTCTCTTAATTATTCCTCTGGATGTGAAGCCTCTCTTTAAATAAGAATGTGTCTTCATTTTACTTTAATGTGATACATATTTTTAATTCATTAATTTTATCATGGAAGAGTTGATAGATATAAAAAAGAATTCATGTTATGTTTGTTGTGATAGAACAAAATAAAAATGACATCCTTGAACCAAGCAACCAATTTAAGATCTAGAATACTATCCTTGAACCCCTCTGTATGGCCCTCTCTGGTTTCATGGTTGGTTGGTTGGTTTTCTTTAACGAATGCAAGTCACTTGATTGGTGAACTCCAGCAACCTGGGCTTAGAGGGGCACGGACCTTATAGGAATTGTGGTGCTGTCCACCAGGCAGGTGCTGACGAGCCTTGAAAAAGGTGGGAAAGCCTTTCCCTCCCTCCCTCTCTCTCTTCTCTCTCTCTCAGTGCTTGGCTCTTTTTCGCTCTCTCCCTATTTTTTTTCTCTTTGACCTCTCTTCCTCCCTCCTTTAAAAAAATTACCACACTTCCTCTTTCTGTTAGGACTGGGGAAGATAACCTATAGAAGAAGGAGGTACAGAGCCCTGCAGTTCTGTCGCCTTTTTTTTTTAACAGATGGTTTCCATTAGGGCTAACCAGGTATTTTTCCTTAACAGAATCAGGCATGCATTGGAAAAGCAAACATCAGGGTCATAGAACTGGAAACCACTGATTTATTACAGAAATACAGAAATTTGATAGCTGGAAAATATCTCAGAGATAATTAAATTCAGTCTTCTTGTTTTAGAGCTGAGAAAACTAAGACATAGGACTTACCCAAGGCCATTCAGCTAAATACATGTCTTCAGTCTCCAAACTATTATTTTTATTTCTGATTATTCAATTCCCATTATTGATAATTCAATCACATTAATGATCATATTTTACATTAGTCTAAGGCACCTGGCATGACCTAGAGTATTAGTATTTTCATTTAGGAATATTAACAAAGATGATTTTTGAGCTCCACATAAAAAGAGAATATATATTCATCTCAATGCAAAGCACTATTTTATTCATAACAGTATTTCTACTTTCAGTAGAAAGTCATTAAATATTCTATCATACTTTTTGGAAATCCTGACATTCTTTGCCTCTTATTTCTACTTCTAATAAAATATATTTTTTAGGGGCACCTGGGTGGCTCGGCTGAGCCTCTGACTCCTGACTTTGGCTCAGGTCATAATCTCACAGTTCGTGGGTTCAAGCTCCACATCAGGCTCTGCACTGACAGCATGAAGCCTGCTTGGGTTTCTGTCTGCCTCTCTCTTTGCTCCTCCCCTGTTTTCTCTCTATCTCCCTTTCAAAAAATAAGTAAAAATACTATTATTTTATACATATATATGAGCTGAATCTTTAAAAATATGAATACTTCAGCATACTTTTCTTAAATGTTTATTTATTTTTGAGATAGAGAGCATGAGTCGACGAGGGGCAGAGAAAGAGGGGCCAGAATATCTGAAGTGGGCTCTTCACTGACAGCAGCAAGCCTGCTGCGGGTCTTGGACTCATGAACCATGAGATCATGACCTGAGCTAAAGTCAGACATTCAACCAACTGAACCACTCAGGCACTCCACTTCAGCATACTTTTAAATGGTGGAAATGATAATCGTTAAGCTCTTTGATATATCAGGAGTCTATAGATTGCAACTATTCAAAATCCCTGAACACCCATTAGGCAACCAATACTGTTCCAGAAATGTATCTTTTTCAAGATAAAAAAAAAGTTTTCATTTTTAGATTTTCAAGAATACTTATATTTGTTTGTTTGTTGCTAATTTATTTTATTTGATTGATTAGATTTCTATTATTCTTAAGGCACTTTGCTAGGCACCATTGGGAATAAAGCAGATGCAGAGGCAACTCTTAGAGAATATACAATCAAGAAATAGAGGGAAATGTTCATACAAACAACTATAATATATGACCTAAGAGAGTGATCACAAACTCAAATGCCCACAGAGACCAGGTGGATGATATAATGCCTGAAACCAGTTGAGTGTAAGGCAACAGGGAATGGAATGAACAGTCCCTCTAAAAGAATTTTATTCTTTGTTTTAAGGGAAAGTATGAAGAAAGAGAGGATAGAGGAAGGATGTAAGCAGAGGGGGAGAGAAAAGTGAGAGAGAGAGAACACAAAGGAGGAGAGCATGAAGAGAGAGAAGAATGAGAGAAGGGATAAAGATAGAATAGAAAGAAAGGGAATAGGAGGGGATGATGGAGCAAGAGGAGGGAGGAAAAGGAAAAATGAAGGTAAAAGAGAAGTCTGGAGAGAGAGGAAAATAGGGAGAGAAGAAAGAGAGGGAGAGAGGTGGGGAAAGGAAGGAAGGAAAAATATGCGGAAGGGGNGAGGGAGGAAGGGGAGGGGAGGGGAGAGAAGGGGACAGTACCAGGACTGAGCCTTGAGGAACTTCAGAATGTCCACACTGAGAGGTTAGGGAGAGGAGGTAGGTAGACAGAGAACAAGGTGTAAGAGAAAACCCAGGAGACCATGCTGTCCCCAAACCCACAAAACTTCTCAACATAGATGAGATAGTCAATGGTGTGAAATTTTGCTGAAACTATCTATTGAATTTGACAAAACTGAGGTCACTGGTACCCTTGACAAGAGCAGTGTCAGCAGTGTGCTGGAGTCAGAGCACAGGCTGAAGTATGTTGAAAAGTGGATGGAAGGCAGAGGAAGAGACATAGCATGAAGACAATTCTTCCAATAAGTTTTACTCAGAAGGAAGCAAGGGGACTGGACAGTAGATAGAGTGGGACAAGCAGTCATGGAAGAGCTGGTTTTTTAAAAGGCAGTGGATATCAACAAATGCCAATAAGCATATGAAAAAATGGTTAACAGCACTAATCATTAGGGAAATCAAAATCAAAAGTACATTGAGATACGACCTTTAAGACCGCTACTAGAAGAACAAATAACAGGCGCCTGGGTGGCTCAGTCCGTTAAGTGTCCAACTTCGGCTCAGGTCATGATCTCACAGTTCGTGGGTTTGAGCCCCGAGATGGGCTCTGTGCTGACAGCTCAGAGGCTGGAGTCCGCTTCGTATTCTGTGTCTCCCTCTCTCTCTGCCCCTCCCCTGCTCACGCTCTGTCTCTGTCTCAAAAATAAATAAACTATTAAAAAAAACAAATAACAAATGTTGGCAAATACGTGAAGAAACTTAAACCCCTTGTGTACTGTTAGTGGGCATATAAAATGGTGTAGCCACTGTGGAAAACAGTATGGTGGGTCCTCAAAAAATTGAAAATAGAATTATCATTTGATCCAGCAGTTTCGCTTCTGGGGATATACCCAAAAGAATTGAAAGCAGGGTCTCAAAGAGGTATCTGTACATCCTTCTTCATCACAGCATTATTCACAATAGCTAAAACATGGAAGCAACCCAAGCGTCTGTTCACGAATAAATAAGCAAAATTTGGTATATACATACAATAAAATAGTATTCATCCTTCAAACAGAAGGAAAGACACTGACATATACCACAACATGGATGATGAACCTTGAGCACTTTATGCTAAGTGAAATAAGCCAGTGTCAAAATGCAAATATTATATGATTCCATTTATATGACATGCTTAAAGTAGTCAACACATAAAGTCACAAAGTACAATGGTTGTTGCCAGGGACTGGAGGGAGGGGGGAATGATGAGTTATTGTTTAATGGGTAAAGAGTTTCAGTTTTACAAGATGACTTATGGAGATGGATAGTGGTGCTGCTTGCACAGCGTTATAAATGTATCCAATACCACTGAACCATATACTTAAAAATAGTTAAGATGGTACATTTCATGTTACATATATTTTGCCACAACTTAAAAATTGAAAAAAAATACCATTGATATCAGATCAGGTTTGTTGATTACTGGGAATAATTAAGGAAAGACAGCCATTTTTTTCTTTCTGATTTGGGGGTGGGGGTTGTTTTTTTTTTTAGCAAGAGAGAGAGTGTATGCAGGGAGAGGTAGAGAGAGAGAGAGAGAGAGAGAGGAGAGAGAAAGGAGAGAGAGAGAGAATCCCAAGCAGGCTCCACACTGTCAGCACAGAGCTCAACACGAGGCTCAATCCCACAAACTGTGAGAACATGACCTGAACTGAAATCAAGAGTCAGATGCTTAACTGATTGAGCCACCCAGATGCCCCCATTTTTAAAAAAAGTTTATTTAATTTAGAGAGAATTAGAATGCATGCAAGCACAAGTGGGGGAGGGGCAGAGAGAAAGGGAGAGAGAGAAAAGAATCCCAAGCAGGCTCCACACCAGCACTGCAGAGCCCAACAAGGGACTTGAACTCACAAACCACTGTGAGATCACAATGTGAGCCAAAACCAAGAGTCAGATGCTTAACCAACTGAGCCACCCAGGCACCATAAGATAGAGCCATTGATGGTGGTTAAAGAAAGCTGCTCAAAGGAACCAAGTACTAGAGAAGGGGAATGGAATCCAGAAGAGTAGTCTCTGATCTAAGAAGGGACACTTTGGGGCACTTGGGTGGCTCAGTCAGTTAAGTGTCTGACTTCACCTCAGGTCATGATCTCAAGATCTGTGAGTTTGATCCCTGTGTCAGGCTCGGCCTTAACAGCTCAGAGGCTTGAGTCTGCTTCAGATTCTGTGTCTTCCTCTCTCTCTACTCGTCCCCCATTTACATTCTATCTCTGTCTCTGTCTCTCTGTCTCTGTCTCTCTCTCAAAAACAAACATTTAAAAACAGTTTATGGAGGAACACTTCTATCACACTATAGAGAAGAAGGAAAAGATGGGTGTAGATACCAGCATGGTGGTAAATTTGACAGTAAAAGTATAAAGGAGCTCCCATCAGATGGCTTCTAATTCCTACATATAGTATAAGGGAGGACATCAACTGAGAACAAGCAGGGAGAGTGAGTGAGAGATTCACAGAGGAGGGAGAAGGTATGAAATAACTCCCTTGGGAGTATGAAAGCAATCTCACTAGAGAAACATTGTAAGAAGTGTAGAACATCCAGTTATGATTTGGGATCACAAGTTTAAAGCATACCAGTCAACTCTATTTTTATTTTCTCTAGCAAGGTCAGCATCTCAAGGGGGCATGGAGAAACCATGAATCACCTGTGCATCTTGAGATTCTGAGTCAAAGATCTGGGATAGAGCCTGAGCTTTTGTTTCTAACCAGCTCATAGGTGATGCCCATGCTACTGGATTGTGAGCCACACTTTGATTGACAAGGGGATAGAGACCATTTCCTAGGCATTCTCTTTTCAAGTGCTTCAGTAGGATAGAAAGCAGGTCTGTCATCTCTAAGTCTGAAAATAATAATAATGATATTAGTAGTAAAAATCAAAACCTCAGTAATAATTTAAAAAGGAGAGGAACATGGAGGAGGCAGGTGATCTCATTTATCAAATTGTGGCTCTATCGGAAATACTTTTTTTTTTGCCCCTCTTCTAATCTGTATTTCTGGCCTTGGCAACTTCATACAATCTCAGAGCTTCAATCACCATCTTTATGTGGATATCATGACCCTTTTCTTGGCTCCAGTGGCCTGATGGACACACCCATATGGGTGTGCCATGAACAACTCAAACAGCAAATTACCTCCTATATTTGTTTCTCCTTGGTCTCAAAACTTTGACTTCTGATTGTCCTCCACATTTAATAAGTCATTAAGGCTGACTGACTTATCCCTAATATATTAGTAACTTCTGTGAATGCAAATTAGAATTACATCAAGGTACCAGACACCAAGGCAAACAAGAATCCAAAAGTTTGACCACATACTCTGCTGGCATGACTGTCAGGAAACAGACTCACATGCATTGATAGTGAAAATGCAAGATGGCCTAACACCTGAGGAGTACGGTGGGTTTTGGGTGGGTTTTTTGCAATATATAGCAAATTACCCATGCTTTGACTTCTTAACCTGGGAATGTAGCCATGGACACAATGGCAACATATAAAACAATATGTGTACATGCCTATTCACTGAAGCACGATTTATAATAGCAAATGACTGATAAGAGCCACCAAATATCCATCCAAAAAAAGACTGGTTGAATAAATTATATTTATATAGTGGAATATTATGCAGACATGGATGGACATCTCTATATGCTGATAGGAAGGAATTTAAGTGAAAATACCAGATGCAGAAGAGTGTACATGGTATTCTACTTTTTTAATAAAAAGGGGGGGGGGAGAGTAGTATATATCCATATTTGCTTATGTTTTCAAAAAGAAGAAATGGAAAAACAAATCAAAGCCTAATAAAAATAGGTTCCCTGTTAGAGAAAGGAAACAACAGTGGGAATGGGGTGGGAATGGGAGCTATAGCTCTCTGAATGTACAGTCTCTTATGATTTTAACTTTGAAAGCATGTAAATATTTTAAGTAATTTAAAAAGTAAAACTGAACAGAAGAGAAACAAAGTAATTTCTAAGTATCAAAAACAATCTGAAATCTTCAGGGGCCTTCCACCACTTAACTTACCCATTGCGTCCAAACCCCTCAGTGTAGTATCAATGCTCTCTTAAGTCTGTCCTAGCTAGACATTCCCATCTTACTCCCCAATGCACCCCCCTCATCACCTACTGTATTCTCATACAAACTATTAACATCTTTTGAGTACCCAGTTACTAGAGCGTATGCTACTTGAAAATGATATCCACCCTGGATCCATTTTGGAAACCTACAATGCTCAGTCTTTAGTTACCATAACAGATATTGGTAACAATTTTTGCATCTGAAAGTTATTGGCTGAAATTTTTACATTTATTCTGAGGAATTCAAAAAAGACTGAGCTCCTTGATAATAATATATAAGATATCTAGCTATAGAGTAACATTCTAGTTACAAAACAAAGACAATGAAGGAAGTAACCAAAGTGAACATCTATGGAAAAATGGGTAAACAATATGGGATATACAATACAATGGAATATTATACAGTCTTCCAAAGGAAGAAAATTCTGACACATGCTACAACATAGATGAACCCTGACGACATCATTTAAAGTGAAATATGTGAGTGTAAAAAGGACAATTCTTTATATATAGGATGCCTAAAATATTCAAATTCAGAGAGACAGAAAGTAAAATGCTGGTTGCCAAGGGCCAAGGGTAGGGAATAGGGTATAGAGTTTCAAATTTAATGGGTACAGAGTTTCAATTCCAAGATCAAAAATGTTCTGGAGATGGATAGCAGGATGGTTGTATAACAATGTGAACGTACTTAATGCCACTGAACTGTATTCTTAAAAATGGTTAAAATAGTAAAAATGTTTGTTCTGTTTCACTATCATCTAAAAAAAATTCTTTTTTAATTTTTTATGTCTTTATATTGAGAGACAGAGATAGAGAGTGAGTGGGGGAGGGGCAGAGAGAGAGGGAGACACAGAATCGGAAGCAGGCTCCAGGCTCTGAGCTGTCAGCACAGAGCCCGAAGAAGGGCTCTGAACTCACAGACTGTGAGATCATGACCTGAGCCAAAGTTGGACGCTCAACCAACTGAGCCACCCAGGTGCCCCTAAAAAATTCATTTAAAAACAAAAAAACAAAAAACAAAAAACAAAAAAAAAAAGGACCATGGAAATACCTTTTAATGCTGGACTTTTTAATATCCTTTAATATAAACAGTTTTAACCAAGGCTATCCTTTCCAGGGCCATTAGGGATCACTTAGGAAAGATAGATTTGACTTTTTCCTTAAAATATGGTACCACACTCTCCCCAAAAGAGTATTTCCAACAGAAAAAGTCTACCCTGGGACTACCTTGTCCCCTGGGGTTTGTATAACCAGGAGTTACACATAGCAGATTAATTTAAAAGATGTTTTCTAAGATTCTGATGGTTGCTCCTAATCAGAGCCTTGCATTGGCATTGATTCATAATATCTGCTTTTATGCTTTGGAGCAAAATGCTCCTGAGTAGCATGCTCTCTCCTTCCCCTCCATTCCCACAGGAAAAGCTGCTGCACTGTGAACTACTACAGAGGTTGAGAAGCCACTTGGGAAGAACTTACCTTCCTCCCAAGGTAAAGCTCTGCATCTTGTACAACATTTAAAAAGATGTAAATAACAGCGAAAACTGTGCAGAAAGGGGGCAGGGGAGAGAGAGTCTATGGAAACTCTTTGTATTTTCCAATTGATCTGTTGTAAACCTAAAAATGCTTAAAAATAAAGTCTATTAATTTAAAAAATTAAATATGCAATAATAAATTAAGAAGTAATTAAAAATAAAACATACAATAAATACATTGAAGGATATTTTGCTAGCCAGTCACCATTCCAACCATATATGAACAGTGGGGGAGGAAAAAAGGAAACATTAGATGAAATCCACCAGTTATAATCCCCTAGTTTCTGTTCCTGTCTACATTCGAAGCCCCATATTTCTAATACATGTCTTTGTTTCTCTTGTACCACTTACAGAATACAGATAGACACACTGAGGCTCTTGACCAGAAAAACAATAAATACTGAAGAAGGAGGAGATTATTGAAATGTCCTTCTAAACACTATTTAAAATGGAAACAACAAGCTTATACTTCCAGCTATTATTAGCTGTTATCAGACTAATTCCCTTGCTAAAAACATCTATAAAAGCTGGTCAAAACAATAACAACAACACCACCACCACCAACACACACACACACACACACACACACACACACTACTTGAAGACACCAGAGAACAACCAAAACAGCCACACTTAAGAAACTAAGATCCCAAAGAGCATAAGTGTTGCTGAAGGGAGCCCCCCCCCCCCACATTTCTCCCTGGGGACATTTGTTAACATACAATGCAGAGCCAAATAGTAATCAGCAGTCTCCAGGTGGCTGGAGATACAAAAACTGAGATTCAGGTACCAATGAGAATGAGGGGCTCATTAAATACCAGGCTTACAACTGAGACTCTGGAAGAGCCATGACCTAGGGTTAAGAATAAACTAGAAATAGATCCAGCTTCAACTCGTTCAAGGTGATCTCCCCTTGCTCTACCTAGGAAAATTAAATCCTCTCTGAAGGAAGATATCATCCAGAGGCTCTACAATTTTTCATACATAATGTTCAGCATTCAATGAAAACTACCAAACATTCCATAAAACAGAACTAAATGATAGAAAACAAAGAGAAAAAAAAGATAGTAGAAACGAATCCACAGGTGATCTGGCATTAACTGACATGGACTTTCCACCTAACAGCTGACAACATACTTAAACGCACACTTCATAAGAAAAAAAAATAACTAAATCGCCAGTAAGTATTTGAAAAGAAACTCAAAGTCATTATTCATCGGGAATGCAAATTAAAGCCACAATGAGATAATGCTACAAACCTTCCAGAATGGTTAAAAAAATAAAAATTTTAATGTTGGTAAACATATGAAACAATTTGTACTACGTAACTTGCTGCTGTAAATGTAAACTGATGCAAGAACTTTGGGAAATTGTTATGCAGAAATTACAAAAACTAAACATACATACACCCTATGACTCCATAATTCCACCCCAGGGAATATACATAATGAAAATGAGTGTTTATGTCAGCGAAAAGATAATAGCCAGGAATATTCATAAAAGTATTATTTATAATAGCCCAAATTTTAAAAAGCTCAAATGTCCATCAAAAATGGTATATTCCAAGGTAGCATATTCATCCAATATGGGACAATGAACAAGAACAGGCTTCATCCATGCAACCCATGAAGACAAAGCTCATAAACATAACATTGAGGGGACAAGAAAGAGGGGAAAAAAGATTATGCTGTATGATTCCACTTACATAAAGATTCAAGGCTAGCCTATGATGATATAAGCCGTAATAGTAGTTATATTTGATGGGAGCAGATAATGACACAGAAGTACAAGTCAGACTTCTGATGTGCTAGAAATGTTCTATCCTAATTCTGAGTGGAGACTGGAGAAGTGTGTTCATTTTGTGAAAATTCTACAAACTATATACTTAAGATGTGTGCACTTTGGTGTGTATGTGATAAACTCAGATAAAAAGTAACCAAAACATGCATTTAGATATAAATCATTTGGGCAACCAAACATTCCTTAACAAGGGCGGCAGAAGGAACCTGAACCGGCAGGTTCTGAAGAACGATTTTACCTGTGATTCACTGGCCCCTGTATAGAGCAGCAGCTCCCTTTCAGGGCTGACTTCCCATTCCCTCTCCAGCCCATCTGTCTGCCACATCCAATTTGGATCTTACAGCAAGTGGTTAAATTTGTTTTATCAATTTAATCTCAAAGTCAACATATTCAAGATCAAACTCTTCACCATCTCTTGCTTCTCACTTCATGCATTTCTTCCCAGGTTCCATATCAAAGATAAGAGGATACTCAACTTCCTGCTGCTTAAGGTAGAGACCTCACCCCTGTCGCTCCATTGTGTACTCAGTTCCTAGTGGCTCCCTCTTGGAATTCTTGCTCAAGTCTCTGCCCTCTTCTCCAGCCACGTTGCTTTCATTTGTCTTCTTTTATTCATTCATTCATTCATTCATTCATTCATTCATTCATTCTTGCATTGACCTAATATGTATTTGTGCAATGTGTGGTCCCAGCTAGATCCTGTGAGAGGGGCTGAGGTTTGTGGAGGCGAGTCAGGTATGGCCTCTGACAACCAAAGCCCTTGACTTCCACCTCCAAGTGCTTCTTACATAGGTGATACTTCCTATACAGTCTCATCAACAAGTTTCCCTCCCCACTTCACTCCCCACTCTGCACTTGCCACCTTCTCACAACTCTCTTTGCTAACATACAGGCCCTTTACACTTTATTTATGTAAGCAAGACAAGCTCATTAAAGGAAATTTTGGAAAATGCATAAGAGAATAAAAAGGAAAAAGACCCTTATCATTCATATTCTTAAGACTCAAATATTTTTTAATGGCCATTTATTTTGAAAGAGAGAGAGAAAGGGAGGGAGGGGCAGAGAGAGAGAATCCCAAGCAGGCTCCTCTCTGCCACTGCAGAGCCCAATGCGGGACTCGATCTCACAAACCATGAGATCATGACCTGAGCCAAAATCAAGGGTCAAACGCTTAACCGACTGAGCCACCCAGGCACCCCTCCAAGATTTTTAATAACATGATTATTTATCATATTTAAATCATGGCTATCTTTTTCGTTTACAAGTCTGATCACTACCCTCTCTCCCTAGAAGGTACTAAGTTAGTCCACTACCTGTGCAACAGTGGTCATGGCTGTGGCCGCTGCGTGTTCTGCACTGCCCTGTCTCGGTCTGCACCATTCCCTGTGCCTACAGTGCTCTCCCCTCACCTCTCCAGCCTCAAAAACTCCCAGTCACCTGCCACAGCCAGGTTCAGATTTCACTTCTGCTAGACCCTACTGGTGTAACACCTGTCACAAGGTGCTGTGACGGTAGAGGAGGTAGAAGAGTTGTCAATAAGCTCACTTGGAGTCAAACTGCCTGGGTTCAAATCAGATCTGTGACTTACCAGCTGTGTGACTTGGGCCACTTATTTAATCTGTCTTTGCCACCATCTCATGTAGAAAAGGGGAAAAAATGCCAGAATTCCCCACAGAGTGTTTCTGCAAGGATTAAATGAGAGGACCCTCAAAGGGTAACATAGTGCAATGCCAGGCACACAGTAAGTTCTGGGAACGTGTTGCTTCTAATTGTCAGATGTCTGTCTCTTCCTCCTGGACTTTATACATCCCCCAGGACAGATTTCTTTTTTAGCTTTGTACCCCCTACCCCCTGCTCAATTTAAATTGCCTTATAAATGTTTCAGGGATGAATGAATGATTTGCCAAATCTTATTGACATGTTCTCTTGCTATATATACTTTCATAGTGAGAAACCAAAAAAGGAAAAGGAATATAGGGGAAAAGAGAGGAAGAATAAAGGAGACGAAAGAGAAGGAGGAAAAAAAGAAAAGAAAAGAAAGAGAAGGAGGAGGAGGTGGAAGGAAGAGGAGGCAGAAGAGGATGAAAAAGAGAATAGTAGTGAATTGCCGCTACTAATAATAGTATTTGACACTTGTGTGCACAGAAAACAGGCATCCACCACAGAACCTCAGCCTGCAATGGCCCCTCTTGCTGCTAACTCTTTGAAGTCCAGGAAAATATTGGTCCTTAAACTTGGCACAAAGCTCAACATTATATTCTGGCCCCCAAGACAACTGAGTTGTGTAACCTGTTACATTGCCTGGGAGGCTCTCGAACGGAGTCGCCAAGAGGGGACCCTCAGATGGACCCCTGGAGACAACTGGAGGAGACAAGGGTGCCAAAGGACCGACCCAGGGCGTTCCAGGTCATCTCAGGTGGGAGAATGTACACTAGGAACCCAACACAGGGCATCATCTCATCCTCAAATTCCCCAGAACAGATACAGCACTGGGTGTGTGGAATATTTAAACGTTGTCTTGTAGCCGAAGCTTCTTGGCAAAATCTGTTTCTACTGACTCCAGACATACTGGTTTCTACTTCTATTCTAGAGTCCATAATAAATCCCCAAGAACTCATTAGGGGTTTCTAGCACACATAAAAGAACAGAAAGCCTTTGTTTTGCTGATTAGGGAGGCTACATAAATTTTTAACTGATTATTTATTAAGAAATAAATGCCAACCTCTGCAGAAAAATACATTTCTCTCTGTCTTTGAGTATCGAGGAGGGCTTTGGGACCTTCACCTCGGGACAGGCCTGGTGGTTTCACTCCAGTCATGGGGGCCAGCTCCACCTCCACAGCTGTTTTCAAGGGCAGTTCACTCAACATCAGAGGCCCCAAGTCTCTGAGCAGGGGGTCATGGCCCTCGTGAGTCAAATCCCACACGGAGAATACATGCCTTCCTAGCAGCTGGCAGCACCGCTGGCTTGCAGATTTTTGCAAAGTGATTAAACCATGAACTTGGAAATCAGTCAGGCCAGAGTTTGAATTCCAGCCCCAGCACTTACTAGCTCTGTGGCCTAGGGCAAGGTGGTCATCCCTCTAAATCTGACATTCCTCATTTGTGAAATGGGGATAATAATAGCATCTACCCCTCAGGGCGGTGGTAAGGATTAAATACACAAAAGGGCAAAAAAAGAAAAATGTGCAGATTATGAACAAAAAGGAATCGGGATAGTACTTGGTACACAAGTCGCACTCTGTACATGCTAGCTATTATTATTATTATTAATAATAATAATAATAATCATTTTCTCAGCTTCCAGATTATGTTCTGCAGCACTTCCACTGAAAGAGAAAATCAAAACTGAGGCTTAGGAGGATGAATTAAAAATTATAAGAACAGCTAACCTTTAGGGGGATTTACAATGTTCCAGGCACAGTATTGGTGGTATTTGCATATTTTACCTCAGTTAATCCCCACAACATATGGGTCAGATACTACCATGAACCTCATTTTAGAGAGGAGTGTACAAGGCTTAAAAGAAATAAAATAATTTACCTTGGGGAGAGGATGAGGAAGGAAAGAAATAGCTTGGGGGGGTGGGGAGCGGGGGGCTGGGGGAGGGGAGAATACAGGTGGGGAGAAGATGGTTTTGGAAAAACTGAGGAGGAAAGGAGAGGAAATAGTGTCTCTGGGGGTTATGAACTGGTTCCCTTCCATGTTCGTTCAGTCAGAAGTTACAACTGGAATTCCTTTTTAATTAGCAGCTCCACTGTTGTTCTGAGATCACTGAAGTTCAGAGGGCACAGTTAAGTAGGAGGGAAGCGTTTTCACCAGAACTGGTCTCCTCCAACAGCAGAAACTCATATCAAAGTCCACCACGGCGAATGGCCTCACTGCGGCAGGCATGGTGGCCTGCGGTGCAGGACCCATCCCTAGGTGGGGACAAGCGCTAACGGAAGCCTCCAGAGACCCAGCTACACTTCGCCACAGCGATGCACCCCCAAGTTCCTCCCAGGGCACAGCTCATTTTTGTTCTTTCCCTTTCCTTCCTCTCTCTTTAATAATGAACGTGTGACTCAGAGGTTTAATGAGTTACCAGGAGAAGTTAACCAGAAGGGAAGCCCATTGAGTAAACGCATAATTAAAATTGTGAATGGACAGTAGAATACAATCATTGAGGGAGATGGGAGCACAAAGGAATGACTCAGGGGGCAGGGTGCTTAGAAAAGGGCCTCTGGGACTTAAATTATTTCTGGAGATGATCTGGAAATTGAAGGAAAATTCTGGAAGCCTTCCACAGTCAGAAGAGATAGGCTACCTGGACCTCTCCTTTCCCTCCTCTAAGGATCTAGACTGGTAGCCAGGACTTACTCCCAGCTGAAGTTGAACACCAGCTAAGGCTGAATTCATCAAGGGACTCATTATCCCTCTGGTGCTAATACCACGAGGCTTTAATGTCAATTACTTCACCAGTGTAGATAAGCTTCCTGCAGGAAATCATAACAGTTAGGAGAAGGTGAAAAGCAAAGACATCACCACACTAGATGTTCACTCTTTAGCCCAAACCCAGAAATATTCTGCCTGGCTGGTGAGAGACAGTAATGGAGACAAGCATGCACTGCCTTCAGGGGAAGGAAGCCGGGCTGTTAGGGCTCATAGAAGTACACACACTAACCGGTAGCCCATTACCCATTGGCGTATGGTCAGAATTAGAAATGAAACAGTACAGGGTGCTGTGAGTTCTTAGGAGAAATGCAGGCTGATCCTAATCAAGAAACACAACACTCCCTGGGTCAAGATCTCTGTAAAACAACAGCAACAGAAAGTAGACTCTGCCAAGGAATCCATTCTGGGAGTTTCCATAACTACAGCCACTCCAGGTCAGCCATGCTAATGGACCAGCAGTACAAATTCATGCCAAATATCAACTATCTTGTTTCCATACAAGTGTGTTTCCTGCGTGATGAGGGCCAACGCTATCTTAGCTCTCACCCTAGAATACAGAAGCAATTTCTTTGGCAATATGGAGGGACATGAACAACTCCAAAGTGTTTCCACTAATGGAAACAGAAAGACATGTGGGCCCAAAAATTATGGAGTTTGAAATTTATTTTTAATGTTTATTTATTTTTGAGAGATAGAGAAAAACAGAGCATGTGTGGGGGAGAGGCAGAGAGAGGGAGACACAGAATCTGAAGCAGGCTCCAGGTTCTGAGCTGTCAGCACAGAACCCAACAAGGAGCTTGAACTCACAAACTGTGAGATCACGACCTGAGCTGAAGTCAGACGCTTCACTGACTGAGCCACCCAGGTACCCCTGAAATTTATGTTTAAGTTTTGTTTGAATATAAGCTTATACAGGTTGGTGAACATCACTGAAAACAAATTATGGAAGTGACAATATGAACTACGAAGCAGAGGGCACTGGAAGGTGCTCTTGCTTTGGGGTCTTATTCATATACATAAATTCTTCAAGCTCCTTTCTCTATACTCCGGGCTGATGAGAAGTGAATCACCTGGGTGATCTAAAAAGCCTTACAAGGAGTGGAAAGCGGTCTCAAATTTTCTTTTAGCCAAAATCGTATGTTTATTTTATAACAGAAATATATACACACACAATTTAAAAGGGAAATTAATATATGAAATTAATTATATTAGCAGGAAAAGATTCAAATATTTTTCATCTTTACTTAATATAAAAAAGAGAATTATTTATGTTTTTACCATACTCTCTAAAAATCTACCTCCCAGTAATAAGCCGCTATAAACAAAAGTTAGAAGAACTACCCTGTGTCCTAAGAAAACTTAAAAGTTTTGCCAGGATGATCCTTATGCAAATAAGTAGAAATGCATTTTTGTCAAATAAAGTGGAATACAATCCAAAATTGTTACTATATGAATCCCGATCCAATCCCCAAGCAGTTTTTAATTCCCTAAGACATTGCTAAACATGTAGGTGTGAGTTTCATACAAGCAAACAAAGTGTGGGCTCTGGAGCCAAGCCATTTGCAGTCAGGTCTTGGCTCCTACATATATCACTTAGGCAAGTGAATTAACTTCTCTGAGCCAACCACATCCTTACTGTTCCAGTCAATGCAAAAGCACCTCAGAGAACTCTATCATCCAAGGACAAAGCGGGCAGAAAAGAGGAGTTCAAAGTGCAATGAGCCCCATTGTCCAGCTAGGACATAGAAAGAAACTCAGAACTCCAATGGAGGAGGATGATTTCAGAAAGGTTTGTTCATGGTCCAGATCTATTCTTAGCTAAGGAATAAGATGAATACCTAAAAGGTTATAACGCAATACAAAAGCCTCCCAGATTTTGCCAGCTCAGTGTGAATCACTCCCTGAGTCAGGGCAGGACAGGGCACCAGCTCCTGTCCTTGAACACTATGGCTACCTGAGTCAGAGCCTATTTTGAAAAGCTAAAACTGATCTACATCTGGCATTTCAAGGGCAAGCCAATTCACCCACATGCAATCAACCACAGGTGAGTTTTTCTTCTATTCATAGATATCCTAGAAATAGGTCTGAAAACACAGAAGAGGCAATGTGGAGCTGCAGGAACGGCACGTATAAACCCCAGAACCACCACCTACTAGCTCTCAGCCCTTGAAAAAATTTTAACTCCTCTGAACTTAACAATTCTCATTCATAGAATGGGTGGCATAGAAGGCTGCTGGTTTTGAGGAGGGCCCAGAGCAAGAACATACTGCAGCTGGTTGATAAATAGAGCCGCCAAAATGGCACAACAGGGGCTACACACGGGCCCAGCACCATGGGCCCTGCCAGCTCAAGGCTTCTCCAACATCTGCAGTTGCTGAACATTCAAGCCGCCAGCCCCAAAGGCCACTACTGAGCCCCCAGTATGGTATGTCCTTGGAGAAGACCAATGGGCTAGCTGGCGATGAGTTGATTCCCTTCCACCCTTTAAAAGGCAATAGTTCATCCTAATTAGATTGGCAAATATTTTGGAGGTGCATTTATCTTTCTTGCCTGTAGGCCTCAGACACCGGGACTCACAGTCTTCACTGACTGTATGCTGAAATTCTAATCTTGCATAAATTCATTTTGGACAAAGAAATCCATTTTACAGCAAAGATGCACATGAGCACAAGACCATGCAATCCATTGGTCCTATTACTTAGCACACTGCTCAGAAGCTGCTGGCTTGATAGCACATTGGACAACCTCTTGAAAGCATAGCTGAGGTGCAAGTGTAGCTGGATAGTTGGCACAAGTGAAACACTGCACTCTGGGAGGCAGCATATACTCTTGATGTAAAAATCAAGAGCCATTGCATGGATTGGAAGAAAAATTACTGTTAAAATGTCTATGCAACCCAAAGGAATCTATATAGTCAATGCAATCCCTCTCAAAATAACACCAGCATTCTTCATAGAGCTAGAACAAACGATTCTAAAAGTTGTATGGAATCACAAAAGACCTGAGTAACCAAAGTAATGTTGAAAAAGAAAACCAAAGCTAGAGGCATCATAATTCCAGACTTCAGGCTGTATTACAAAGCCATAATCATCAAGACAATATGGTGCTGGGACAAAAACAGACACATAGACCAATGGAACAGAATAGAGAACTCAGAAATGGACCCACAAATGTATGGCCAACTAGTCTTCGACAAACAGGAAAGAATATCCAAACGGTGCTGGGAAAATTAAACAGTGACATGTAGAAAAATGAAACTACACTACTTTCTTATCCCATACACAAAAACAAACTCAAAATGAATGAAAGATCTAAATATGAAACAGGAAACCAACAAAATCCTCCTACAGGAGAAAATAGGCAGCATCCTCTTTGACCTCTACTGCAGCAACTTCTTGCCTGGCATGTCAATATAGGCAAGGGAAACAAAAGCAAAAATGAACTATTGGGTCCTCATGAAGATAAAAAGCTTTTGTACAGTGAAGAAAACAATCAACAAAACTAAAAGGCAACCAATGGGATGGAAGAAAATATTTGCAAATGACATACCAGATAAATGATTAGTGTCCAAAATCTATACAGAACATAACAAACTCAACACCCAGAAAACAATCCAGTGAAGAAATGGTCAGAAGGCATGAATAGACACTTTCCAAAGAAAACATCTAGATGGCTAACAAACACCTGAAAAGATGCTCAACATCACTCATCATTAGGGAAATACAAATCAAAACCACAATGAGATAACCACCGCGCACCAGTCAGCATGTCTAAAATTAAAAATTCAGGAAACAATAGATGTTGGCAAGGATGCAGAGAAAGAGAAACACTTTTGCACTGTTGGTGGGAACATAAACTGGTACAGCTACTCTGGAAAACAGTATGGAGGTTCCTCAAAAAATTAGAAAATAGAACTACCCTATAACCCAGCAATTGTACTACAAGGTATTTATCCAAAGGATACAAAAATGCTGATTTGAAGGAGCACATGCACCCAGTGTTTACAGCATCACTATCAACAATAGCCAAATTATGGAAAGAGTCCAAATGTCCATTGACTGATGAATGGATAAAGAAGATGTGATATTTTTTTTGGGGGGGGGGGGGCCCTGGGTGGCCAAGTTGGTTAAGCATCTGACTTTGGCTCAGGCAGGTCATGATCTCATCGTTTGTGAGATCGAGCCCCATATTGGGCTCTCTGCTGTCAGCACAGAGCCTGCATCGTATCCTTTGTCCCCCTCTCTCTCTGCACCTCCCCTGCTCTCTCCCTTTCTCTCTCTGCAAAAAAAATTAATAAACATAAAAAAAGATGTGGTATATAGATACAATGGAATACTACTCAGAGATTAAAAGGAATGAAATTTTGCCATTTGCAACAATGTGGATGGAACTGGAGGATATTATGCTAAGTGAAATAAGTCAGTAGAGAAAGACAAATATCACATGATTTCAATCATATGTGAAATTTAAAAAATAAAATAGATGAATATATGGGAAGGGAAGGAAAAATAAGATAAAAACAGAGATGGAGGCAAACCTTAAGAGACTCTTAAATACGCAGAACAAACTGAGGGTTCCTGGAGGGGAGGTGGGTGGGGGGATGGGCTGTATGGGGGATAGGCATTGAAAAGGACACTTGTTGTGATGAGCACTGGGTGTTATATAAGATATGAATCACTGGGTTCTACTCCTGAAACCAATACTACACTGTATGTTACCTAATTTGAATTTAAGTAAATTAATTAAAATACAAAAAAATATTAAGAGCCATTATATGAGGCTCATTCCCAATAAACACAATACATAGGTCTGCAAACAAAGTGGGTTGGGGGCCTGGTAGTGGCCCTCACTCACTATTACTCTCAATGTCACTGGAGAAATTTGTGTTTCCTATACTTGATACTTTAGGCTCTGCAGGCCTAGATAGAGATGCTTCCATCATAGGACACAGTGTTTGCTAAAATCAAAGCTATAGCTGATGCCTGCCTACTTATCGTAAGCTCCTCATTCCTACCGTAGGCAAAGAAGCAGAGCTGTCTTCATAAGGGTAGTAGCAGACCTATTACTGAAACTCAGCAGGCCAGAAAGGAGTGGCAGAAAAATTTCAATGTGATGACCAGGAAAAATATGCAGCCAAGAATCCTTTACCCAGCAAGCCTGTCACTCAGAATTGAAGGAGATATAAAGGTTTCCTCAAACAAACAAAAACTGAAGGAATTCATTACCAATAAACCAGCCCTATGAGAGATCCTAAGGGGGACTCTGTGAGTAAAATGTTATAAGGACCACAAAGGAAAAAAGACATCACTACAAGCATGGAACCTACAGATATACACAATAAGTCTAAACCATTTCTTTCAATAATAACACTGAATGTATATGGACTAAATGCTCCAATCAAAAGACAGAGGGTATCAGAATGGATGATAAAAAAAAAAAAAAAACAAGACCCATCTATTTGCTGTCTACAAGAGATCCATTTTAGACCTAAGGACACCTTCAGATTGAAAGTGAAGGAATGGAGAACCATCTATCATGCTACTGGAAGTTAAAAGAAAGCTGGAGTAGCCATACTCATATCAGACAAACTAGATTTTAAACTAAAGGCTATAACAAGAAAGGAAGAAGGATATTATAGACTAATTATGGAGTCTATCCATCAAGAAGAGCTAACAATTATAAATGTCTATGGACCGAATTCAAGAGTACCCAAATATATAAAACAATCTCAAACATAAGCAATCTTATTGGTAAGAATGTGGTAATTGCAGGTGACTTTAATACTCCACTTACAGCAATGGACAGATCATCTAGACAGAAAGTCAATAAAGAAACAATGGCCCTGAATGATACACTGGACCAGGTGGACTTGACAGATATATTTAGAACTTTTCATCCTAAAGCAGCAGAATATACGTTCTTCTCGAGTGCACATGGAACATTCTCCAAGACTGATCACATACGGGGTCGCAAATCAGCCCTCAATAAATATAAAAGATTTTAGATCATACCATGCACACTTTCAGATCACAATGCTATGAAACTTGAAATCAACAACAGGAAAAAGTTTGGAAAACTTCCGAATGGAGGTTAAAGAACATCCTACTAAAGAATGAATGGGTCAACCAGGAAATTAAAGAAGAAATTTAAAAATATATGGAAACAAATGAAAATGAAAACACAATAATCCAAACACTTTGGGGTGCAGCAAAGGCAGTCCTCAGGAAAATACAATGTAATCCAGGCCTATCTCAAGAAACAAGAAAAATCCCAAATACAAAGTCTAACAGCACACCTAAAGGAATTAGCAGAATGGCAAAGAAACCTGAAACCCAGCAGAAGAAGAGAAATAAAAGAGATCAAAGCAGAAATAAACAATACAGAATCAAAAAAAAACAAAAAAAAAAAAAAACAGTAAAACAGATCAATGAAACTAAGAGTTGGTTTTTCAAAAAAATAAACAAAATTGGGGCGCCTGGGTGGCTTAGTCGGTTAAGCGTCTGACTTTCGCTTAGGTCANAGGACCCAAATAGATAAAATCATGAATGCAAATGAATTTATTATAACCAATTCCTCAAATATACAAGCAATTATCAGAGAATACTAGGAAAAATTATATGCCAACAAACTGGACAACCTGGAAGAAAAGGACAAATTCCTAAACACCTACACACTACCAAAACTCAAATGGGAAGAAATAGAAAATTCGAGCAGACCCAGAACTAGTAAAGAAATTGAATCAGTTACCAAAAATCTCCCAACAAATAAGAGTCCTGGACCAGATGGCTTCCCTGGGAAATTCTACCACACATTTAAAACAGAATTAATACCAATTATTCTCAAGCTGTTCCAAAAAATAGAAATGGAAGGAAAACCTCCAGACTCATTCTATGAAGCCACTATTACTTTGATTCCCAAACTGACAGAGACTCCACAAAAAAGGAGAACTATTAGNCTGGACCAGATGGCTTCCCTGGGAAATTCTACCACACATTTAAAACAGAATTAATACCAATTATTCTCAAGCTGTTCCAAAAAATAGAAATGGAAGGAAAACCTCCAGACTCATTCTATGAAGCCACTATTACTTTGATTCCCAAACTGACAGAGACTCCACAAAAAAGGAGAACTATTAGCCAATATATCTGATGAACATGGATGCAAAAATTCTCAACAAGATACTAACAAATTGAATTCAACAGCATATAAAAAGAATTATTCACAATGATCAAGTGGGATTCATTCCTGGGCTGCAGGGCTGGTTCAATACTCACAATCAATCAGTGTGATAAATCAAATTAATAAAAAAAAGGATAAGAACTATATGATCCTGTCAATAGATGCAAAAAAAGCATTTGACAAAATACAGCATCTTTTCTTAATAAAATCCCTCAAGAAAGTCGGGATAGAAGGAACATACTTAAACATCATAAAAGCCATTTATGAAAAGCCCACAGTTAATATCATCCTCAATGGGGAAACTGAGAGCTTTCCCCCTGAGATCAGGAACATGACAGGGATGTCCACTCTCACCACTGCTGTTTAATGTAGCATTGGAAGTCCTAGCATCAGCAATCAGACAAAAAGATGAAATAAAAGCCATCAAAATTAGCAAGGAAGAAGTCAAACTTGCACATTTTGCAGACAACATGATACTCTTACTTGGAAAACCCAAATGGCTCCACCAAAAGACTGCTAGAACTGATACATGAATTCAGCAAAGTCGCAGGGTACAAAATCAATGTATAGAAATGGGTTGCATTTTTATACACCAATAATGAAGCAACAGAAAGAGAAATCAAGAAACTGATCCCATTTACAATTGCACCAAGAACCATAAAATACCTAGGAATAAACCCAACCAAAGATGTAAAAGATCTGTATGCTGAAAACTATAGAAAGCTTATGAAGGAAACTGAAGAAGACACAACAAAATGGAAAAACATTCTATGCTCATGGACTGGAAGAATAAATATTGTTTAAATGTCAATACTACCCAAAGCAATCTACACATTCAATGCAATCCCAATCAAAATTGCACTGGCATTGTCTCAAAGCTAGAACAAAAAATCCTAAAAATTTGTATGGAACCACAAAAGACCTCAAATAGCCAAAGTAATACTGAAGAAGAAAACCAAAGCAGGAGGCATCATAAACCCAGACTTTAGTCTCTAGTACAAATCTGTAATCATCAAGACAGGATGGTATTGGCACAAAAACAGACACATAGACCAATGGAATAGAATAGAGAACCCAGAATTGGACCCACATATGTATGGCCAACTAATCTTTGACAAAGCAGGGAAGAGTATCCAATGGAAAAAAGACAGTCTCTTTAGCGAATGGTGCTGGGAGAACTAGACAGCAACATGCAGAAGAATGATATTAGACCACTTTCTTACACCATACACAAAAATAGACTCAAAATGGATGAAGGACCTGAATGTGAGACAGGAAACCATCAAAACCCTAGAGGAGAAAGCAGGCAACAACCTCTTTGACCTCAGCTGCAGCAATTTCTTACTCGACAAAGGAATTAAAAGCAAAAATGAAATACTGGGACCTCATCAAGATAAAAAGTTTCTGCACCGCAAAGGAAACAATCAACAAAACTGGAAGGTAATTGATGGAATGAGAAAATACATTTATAAATGACATATCAGAAAAAGGGCTAGTATCCAAAATCTATAAAGAACTCACCAAACTCCACACCCAAAAAAACAAATAATCCAGTGAAGAAATGGGCAGAAGACATGAATAGACACTTTTCCAAAGAAGACAGCCAGATGGCCAAAAGACACATAAAACAATGCTCAAAGCCACTCACCATCAGGGAAATACAAATCAAAGCCACACTGAGATACTACCTCACACTAGTCAGAGTAGCTAAAATGAACAAATCAGGAAACTATAGATGCTGGTGAGAATGTGGAGAAACGGGAACTCTCTTGCACTGTTGGTGGGAATGCAAACTGGTGCAGCTGCTCTGGAAAATAGTGTGGAGGTTCCTCAAAAAATTAAAAATAGAACCTCCCTATGGCCCAGCAATAGCACTGCTAGGAATTTACCCAGGGATACAGGAGTGCTGGTGCATAGGGGCACATGTACCCCAAAGTTTAAAGCAGCACTTTCAACAATAACCAAATTATGGAAAGAGACTAAATGTCCATCAATTGACGAATGGATAAAGAAGATGTGGTTTATATATACAATTGAATACTACTTGNTAGTCAGAGTAGCTAAAATGAACAAATCAGGAAACTATAGATGCTGGTGAGAATGTGGAGAAACGGGAACTCTCTTGCACTGTTGGTGGGAATGCAAACTGGTGCAGCTGCTCTGGAAAATAGTGTGGAGGTTCCTCAAAAAATTAAAAATAGAACCTCCCTATGGCCCAGCAATAGCACTGCTAGGAATTTACCCAGGGATACAGGAGTGCTGGTGCATAGGGGCACATGTACCCCAAAGTTTAAAGCAGCACTTTCAACAATAACCAAATTATGGAAAGAGACTAAATGTCCATCAATTGACGAATGGATAAAGAAGATGTGGTTTATATATACAATTGAATACTACTTGGCAATGAGAAAGAATAAAATCGTGACTTTTGCAGCAACGTGGATGGAACTGGAGGGTATTATGCTAAGTGAAATAAGTCAGTCAGGGAAAGACAGATACCATATGTTTTCACTCATATGTGGATCTTGAGAAACTTAACAGAAGACCATGGGGAGGGGAAGGGGAGATAAACAGTTACAGAGAGGGAGGGAGGCAAACCATAAGAGACTCTTAAATACAGAGAACAAACTGAGGGTTGACTGGGGGGGTGGGGGAGTGGGTAAAGTGGGTGATGGGCATGGAGGAGGGCACTTGTTGGGATGAGCTCTGGGTGTTGTATGGAAGCCAATTTGACAATAAATTATATTTTACAAAAGTAGAGCTGTCTTGCTGGCAAGTGGGTTTGACCATGATCATCATGAGGATGTGGGGGTGCTGCCATAATGGGGAAAGGAGGAATACGGATGACATGTGATAGATATGACAAGTGATCCTCCATGGTATGTCATGGCATTTCAGTTTTAAACATAAATTGGCCAAGGCAACAACCACAGCCTGATAAGGACATGGTAACCAGGGACACAGACCCCTCAGGCACACAAGTCTGGCTCACGCCACCAGACCACCAGCTACCTTGATTAGCAGAAGTGCTAGTCAAGGAAGGAGATTCTAGAAAGAGTAGCTGACAAGGGAGATGGTGGGTATCAGTTATGGCCTCAAGACTAATTGCAACAGTGGGACTATAGTTTGTCCCACTTGCCCCAAAACTGACCAACAAGAAACCTGGAGAAGTTGGGGGAGAATGGAGCAAGCTTAAACTGAGAAATAAGTGGATCTGGGTGGTACAGGGGGTGGACTGTCACAGATGCTATTGGCATCCCACTCAGAGCCCCACTTACCAGACAGGTGTACCCATCCTCCTCCTGCTGCTGAGGATGCTGGCTGCTATGGCTCACACCTGCACTCCTTTCTAGAGGATTCCTCTTAGCTTCTGAGACCTGCTTTATCTAGAGGCGCCTCCTCCTCTTTCCCACAGGGATACCTGTGACCCACTGATGCAGGGAAATAAAAGGTCAACTCCTTTGCCTCAAGGAAAGGAAAACCTTTGTGGTACAATTCACACTCTTGAGGTCCTTATGGAATTAATCTGCTCAGGCTGCTATAACAAAACACCATAAACTGGATAGCCTATAAACAACGGAAGTGTGTCTCTCCCGGCTCTGGAAGTCTGAAATCTGGGTGCCTGAAAGGTGGAGTTCAAATGTGAGCTTTCTTCTGAGTCACAGACTACTGTCTTTGTGTATCCTCGCAAGCAGAGAAAAGGGCTACAGATGTCTCTGGGGCCTCTTTTATAAGGGCATTCTCATTTATGAGGGCTCCACCCTGATGATTTAATTACTTCCCAAAGGCCCCACTTCCTCATACAATCACATTAAAGGTTAGCATTTCAGCATGTGAATTTTGAGGACACATTCAGTCCATAACACTGGCTGAAGCTAGACTTCTAAAACCATATCTTTGCCCAGCTTCTCCCTGTCCTGTACTGCTTCTCTCACTCATTAGGGGTTTTTCTTTTTTCTTTTCTTTTTTTTAATGTTTTATTTATTTCTAGGAGAGAGAGAGAGACAGCGTGAGCAGGGGAGGGTCAGAGAGAGAGGGAGACACAGAATCTGAAACAGGCTCCAGGCTCTGAGCTGGCAGTCAGCACAGAGCCCGACGCGGGGCTCGAACCCACGAACCGCGAGATCACGACCCAAGCGAAAGTCCAGACGCTTAACCGACTAAGCCACCCAGGTGCCCCTAGGGGTTTTTCTTAAAAGCAATCCTTCAATGACTATTTTGCACATGCTTCCATTTGGGCCATGCTTCTAAGTACCCAGCCCAAGACACCTATCCAGTATACATTGTTATGCATCTTCTATGTTTACAGCCCCATACAACATGCTAAAGGTATGATAGTTGGAGTTCTGTTGCGCAAACATCCACTCTCCTCCCTTTCCTCTACAGGCAGAAAATCTTTCCATGCCCCACTGCAACAGACTGTATTTTTCAAAAATGGCTGCCATGCTATCTCCCATCCCTCATGCAATTCTCCCAGTGTGGCCTTACCACCCCTCTCAGAGAGTGTTGGGACCCATGTCTCTTCGCCTTGAAAGTGGCTTTTGTGATTGTTTCCATCAAAAGAGTGGCAGAGTGAGGCTATGTGATTTCCAAAGTGGGTCATAAAAGACAACGTAGCTTCCACTTGGTTCTCTGAAACTACACTAGAGTTCTTAACCACTTTGCATATAGTCTGACAACCCTAGAGCCACCCCGCTGAGTGAAAGCTCAAACTCGCCCACATCGAAGAAGTGAGGGAACCAGAGAGAATCCTGAAAACACTGGTCAGCTGTTATGCCAGATCCAGTCATCACCCGACTGCAACTTCCCAAGAGACCCTGAGGCAGGACTATCCAGCTAAGCCCTTCCTGAATACCTGACCCAGAGAAACCATGAGAGACCGTGAACAACAGTTACTGTGTTAAGCCACTACGTTTCAGGGAAACCTTTTCCATAGCAATGGTAACCAGGACATCTACTGTGATGTTGAGCTTTGTCACATTACTTATTTTGGCCAATGGAGTCTGTATCTTGTATTTCTGCCATCACCATGGGCAGAGCATGTGTTAAGTCCAAACATGCCACTGATAGAGGAAATGTGAAAGATGTGTGTCGTAGATCTAAGGAAACCTGCAACCAGCCCAGATCAGCCAGCCTTCACCAAACTGATTTGCAGATGCATGAATGAGAAGCAAATGCCTATAGTTGTATGACACTAAGATTTTGTGGGATTTCTGTCATTGTTGTTATGTAGCATTACAGCAATAACTGGCCCAAGAGGAAAGATGAAAGCATTCCGTTTCTGAGAATAGGAGACTTCATAATTGGTAATTAAGGAGGCTTTATGATTATTATCAATAAAATAATGAAAACAGCAGCACTAACCAATAACATCTTTATCTTGAAATTTTAATATTCTTCTCCCTTCTTTCTTAGGCCCAATTAGTGATACTGTTCCTTCTTCTGAGGCCCTAAAGACATATGACAAATGACCTCATGGGCTTTAGTTAATCAGCCTCTATAGAATGAAGTGCTGTTATGTGCCTTGCATGACTCAAAAAGAAGACAATGGATAGAAGAAAATCTTCCCAGCAATGATCAGCTAGAATGAGAAGCACCAGAAGCCAAGACTTAGTTTACAAGTCCTTTGGGATAAAAGATCAAGAATCCCATCAAAAAGGATGGGTGGTGATCCATCCAAGCAGTGTATTGGGGTTATAAGTAAAAAGGCATCAGGAGATTCATTTAAGCCAGGAATATGGAAAATATACTTCAATCCAAAAGAATAAAGACAATAGATATTTACCCAGAGACACTCAAGGCCAAAATGAGAAGCCATTCACAAGAGAGAAGGAACCAGGGTCCAGTTCTCTGGAACCAACCAAACCTCAAGCCCAGGCCTTATTCAGGGCTGGTCTTGGCCAGAAGGGCTCAGCTTCCCTGAGTCCAATGAACCAAACGAATGTTTGAAAATAACTGACAGTATACAAGGAATAATTATTACCTAGTGCCTTTTTCAAATTGGCTGAGGAAAGGAAATTTAATACCAAGTCATTCAACAAATCAAATTCTGATTTCAATCTTCATCTCACAAAACACTTGTCATTTGTGAAAACTGTATTTACTAAATACCCTCTGGGGCTTTACTAGACACTGAGTACATGAAAGTTATGCATCTACTCTGGTCTATAAGGTAGGACCAAATGGGATACTGGAATTCTTATTCATCTTTCAAAGGCATTAGGAGTACTGATGAGTCTATATTCAAACTTACTTCATCACACTAACCAGAGTGGCACAAGTATGAAGAATATGAAAGCCTCTTAGAAAGATGACTTTGAAAATCTTGTAAGACAAAGACAAACTCGAGTCCAACCTAACTCAACCGAGCATTTTATGACTACCACCCTAGACACTGAACCACACAAAACCCAATGTTGCAGGATTTCTCAAGAACAGCATAGTTGATACTCTGAGCCAGACAACTCTTCATTGTGGGGGCCCATCCTGAGCACTGCAAGATGTTTATACAGTAGCACCCCAGGTACATACCAGGAAGATGCCAGGAGTACCCTGTCATCACCACCTCAGCTGTCACAACCAAAAACATCTCCAAACACTGTCAAATGTTCCCAGGGCAGGGGAAGGGGAAATCATTCTCAGTTGATAACCAATGTATTAATGTGGTCAAGTTTTAAAAGGTCAGGTTCTGAAGGATGAAAAAGAAACAAAGCCTTTGAGAAACAAGTCAGTGTGACAAGGCTATATTACACCAGTGGTTGTCAAACATATTTTCTGCCTGTAGATTCAAAATCACAAGCATGGCAATGCCATGGACATATTCATATTCTGACATAATATCACTATAGGTTAAATGCAAAACTTCACCAGTTTAAACTGACCCAAGAAAGAATATTAAAGTGCGCGTGAGTGAAAATGATGGATTGCTGTTATGGATTGGTGTTCCCCCACCCCCTAGAAAAAGATATGGTCCTAACCTCTGGTACCTTCTAATGTGACCTTATTTGGAAAAAAGGTCTTTGGGAATGTAGTGAAGTTGAGATAAGATCAGAGAAGAGCCTATCCCAATATGGCTGACATCTTTATAAAAAGGAGACATTTGGACGTAGGCACACAGACATGCACAGAGGGAGTGTTGTGCGAAGATTGGAGCAATGCTGCCACAAGCCAAGTAACATCTGGAGCTACCAAAAGCTAGAAAAGCCAAGGAAGGGTCCTCTTCTACAGAGTTTAGAGGGAACATGGCCCTCAGGACACCTTGATTTTGGGCTTTTAGCTTCTAGAACAATGAAACAATAAATTTCTGATGTTTTAGGCCATCCAGTTTGTGGCCCTTTATGACAGCAATCCTAGAAAACAAATAGAGATTTGATCTAGAAAAAATTATTAAGCTTACTTTATTTTAAAGAACTAGTAAGTTTTGGGGGCACCTGGGTGGCTCAGTCAGTTAAGTGTCCAACTTTGGTCCAGGTCATGATCTCACAGTTTGTGGGTTCTAGCCCTGTGTCATGCTCTGTGCTGACAGCTCAGAGCCTAGAGCCTGCTTCAGATTCTGTGTCTCCCTCTCTCTCTGCCCCTCCCCAATTCATGCTCTGTCTCTGTCTCTCAAAAATGAATAAACGTTAAAAAAAAATTTTAATTGAAAAACTAGTGAGTTTCATACAAAAACAGATGTTTACAGCAGCTTTATTCATAACTGTCAAACTTGGAAGTAATCAAAATGTCCTTCAGTAAGTAAATGGATAAACTGGGGGACATCCAGATGATGGAATGCTCTACAGTATTAAAAAGAAATGAAATGTTTAAAAGTTACAAAAAGACATAGAGGAACATTAAATACGTAAAGCTAAGTGAAAGAAGCCAACCTATAAAGGTTGTACACTCTATGCTTCCAACATTCCAGAAAAGGCAAAACTATGGAGACAGTGAGAAGATCAATGGTCACCAGGAGTGGAGGGAGGAGAGATGAAGAGGCAAAGCACAGAGGATTTTTAGGGCAGTGACAATACTCTGTACAATACTATAATGACTGTACCTTTGTCCAAACCCCCAGAATGTACACCAAGAGTGAAACCTAAGGTCAATTACTGCAGTTTGGGTGATTATAATACATCAATGTAGGTTCATCCTTGGTAACAGACATACCATTCTGGTGGATAATAGTGATAATGGGAGCATAGTATATATGGGAAATCTCTGTACCTTCCTCTCAATTTGGTTGTGAACCTAAAGCTGTTCTTTAAAAAACAGTCCTTAAAAAAAAATAGTCATCTGAAAGCATCAATATTTTGCTAACTGTAGTAAATTACTTATAATGGAACCACAACTGATACAAGGCACCAAAGTGTCAAAACACACGTTGTGAAAACTGCCACAATAGTGAACACTGCCACACCACAGGATGTTCTGTGTTGTGCCTTTGAAAAATTGGAGGTAGAACTTATAAAAGTTATTCCTTTGGACCACATTAGTTTGAAATCAATAAAAAATGTATACAAGGTAGTCCAACTATAAATGGCTCGCTGTGTCCTACAGGGCAGAATCCAAACTTCATAAGCAGAGTACAGAAGCCCGAGTCATAGCCCTTCTCCCTGACTCATCATTGCCAAAACTCGTCACACCTGCCCTCTTCCATATGGAGCTGATCCAATGTCTCCTAGACTTTTCTTATCAAGGCATACACAGAAAATGATTGTATTTGAGGATACACCAGGATAAATAGATAAAGATCAATAAATTGGCAAACTTCTACCTATTCAGGGCACCCCAGGATACCACAGCACCCCACTCCATTGGGAAGTTCTGCTCTAATTCACCATGATTCTTCTTGACTTGATTTTCACATGAGAAAGCCCTCCTCTCACCAAGTTTAACACTCCCCCACCTCCCAAACTACTGTTATCCTTCAAAACCCAGCTCACTTTGCCATTTCCTCTGTGATGTCTTTCCCACCTCCCCTCTGCTATATTTGCACTGCACCCCATACCAAGATCTGTGTCATGGCCCTTGCCATCATTCTGGATTGCCATTGCAACTGCCCCACCTAGAGTATGTTCTTCTGGGGTCCAGTGACTACTAGGGACAAAATTGGTCTACACTGATTCAACAGATATGTACTGGTCTCCTCTGGACCAGCTGGAAGGATTCAAGGGTGACCAAGGAGAGAATGGGTGTCTGGTCTCCTGAAGCTCACAGTCTAGTGGGATTAATGCACATTTAACCACCACATTTAATTACAATGGTGGGGCATGTCTCAAAAGAAAAGTACAGGCATCAAAGAATGCATATAATGAGTGAACCTGATCTATTTTGAGAGTCAGGGAAAGCTGCCTTGAAGGGATGGTACTTAACAGATAAGCTCTGAAAGATAAATAGGACTTAACTAGGTGAAGGGCTGAACATGTGTGAAAGGAGAATTCCATGTTCCAGACCAAACATTCTGGTTCTTGACATCACATCCATAGTATCTGACCCAGGCAGATCCTATGGAAATATTTATTGAATTAAATTTTTTTTAATTTTAATTTTTAAGTATCTTAAACACTTTGTCTCTAAGTAAGTTCCTCCAAATAATTATTATTTTAGAAATCCTTTTCAATAATTCAAATGTACAAATATTTATTGAAACATTATTACATGCAAGTGTCTAAGTGCTCAGTGCTCAAGGCAAAAAGATGAACAAGATTTTTCCACATAAAGAAGAGAGAAGAGTTTTAAGGAAAATAGAGAACACAGAAATATCAGGGAGGCAAGAGAGCAATGTGGTCTGGAAAGACTGTGGAATTTAGTTCCAAAGAAGTATGAGGCCCTAGTAAAGGATAAAGATACTGGTGTGTGTTTTAGTTATCAATTGCTGAATAGGACACTATCCCCAAAGCTGAGAGGCTTACAACATCACACATTTCTAATGTCACAGTTTCTGTGGGTCAGGAATCCAGGCAAGATTTAAGTGGGTCTTCTTTACCAGCTTCAGGGTCTCTCACAGGCCACGATCAAGATCTTGTGCTGTCAAGGTATCTGCTGGGGCCACCGTCATCTCAAGGCTCCACTGGGGCAGGAACTGCTCAGAAGATCATCCGGTGGTTGTTGGCACTCAAGGGCTGTTGGCAGAACTCAATGCCTCATGGGCTGCTGGACTGAAGGACTTAGTTCCCTGTTATTGGTCAGAGGCCACACTCAGTTCCTTGCCATGTGGGCTTCTCCAGCATGACAGCTGGCTTCATCAAAGGCCACAAGAGATTGGGAGAGGCAGAGTGAGAGGGAGAGAGGAAGACAGAAAGAGAGAGAGAGACAGAGACAGAGACAGAGACAGAGACAGAGTTGACCAGTAAAACAAAAGCTATAGTCTTCCATAACCTAATAATGGAAGTGATATCCCATCACTTTTGGCCTATTCTATTCATTGAAAGCAAGTCACTAGCTCTAGCGCACACATAAGGAATAAGAAAGTGAAGATCATTGGGGGTCATCTTATAAGTATGTCTAACACAGCACCATATACCATTTAGTCTTGAATGCCTGTGAAAGGAACTCCTATTTTAGTAAGTAGTAGGATGCCAGTGAGAGTTTAGGAGCATATGAGTGACATGATCAGAAATTCTCCACAGAGAGATCATTTCCATAGATTACACAATGCTGTGTAGGATGGACCAGAAGCAGAGAATGTGATTAGAGTTGGGGAAATCCATTTGGAGGCTAATGCTCTAGTCTAGATAATAAAGGCCTAAAGTATATCTACTTGTATCATACATCATATAGTATAAATATAAGAACTCATGAGATAATCAAGTCAACTACTGTCCCAAATTCATAGATAAGGAAATTAAGGGTGAGACGTTAAATGACTTATCAATCAATACTGAAAAGAAGGCCAGAATGCAAAGGAAGAGTCTGATAATACTTGGAAACTGTCAGCCTGTGGGGCAGGGTTGGAGGTGCAGAGGGAGAAGAAAAAAAGAACGATTTGTCAAAGCTTCAAGTTTTCCAACAAGGATGAATAGGAAGAATGTGATTCACAAAAATCAAAAGGCAGGAAGAAGCGTAAGTATGGCTGTAGGATAAAGGGAAATGGAACTTGGAGTCTGTAGCTCTGAGGAGACAGCCAAGTAGACAAATCAGTATCCCTTGGAAATGCCAATCTAGTGTTGGGGGTGGGGAGGATCTCCACATGGGAGTACACAGAATTGCTAGAAAAGAGAGAAGGAAGAGGGACAAAATCACAGGACCTCCTACTTCTAGAGAAGTAAGACTAGAAGCACAGGAGGCGAAAGTGGGGGAAATCAAGAAGAGAATCAAGAGACCCCAGTTTCAGGAAGCTCTGAAAAAGAACACTCCAGGTGAAAAGCGGGTCACCAGAACCAAATGCGATAGTGAGTCTAGAAGACAACAACAGAGGAGGTCTCTGAAAAAGGTCATCCGTGCCACTCGAAGAAATTTCCATGGAAGGGGGGTGGAAACTAGATTATGAGCCCAGGAATGAGGGCATCTGAGGTGGGGCAACAGACCAAAAATGAGTATCTTCAGAGAAATGGGCATCAAAGGCAAGAGTGGCCTAGAGCAGCAGCTTGAGAAGGGGACAGAGGACTGCCCTGGGCAAGAAGAGAACTGAACATGGCTACAGTAAGGGATGGGGATGGGACGATTGGAGGAAAGTCCAGCACAAGAGAAAAGATGATGCCCGTTTGTTGTGTGAGATTCTCACAGGCTCAGGCAAACATAAACATAATGACAGGATTCTGAACTGAAAGGAGGGGTAGAAGTCTTTGGGATTTCCTCCTATTCCTGACTTCAATTACTACCAGCTGCTGTTATATACAGCCCATCTCATGAGCACCAGCATCTCTTCCCTTCTTTTATCTTCCCTTCCTAAACTCCTGCTAGGCCAGCCTGTCCCCCTTGATGGTTTCAGGGCACTGTCACACCCGGCCCCGGCACACCCCTCCAGCTATAACAACACCTCCACCCCACCCCGTGCCCACACATACTGTGTATCCTCTGGCCATTCTGAACCTCGTTCATTCCTCAAAGATGTGATGTTCTCCCCCTCTGGCCCTTGGGATGTCCTGCTTGGGATACTCTTCCCACTCCCCTCTTCACATGACCAGCTCCTTAATGTTCAGATTTCAGCTGAGATATAATTTCCTCCAGGCAGCCTTACTGGCTGCCCCCACCCATGTAATCCCATAGGACTATAAACTCTGTATCATAATTGCCTATTCACTTGTTGGTCTTCTATGAGACAGCAAGCTCTGTGAGAGCAGAGGTAATGCCTGGGTTATTTACCACAGCCTCAGTACTAGATACTCAGCAGTAATGTATTGAAGGGGCAGTGGACACTCTGCCACAGTCATTATTTCCACACAGCCTGCCCTTCGGGATTGAGGCCCCCATTCCCACCACTGCTGGTGGCTCTCCGCTGCTCCTTTGGAAAGCTCTCTGGACAGCAAGGGCTGCCTCCACCTCTTTCCTCAGGGCAATCCTTGTGTCCACTGACTGCTAGATACAGGGATACAAAGGTCTTGTCCCCTTGTCTCAATTCTGAGAGGCCATGCCAGCTCCTGAGCCTCCGGTGGGACCAGCTGAATCCTCCATTGTGACTACATCACAGCTCAGATTCCCCCTCTGCCCAGGCCTGCTTCCCTCATTCCCCCACTGATGTTGATCCAGAGGACATTCCTAAATCAGCCTCCTGCCTGCAAATCTCCCTGAGACAAGTGGATAAACAGAAATGAACTCCATCCAAATCACTCCCTCAACACAAGGATGCCCACTGCAATATTCCTAGGTCAGCCCTATGGTAGCACATACCGGGCCATAGGCGGATATTGACTGAATCAACCTGGTCATTTATTTGGTCCTTGAATTCTTCCGGTGATTCGCACCACACACTTGGTGAGTGATTCAAAGTACTATATTTCTTTGGAAGTAAGAAAAATCAATTTAAAGAATTCTCATCGTTCCTTCAGCTGGTCTCAGTTATAATGCACCCATCTGAGCACAGTAGAAGTGAATTCTGCTGCTGGCTATCGCTAGAAAGGAAAGCATACAGCCAGTGCTTGTTTTCAGAGAACCTGTCTTTTGACCAAAAAAGTATAAATTGGAGGCTAAGATCCTCTAAGCAGTGACCACACAGACCAGGAGCCTGGTGTGGTGCATCTTGCTAGGGAGCATGTAAAGAGACTCTGTGGTGACAAATGTCCAGTGATAACCATGCTTCTGAAGAACATACCCGTTGGGAGTTAATGAGCCCACAAGGCTGTGTTCAGAGATCAAGGGCCCTGCTGCAGGCGTACAGAGTGGTAAAGGGCACTTGGAACAGTTGAGCAGGGAGGCACCCCTGGCCACACTCATGGGAGGTTGAACGTTCCTCATGCTGGCATCTGAACAGCATGTGCCACACTCAGTATTTGATGTCAAGATCAGGGAACCTGTCCACCTGACTGATTTTTCTCTTTGATCTGCCTTCTAAGTCAACCATGCTCACCTCCGTATCAACAAGGCTCACCTCTGTCCTTGCGATTGCGGCCACGACCCATGCAGATAAGTGGAAAAGGAAGCAGAAGGTCATTTTTTGTGTCCAGACCAGGTGGTAACTGAAAGCGCACCTTCCATCTGACGATCTCCTAAACTCACCTGTAGCACAATTCATAATTCATAATTCATTCCTGCCACTCCTCTCTAGGGCACCATTGTTCTCCCTCCCGAGACAGGGTAACCTAAAGCCCAGAGCAGGCAAGTCATTGGCTTAAGTGGGGCCACTCAATGCCACAAACCCAACTAGGAAATCCCAGCTCCCAGCCGCCTTGCTGGTCTTGCTTGTTCCAGAATGCTACCCCAAAACAGGCAGCTAAAGGCCCTCTAAGTCTCTGGTTTGTTCTCATCCTGCTTCTAAGAATTCACACCTGTGCATATTACTGCCCCTTTCTTTGCTTCCTCCTTTTAAAAAAGATGTCACTTCTACCCCTTGCTATCTTCAAAGTAAGCATATTATCAAAATGAATAGTGCAGTATTTATTTACAAGCATTTCTTAGAAACCCAATTCAGCCTATCTCTAAAGTCATTTCTCATAGTAATTCAAAACTACTGTTATGGACAGAGGGCCACTGAAGATGTCATTAGTTAAATTAAGATGAGATTATACTGGCGTAGAGTGGGCCCCTGATCCAGTATAACTGGTATCCTTCCAAAAAGGGGAAATTTGAACACAGACACACACACGGGGGAATGCCACATGAAGACAGGAGCTATGGTGCCACAAGTCAAGGAATGGCCAGATGCAGGAGGGAGGCCTGGAACTGATCCTTCCTGGAGACCTTTGGAGGGAGTGTGGCCCTGCTAACCCTTTGATTTTGGAATTCCAACCTCCAGAAATGAGAGACGAGAATCTCTTGTCGTTCTAAGCTATACCACCTAGTTGGTGGCACTTTGTTACAGCAGCTCTAGCTAACTAATACGACCGCAGTGCTCAGGGTATCTCCAACATTTCTGCTTCCAAACCCTTACAGGGCTCACAGCCCCCCTGTTTACAACTATAGGAGAAAGGGACTAGGTGAGCTGAGTAATGGGAAGGAGGAGTTGGGCACATGGGGTGTGTTATAAAGTAGGCTGAATGGGGAGAGAGAGGAGGGAGGGAGAGAACACAAAATTCAGACGGGGAGCTCCGGACAGGACCTGGCAGGGACAGGATGAGAATGATCGCCTTCCATGGCTCCTGCAACTCCACAGTACAGACACTACAGCTGTTGCTTCCTCTGTGTGAAGTGCCACCTGCTGTTACCACCTAATGGGGGAACACAGCCACCCCAGGAAGGAGAGGTGACTCCCACGGTCCCCCAGCTCCCAGCAGCCTTCCTTCCTTGCCTCTCAGCCTCTGGTGGTCCTGGCCCACCAGCAGGGGAGGAAGCAGGTGCAGGCAAGGAGGTGAGCACATCTCTTGGGCAGCCCCCAGGCTGCCAATGCTCCCGTGTGAGCTCCAGCAGGGGCTGGAGACCAGGCAGGACAGGAAACATCAATGTTATCAAACCCATTCATCATAACATTTGCAAATAAAATACAGATCTCTGGGGTCATGTCTTCACTGAGAACTTACAGTGTATAGAGACTGTGTTGTGGGGGGAGTAGGCTGTAAGACTCGAAGCATAAGTAACAAATTCCATAATTCCTTTCACCACCAGAGGCAAAAGAGAGGGGGCCCCTGCTGTGTCTGTCCCATTGTGTGATTTCTCCAGCAATGTGGCTTTCCCTGACGTCATTCGGGACAGTATACCTCTCTCACGTGGACGTTCTGGCTCTAGTGTCAAATTTTAGAAGCACGGGAAGATTTGGGGCTATGAGCAACATGTAACTGAAAAATAATCTCACTCAGTTTCACACCATGGAGTCAAGGGGAAAAAAATAAAACAACTCACACTGTCAATAGAAATGGTTCTGGAATAAAAGAAACAAACAGTTCCTTCTCAAAACTGTGTCTGTTGGTGTTTTAATTCCCTTTTTTCTTTTCCATGAAGACCCAAGTCTATGTCTTAACTTAGCCTTTCAGTAAGGCACAAAGTACTCTACTAGACTGGGGCGTTCTCAATCTTTATACAGCCCCCCCACCCCCAACCCCGGTCAGCAGTGGACTCACCACTGTGATATTATGGACTAAACTGTGTCACTATCAAAACTCATATGCTGAAGTCCTAACCCCTAATGTGCCTGTATTTGGAGACAGAGTCTTTAAAGAGATAGCTAAAGTTAAATGAAGTCATAGGGAATGGGGCCCTAATCTAATAGGACCATTGGAGGAAGAAGAAGGAGAGGGAGACGGAGAGAAGAGAAGGAAAAAGGAGGAAGGAAGGAGGAGAAGAGGTACTGGGGATACGCACGCACAGAGGAAAGGCCGTGTGAGGACACAGTGAGGGGGTGGCTGTCTGCAAGCCAAGGAGAGAGGCCTCAGGAGAAACCAAGCTTACCTGCACCTTGACCTTAGACCTCCAGAACTGTAAGAAAATACCTTGGTTGTTTATGCCACCCAGTCTGAGACACTTTGCTATGGCAGCCCTAGCAAGCTACTATATGTAAGTCTCAGCTTTATCCATTCATTCAGCAGCTATTTATTGAGCACCTACTCCGTGCCAGGCGCTCTTCTGGTTACCCAGAACAGAGCAATGAACAAAAGATACAAAGCCACGGGGAGCGGGGATGTGGGGACCCCTCACAAAATCTCAGAAGCCTGGGACACTTGCTTCGGTGCCCTGGCTCCCCAGCGGTTCCTGCCTCTCACACCCGGCGCTCTCACGGTGGCACCAGCAGCAGCAGCAGCAACACTGGGGACTTGTTAGAAACGCACATTCTCCAGCCCCACCCCTACCTCCTGGATCATCAGTCTGGGGAGTGTGCATACAGCCAGGCCTCCAAGTGATTCTCCGGCGCATGAAAGTTTGACAATAACTGGTCTACCATCTGTAGCATTGACCCTGACCCAGAACCAGCTTTCACGGGCTCCTCCCCATCCTTCTCCACTCCCCCCGCCTTCTGAGTGCCAGGCTCTGGGTGAGGCATTCCACACACTGGCCCCAGGCCCTCGGCGCCCACCAGACTGACACAGTTATCCTCAAGTTCCCGAGGAGGAGACTCAGATTCAAGGAAGCTTAATTCCTTCCCAAAGACACACAGGCAGTCACGGGCTATGGGTGCTAAGGGCCAAACTGTGTGCTTCTTCCTCAGGCCTCTCACTATCTCATTCTCTCTTCCAACGGCCTCACTCTCTTTTTCTTTCTTTCTTTTATTTTTTTAGGCCGTTCCAGTACACAACAGGCAGGTCCCACCTGGCCTAATAGGACACATCAGCACACATTTCCATGGCTCAGCAATATCTGCATATTGACAGTAACACTTACTAACTTCTACAGACAATTTAACACAATTACCTCCTCCGACCTCCCTGCACAGTATTACCAAATGTACTATATACATCTGGGGGCCATGGGGTACTCTTCCCTCTTTATAGGAAAAAAAAAATCTATAGTAAAGAAAAAAGAAACTTTTAAAAATCCACTACTAGTCTGGAAAGTAGAAACATGAATGTCAGGAAATGATATTTTTATAGCCATTTTAGACTTGCATCCAGGTGCAAACACACCTGAGTGAACGGATCTTTGGGCCAGCAAAGGCACAATGCCTAGCAAAGGAACAGGCAGAGTGGTGCCGCCTTCAGAATGTGCCTGCTCTAAGCCACCCTTTAACAAACATGGGGAAGTACTGGCGAGGATGTGGAGAAACAAGAACCCTCATATACCGCTGATAGTAACACAAAATGGAGCCCCACCTGGGAAAAGTGTCCGAGGAAACCAAATGAATACAAATGGGGGAAACAATTGGGTGATTGCTTAAAAAGTTAAAAATGACCTTGTCACATGTCTCTGCAATTCCCCCTCTTAAGTACCTACTCAAGAGAAAGGAAAACATTCGTCCACATTAAAGACTTGTACGTGAAGGCCAGAGCAGCGTCACTCATAACAGCTGAAAGGTGGACACAGCCCAAATGTCCATCAGCGTGTGAATGGATAAACCAAATATGGGCTATCCACACCCTGGAACACTATTCAGCAATAAACAGGGACCAAGTACTGATAGCCTGCTACCATCAACATTATGCTAGGCGAAAGCAGACAGATGCAAAAGGTCACACATCGTATGATTTCATTTCCACAAATGCCAAGAAAATGCAGCTCCACAGGGACAGAAAGTAGATTAGTTGTTGCTTGGAGCTGGGGACACAATAGATTCTTTGGGGGATGGAAACATTCTACAGCTGCTTGTGGTGATAGCTGCACAGCTCTGAAGTCATTACCCTGCACATTTAAACTTGGTGACTTTTTCCGCACTCGTACTCTGTCTCTCTCTCTCTCAAAAATAAACATTTAAAAATAATAAAATAATAAAAACGGGGTGCCTGGATGGCTCTGTCAGTTAAGTGTCTGACTTCGGCTCAGGTCATGATCTCATGGTTCGTGAGTTCGAGCCCCACTCTGTGCTGACAGCTAGCCCAGAGCCTGGAGGTGCTTCAGATTCTGTGTCTCCCTCTCTCTCTCCCCTACCCCCGCTCATAGTCTATCTGTCTCTCTCTCTCAAAATTAAACATTAAAAAATTTTTTTAACTTGGTGAATTTTATGATATGCAAATAATACTTTAGTGAAGCTGTTTTTAAAAATGGGGATAACTGTGGGGCGCCTGGGTGGCTAGTTGGTTAAGCATCTGATGTCAGCTCAGGTCATGACCTTGTAGTTCACCAGTTCGAGCCCCATGTAGGGCTCTGTGCTGACAGCTCAGAGACTAGAGTCTGCTTCGGATTCTGTGTCTCCTCTCCCTGCCCCTCCTCCACTCACACTCTGTCTCTCTCTCTCTCAAAAATAAATAAAAACATTAAAAACATTTTTTAATAAAAATTAAATAAAATGGGGGTGCTGTGAACAAAAGCCCTTGGGGTGCACAGGCATGAGCTGTTAGTTTTGGTACAAAAAAGGCTTACTGACCCTAACACACAGGTGAGCGCCGGGGCTGGAAGAGCAAATGCTCACATTTTTTCTTCTTGGATAAATGCCTTGTAAGACAACCCCGGGGAACATTCCACTGGAGCAGAAGTCCTGCTGAGCAAATATTCCCTGAGAAACATGTGTCCCAGCCAAGAGGCAGAGAACTTGAGATCACACCAGGGCCAGGCATGCCCACAGGCACAGGGGGTATGGGTGCGTGGCTGAGTGAGTCCGAGCGAAGCCTGGTTAGAAGCACTCTTGAAGTCCACTGCCCCGCAAGAGAGAGGCCTGGGTGACTCTCAAGGTGCAGGTGGGCTTTTACGAGGCGGCCCCAGAAAACCTGCTGCAAAGGGTCTGCTGCCTAAAATGTAAGCAGAGGGACAGGCAAGTATTTCTGACAGGAATCATTCAAAATAAAAAAATGCTTCCTTCCTGAAAATGAGATGAGCATGAAAGGGTGTGGGGTCAGCAGCATACTGACCTCACTGGTAAGTACTGACCCCACTGATAAGTACCCTTATATGTACATGGAAGGATATGCTACTTTCAAAGTGGATTTCTCTACGGTGGCGTTTCCGAGGCTTTCCTGGTTCGCTCGCTTTTAATTAACAGCAAGCATACAGCACCGAAACACGGGCCATGCCAAAGGGGCTAGGAAGGTCAGAATCTATTTGAGTGACAACGACTTCTAAAGTTTCAGGAATGGAAATACAAAAAAGGAACTGGAAGATAACAAGATTCTTCTTACACTTTGCCTTTCTTCTGTCTTACAAACAAAACAGTGAAAGGCATGGATGGAACGAAGTCCTTTGCCTACTGCACCACTCAAAGTCTCTAGAAAACATGAAAGCCAACCCTAGCTTATTCTAACACACAGCTACAGCCAGGAGAAAAATCATGATGCTTTTGAGAATAAATCTGAGGATTCTCGTCCTTCAAGGAGAGGAATTTGTTTAATGCAGGTTTCATCTCGCATGATCTGCCCATCACGAGCCTAGGGAACTATAATTTATGTATCTAGTAAATGCAAAATTGATTAACAGACCAGTATAAATGTCAGTTTGTGGGGTGTTGATGAATGTAGCTCCACGAGGGACAGTTCTTGCCCCGTGCTATTTAACATTCCCATTAATTCCTTGCTGACAGAACAGGTGAGAGAATGTGAAGTGTATCATCAAAACTGCCAATTTAGAAAAAAAAAAGTTAAAATACAAACAGATCTTGACAAATTAGAAGACAGAGAGAAACCATTTAATATTGTCAGGGCCCTGCCTAGTTCAAAACAGGTGCTCAATAAATGTTGGTTAGACCAAATAAATGGCAACAAAGTAAAAGACCAGCATGCACGGTTCCCCAAAGAAGGAAAAGATAACCATCAGCAAGTTTCCACTGATACCTATTATGCATTTTAAACCCAGTCTAAAATTTCTTGAGGCACCTAGGTGGCTCACTTGGTTGAGCGTCTGACTTTGGCTCAGGCCATGATCTCACGGTTCGTGGGTTTGGGCCCCGTGTTGGGCTCTGACCTGGCAGCTCAGACCCTGGTGCCTGCTTCAGATTTTCTGTCTCCCTCTTTTTCTCTACCTCTCCTCTGCTCATGCTCTTTCTCTGTCTCTCAAAAATAAACATTAAAAAAATTAAATGCTTAAAACAACATAACCATAACTCACCAAAAGCAAGATCAACATATCAATAATGCACATAAGTCTGCCTTAACCGCCAAGAGCCAGTGTTATAGAGAGCACACACCATAGTTCAAAACGTGGTGCATACGTTGTTATCCTTTTCTTTAACTATAGTCAGAGAGAGAGAGAGATTGCTGGTGGGTATCTCCACCTGCCCCACCTCCATCTGAATGAGAAGGTAAGAAAGGTATAAGTGAATAACCACCAAAGAGTAACAGTCTTAGCAGAAAACAGCAACCGTGAAGCTGGCTGGGAAGAAAGACAGTCTCACCTAAGCCAACCCTTGGAATAAGTTCTGCACTCGTGAGTGGCTGGCTCATGCCCACACAGGGTGAGACAGGACACCAAAGTCAGAAGGGCTCACTTGGACACGAGCTCCACCTCCCTCTGAGCAGCAGAGCGGCTCCTGAAGGTTTTGTTCGGCTTCTTTTGTTTTTAAGTTTTATTTATTTAGGTATGTATTTATTTACTTATTTATTTATTTTGAGAGACAGAGAGCAGCGGAGGGGCAGAAATAGAGGGAGAGAGAACCTCAAGCAGGCTCCCCACCTGCAGTGCAGAGCCTGATGCAGGGCTCAAACCCACGAACCATGAGATTATGACCTAAGCTGAAACCAAGAGTCAAATCCTTAACCGACTGAGCCACCCAGGCACCCCAGCTTCATTTTTAATTAGAAAAAATAGGTTGTTGGGGCACCTGGGTAGCTCAGTCGGTTGAGCATCCAGCTTCAGCTCAGGTCATGATCTCACAGTCTGTGGGTTTGGGCCCTGCATGGGGCTCTGTGCTGCCAGCTCAGAGCCTGGAGCCTGCTTTGGATTCTGTGTCTCCCTCTCTCTCTGCCCCTCCCCCGCTCACTCTCTGTCTCTGTCTCTCAAAATAAAATCAAGGCACACAAAAAAATTTTTTTAAATAATAAAATAAAATAAAAAATAGGTTGTTGATAGCAACCCTACCGAAAGTCTCAGCCTATGGCCCACCTTCTAGAAGGACTTAACAGAAGTACAGACTCTCTTCCACAAAGGAGAGGGCTCCAAGGTAGCCAGATAAAGAAGTAGAGGAATCAATAAAACTTTTCTAATGCTTTTTTTTTATTATTATTACCAAATAACAGTTCTGGATTAGAACTATCAAGGAAGGAAGGAAGGAAGGAAAAGAGAGAGAGAGAGAGAAAGACAACAAATAGTGACTCTTCAACAATAAAAAGAAAAAACTGCAAGGAAGAATTCAAATAATTCTGTTCTCTTAAGGAAACTTAAAAAGCATGTCACCTGTATGGAAAAGAAAAACAAAGAGATCAAAGTTGTTGGATCAAAGTCGATATGACTGAGCTAAGTGAGAAATGAGGAAAAAAGCAACACTAACTGAGAACCTGAAACTCCCTGAGAAATACCTAAAAGCAGAATTAACATTCTAGAAATCAAAGCTATGGTGAGGAGTCCTGGCTTAAGAGGAGGGAGGAAAGCCATGTGGAAAGCAAAGGGAATGGATAGAGAGATAAAGGATAAAGAGAAACCATGGAGGACAAAGGCCAGAGGGCAGAGAGGCTTCGTTTATTACAAACAAGTACATCCACTTCTTTCTTTTTTTTTTAAATATTCATTTATTCTTGAAAGAGAGACAGAGAGCGAGTAGAAGAGAGGCACAGAGACACAGAATCCGAAGCAGGCTCCAGGCTCCAAGCTGTCAGCACAGAGCCCGATGCAAGGCTCAAGCCCAAGTACATTCACTTCTTTATTTTTTTTTTAATGTTTTATTTATTTCTGAGAGAGAGAGAGAGAGAGAGCAGGGGAGGATCAGAGAGAGAGGGATATACAGAATCTGAAACAGGCTCCAGGCTCTGAGCTGTTAGCACAGAGCCGACGCAGGGCTCGAACCCACAAACCGTGAGATCATGACGCAAGCTGAAGTCAGACACTTAACCAACTGAGCCACCCAGGCACCCCCATTCACTTCTAACAGAAAGACCCAGTTCTGCTAACGGGCAGATAGTAGGGGGAAGGTCCACTGCAAGCCACAGGAAAGAGAGTGAGACCCTAAGCACATGGCAGAAACAAAAGAAAAAAAATCCTCTCTGAAACAGAGCATGTTCATCTTAGGCCTCAAAGAATTGACAGAAATTATGAGAAAAAGTACCTAGGCACCCTAGGAAACATCCACTGAACTCAGATAAGACAAGATCGGCAACATTAAAATTATGAAATGCAAATTATTAAGCCACCATGCTTTACCTTGTTTAAAGAAATAAAGCACAAGCCTGACAACATCTGCCAGCAACAAGAATCTGAAATTGGCATCAAAGACTTGAAAAGTAACCGAAGAAAACCTCCAGAATTAAAACAAACAAAAAAAAAAACCACTAAAGATCAGTGGCTAAGTTTAACAACAGATTAGACATTGTTGAAGAGAGAATTAGTGAAAAGGTCCAAAGATCTTACCCAAAATACTGCAAAGAGAGACAATACCAGAAAAAATTACAACAGAGAAATTAAGATACAGAGGGGATAAGGTCCAGCACACATTTATTCAGAGTCCTAGCACAAGAAGAGAGAGAATGGGACAAAAGCGATATTTTGTGTATAAGTGTGTACATGTGATAATTTTTTATGCATTATTTTAACTCCAGTTAGTTAACATAAATGTTATGTTAGTTTCAGGTGTATCATCTAGTGATTCAACAATTCTATACGTCACCCAGTGCTCATCACAGCAAGTGCCTCTTTAATTCCCCGTCACTGAGAGCTTGTCAGATGCCAATCACAGATTCAAAAAACCCAATGAAACCCAATCACAAAAGAAACCCACCTCCAGACATATTGTGCAGTAACACTTCATGAAATTAAGACAGAGAAAACATCTTAAAGGCAGCCAGAGAGAAAACAAAGATTACTTCAAAGACTGGCAGCTCTCTCCCCAGCAGCAACAGTGGAAGCCAAAGACAATGGCATGATATCCTCACCATGTTAAGAGAAAACAATTGCCAATCTCAAATTACAGCCTCAGTGAAAACATCTTTTTTAAGTGGGAGCCAAAGAAAATCATTTTCAAACAAAAACTGAGAGAATTTGCTACCAGGGAATACTCATTAAAAGAAATTCTGAAGAATGTCCTGCAGGAGGAAGAAGGGTAATCCCAGATGAAAGACCTGAGATGCAAGAAGGGAAAACACCAAAGTATCCAAGATGTTGCTAGAACTAAATTAACACTATTGGTATAAAACAGCAAAAATGCCTTGTGTGGTATTTTTAAGAGGAATACAATGCATGGCAACAATCATTTATAATCAGGAGGGAGGTAAATGCAGTTAAAGTCTTCCAGAGCAGCCACTAAAAGAACATGAATAGAGTGCATAAATTCAGAACCAGGAAAGGGGAAATGACGGAATGATATAACTGAAAATAAAACATTGAAATAAGCAGAATAGGTAAAAAGCCCTAATAAGAGATGTAGACCCAAAAAAGCTCAGAGGTAGCACTAAACATGAAGGAAATATCCCAGCTAAAAGTCTGATTATCAGACTGAATAGAAAACACAGTCCAGCCATATGTACACCATTTGCAAAAGACCCATGTAAAATATAAAGATATAGAAAGCTGGAAAAGCTATGTAATGCAAATACCAAAAGAAAATTGTACAGAGGGGCGCCTGGGTGGCTTAGTCGGTTAAGCGTCCGACTTTCACTTAGGTCATGATCTCGTGGTTTGTGGGTTCAAGCCCCGCATCAGGCTCTGTGCTGACTGCCAGCTCAGAGCCTGGAGCCTATTTCAGAGTCTGTATCTCCCTCTCTCTCTGACCCTCCCCTGCTCACGCTGTCTCTCTCTCTCGCTCCTAGAAATAAAAAAAAATATTTAAAAAAATTGTACAGATATCAGATATGTATACAAATACATAATACACACATATGTATATGTATGTATATATCATATATATAATACATCATAAAAATATCTTCATTTTCATTAAGGCACCAAAAGCATCACCCTAAGCAAAAGGAAGGATGAAGACGGGCTTAAAGAAGGATGAAGAGACACTGCAATGTGAGAGAAGACAGCATGTTTATATGCTGAGAAGAACAATCCAGCAGAGGGGCGCCTGGGCAGAACAGTGGGTTAAGTGTCCATCTTCAGCTCAGGTCATTGACTTCACAGTTCGTGAGTTCGAGCCCCGCGTTGGGCTTTGCGCTGAGAGTGTGGAGCCTGCTTGGATTCTCTATTCTTCCTCTCTCTGCACCTACCTTACACTCTCCTTCTCTCCCTCAAAAATAAAACATTAACAACAACAACAGAGAATAATCCAGCAGAAAAGGAAAACCCAGGATGCAAGAGAGAAAGGACACAATGTCCCTGAGCAGGGAAGCAGGGCTAGGATCCTGAGCACGAGCAGAGAGCCAGCGCAGGCAAGAACACAGCCAGAAGTGTCCAGTCGGGCAGGAAGGCATGGGTGCTATGGGTGCAGATGCTGTAAGATGTGGTGGAGAGGAGCTTCTATTCTGATCCCTTGCATGCTCTCAAAAAGATAGGAAACAAAGTCACCGTTGAGAATGAGGGCAGAAAGATCAGGCTGGAAATGCGTGGAGAGAGAGGAAGTGAGGAATGGGAGCTTGAAGAGGAGCTCAGTCACCATTTGCCACGTGAATGAATGAATGGCAAGCACATGGCTAGTGACAGTGCAGAGCTGTCAGGCAGTGCCACGGTCCACCAGGCAGTGCCAGGGTAGGCCGGGGCTTATGGGCATACATTTAAAATGGTGCATGTTGGGGCGCCTGGGTGGCTCAGTTGGATGAGCGCCTGACTCTGGCTCAGGTCATGATCTCACAGTTCGTGGATTCAGACCCTGTGTCGGGCTCTGTGCTGACAGCTCAGAGCCTGGAGCCTCCTTCGGATTCTGTGTCTCCTCTCTCTGCCCCTCCCGCACTTGCATTCTCTTTCTGTCTCTCAAAAATAAATAAATGTCATTCAAAAACTTTTTTAAAACAAATAAATAAAATGGCTGCATGTTTTCCTCCACCCTTGTCCTTTTGGGCTTATGCCACACACAGTCAAGCCTGGGGACAAACCAAAGGCTAAGCATGGCCGAGTAGAAGAATCTTGTTAAGCCGCTAAACCCACCCTCTCTTGGCTTTCTCTCCCTCTTGGCTTCTTGTGCATAAAGAGTAAACATCTTTATATTTTCATCCACTGGTGTCCAGGATGTCTGCTGCCTGCTGCCAAGATCATCTTAACTGATGCAGTGTGATAGAGGATCCCAGCCCCTAAGGCCTTGGGGCACCTGGGTGGCTTAGTTGGTTAAGCGACCAACTTCGGCTCAGGTCATGATCTTACGGTTCATGAGTTCAAGCCCGGCATCAGGCTCTGTGCCAATAGCTCTGAACCTGGAGCCTGCTTCAGAATCTATGTCTCCCTCTCTCTCTGCCCCTTCCCCGTTCATTCTCTCTCTCTCTCTCTCAAAAATAAATAAACGTTAAAAAAAAAAAAAAAAAAGGCTTGGGGCGCCTGGGTGGCTTAGTCGGTTAAGCGTCCGACTTTCGCTTAGGTCATGATCTCGCGGTTCGTGGGTTCGGGCCCCACGTCGGGCTCTGTGCTGACTGCCAGCTCAGAGCCTGGAGACTGTTTCGGTCTGTGACTCCCTCTCTCTCTGGCTCTCCCCTGCTCACGTTGTCTCTCTCTCTCTCTCTCCTAGAAATAAATAAAACATTTTAAAAAAAAAAAGGCTTTGCATCAATTTGGTTTCTCTGGAACACAAGGTCTACACCAAACCACCTGAGGATTCAGGCTTCTTGAATTCATCTCCTTTTCCTTCAGCCTCATCAAAGCATCAATCAGTGAAAACCAGCATGTAGTATTTAGCTCTGACCATGGGCCAGCCCACACTGGTGTTTGGGCAACAACTGAGATATTCTGCCTTGGTTCCCAAATCCTGACCTTCTCCTTCGGCCCAGCCAGCCACCCCAAACTTGCTGGTATAAATGACAGCCATTTTATTAAATTCATGGAGGCTGCAGGTCAGGAATTTGGGTAGAGGACAACAGGGATAGCTTGTCTCTGAGCCACTATGTCTGGCGTCTCAGCTGGGAAGACTCAAACCACTGGGGAGAATCCAAATGGCCGCAGACTAGGACCATATGGAGCTCTCTTCACTCATGATCTGTCAGTCGGGCTGGGAAGGCTCAAGGGCCGGCCTCCCATGGCTACCGACAGAGCACCCACTTCTCCGTGTGGCTTGGGCTGCACTATCAAACAACACAACATCATTACTTTACAGTTTGGGGGTCAAAAGCCCCAAATGGGTTTCCCTAGGCTAAAACTGAGGTGCTGGCAGGGCCGCCTTTCTTCTGGAGGTTCTCAGGGAGAATCTGTTCCTTAGCTTTTCCAATTTCTAGAGGCTGCCCACATTCTTCACCCTGTGGCCCCTTCCCCCATCCTCAAAGCTAGCAGTGCAGCATCTTCAAATCTCTCTTTGCCTCTTACACCCTTGCCTCCCTCCTATAAGGACCTTTGTGGTTTCACTGGGCCCACCAGATGATCTTCCCGTCTCAAGATCCTCAACAATATCCAAGTGCATTTTGCCATGTAAGGTAACATATTCACAGGTTCTGGGGATTAGGACATGGGCATCTATACTGGGGTAAGGGGAAGACATTACTCCATCTGCTACACTGTGACAATCACACCACACTGCTTCCACTGCACCCTATTGGTCAAAACAGTCATAGCCAGCCCAGAGTCCAGAGGAAGGGACACATATCAACCTCTCAATGGAAGGAATGCCAATGACTTCATGGCCATGTTGGTAAAAACCGATCCGCCATCATTCCTGTGGTGGCGGCCCCATGCCTACTATTCAGGGAGGGGCTCCACTCACACTCTTGACTCAGCAGCACGAACACACACAGAGACGGACAGTCTAATGATTCCACAGACATGATGAAGGCAAAAGATAGACAGTGCAGTAGCATTTCAGATAATGTTGTATAAAACAATACAGTCTCTCACCGTACACAGCTGAGTCAAGCAAATCCTACTTCGCATTTATTCCTCAGTGAAAATTAGGCGTGACCTGTATAAGTTTTGAATAATGTGGGTATTTTAGGAATACATCCCTTGCATAAACTATGACCACTTGGTTGAATTCTGTGAAGGATCCAAGACACAACATAATATGAAGAAAGAAAACAGGAGAGATGTGAAAATTACATGCAACTTTTAGCATAAGGATTAAAGAATCACCAAATGATTAACTGCCCTCAAAATATGACTTTCCCATGCTGTTGGCATTGAAGGAATGTTTCTTCTGTTGAAATCAAGCATTATTAGTAAACAGCAGTGGTAGGAACTCGAAGTGGCTAAATTGTAGGCTTTGTTGGAAACAGGCCTGAATAGAACATATTAGCATACATTGTAGTTTTTATGGGTAAGCTGCAGTGTTAAATAGCAAACCGTGCCAAACAATTGCCTTCCACGCAGCGGCTAAATTGAACTACCTGTTATATCAGTTTAGTAAATTGTCAAAACTGGAGAAGTCAGCAATTTCGATGGATGTGTTTGTAAAATATCCCGAGGTACTCTGGCTTAACATCAATGAACAAAACAGCCCTAGAGTGTTAAAAGCTGGTATGTTAAAAATAAGGATTAGCAAGGGGGTAAAATATAAGATTAACATGTGAAAGTAAAGCCAATATATTGTAAAACTGAACATAGTATGCTCAGTTCCCATTTCATGTCAGAAGAAGATTGTATTCTACCTTGATTTGCTCTAAACTAAGTTTTACATCCAATAATTTTTGTCTTAATTATTGTACAGTCAGTCAACTGGACATTGAGTTTTGCCTAGTGAAACTAACCATCACTATTTGTCTCCATCCATCTTTGGCACATCTATCTTTGGATATTTGACACATTTGATTAAATGGGGGAGGGGGTGGGATGGGAGGCTTAAGCAAATGTATACCCTCGTGATTTCATGATTTTTGCTCAATTTTATATATTCTTTGAGAACACTGAGCATTTCAGGCAGGCCTCTGGCTTCTATCTTAAATGGATGTGTGTACACCACCCAGCATATATTTAATATCCTAAAAGTAGGTCATTTGGGTGTGGCTTTGTGCTGTCGAATGTAAAATTAAACATATATATTAGTCAGTGTTGGATGCTTATGCTAATTGTTGAATCTGATCATAAAATCTTGCTTAAGGTCTGGTCATTAAAAACTTACCATTTGAAATCATCTGAAATGGTTAAGAATCAGCTAACAAATGGTTTGCTTGTGTCTTCAATAGTACAAGAACACTGCTAGAAGATAAAACAAGCTGTCCTTAGCATTTCCCTCATGCTAGTCTGCCACTCCTGCTTGGATCCCATCTATATAACTGGGAATCATGTTAAGTGGGGTTTTTTTCTTTTTTTTCTCTTTTTTTTAACGTTTACTTATTTCTGAGAGAGACAGAGACAGAGTGTAAGCAGAGGTGGGGCAGAAAGAGAGGGAGACAAGAATCCAAAGCAGGCTCTACGCTCCGAGTTGTCAGTGCAGAGCCTGATGCGGGACTCGAACTCACAAACCATGAGATCATGACCTGAGCTGAAGTCGGACACTTATCCAACTGAGCCACCCAGGTGCCCTCATGTTAAGTGTTTTTAATACTTTTTTTTCTAATTACAAAAACACACCAGTTCGCCCATGGTAGAAAATTTACAAAATACAAGCCAACTAAGTAAAAAAGTAAAGGTCCTCCATAATAATTTACCATAAACTGTCTCCATTGGATCCCATTCTCACTCCTTCAACCAAAAGAAATCTGAATTGGTGCATAGACATAAATACAAAAATTAACACATAAAAGTATTAGAGGGAAATACAGGTGAATTTTTCAAGCACCTCCCAACAGTCCTGCAGTCAGGATGGAATCAGGAGAAGGCCAGGTGTACACCTCACATCAGTGGGCATTCACACCAGCACCATTAGAATCTCCAAACCAGGAGGCCTCCAAAGGACAATCAACTATAACATAATGCAGGTTGAGATAAACTGAGAAAAAATGAAGTGCTAAGGGAATGTGGGATCAGAGACAGCCTTAGAAGAGAAATGTTTGAGTGGGACTTGGAATGATAAATGAGCTATTGAGAAGCTACCAAGTCAAGGGAACCACATCCCAAAAAGATAGAGCACAAAGCAAAGTACAGAGTTAGCTGTGAAGTCCAATAAGGAGAGGGATCAGGTCACAGAAGAAGTGCCTTGGTGACCTACTCTTAAATTAAGAGTCAAGCCAGACAGCAAATTGATCTAATCTTTTTTTTTTTTCCTAGCTTTTACATATGAAGCCATATCAGGGCATTCTAGAAAATTTAATATCAGAAAATATTTCCAGAATCTACCAGCCAGGATTGCTTTAACTGCAGTTGACAGAAACCCAACTCGAACTAGCAAAACAAGGGAATTTGGTAACGCACATAACTGAGAAGCTTAGTGTATATAGACCAATTCAGGTAGAGCTGGATCTAGGTGCTCAAAGTACATGCTTGTTTCTGTCTCTATCTGCTTCTCTTTCTCTAGTCTATGTGCATCTTGAATGTTCACTTCATTCTTTTCCTACTGTACACAGACTCTTTCCGTAACACAAGAAAATGGCTTCTGGCAGTCCCAGGCCAACATCCTGACAACTTCCCAACATAAATGAAGAGCACAGTTCTCCCCCATGAGATCTAGTAGAAAACCCTCAGGGAGGCATCTTTGTGGCCACATGGGACGAATGTCCATTTGTAAACCAATCACTGTGATTAGAAGGATGAAGAACTAGGGTTGGCCTAGCATTGGTCACATGTCCACATGAGGAGACGAGGAGGTACACGTCATAGTAATGGACAGCACCACCGAGACCACATGAGATAAAGGAACAGCTTCCTGGAGGAAGAAGAGGAGAATGGGAGAATATGGTTGGCACATAACTGTTTTAACTATCACAGCTTATCTTTCAGATATTTGGCGGGGGGCTTCTTCCATCCCCAAAATGGGATACATCATTGCAGTCCTCCAGACAGTCACCTGGGAAGGACAGCTAGCAGGCGATAAGCCTCCTACAGTACATGCTGAGAAGCACACTAAAGACACACTTGAGTCAGCACCTAGAAGACCCTCTTGACAGTCAAAGATTTTCATCAAGTTCTATTTTGAATTCCAAAACAGAGAACCAGGAAATCCAATCGCTCCCCAACCACATACACACACACACACACACACACACACACACACACACACACACAGTAGTATAGTTGAAATCTGGTCATTTAAATCAAATCATATACAGAGCAAGCACTCATACGGCACTTGGGATTTGCCAGGTACTGTGCAAAGTATGCTACCTATAGTAATGCTTGCAACAACCCCGTGAGGTGGGACCTATTAACCTTCCCTTTATGGATGGGGAAGTCAAAACACAGAGAGGGCATAGACCACACAGCTAGATTTGAACCCCAGTCGTCCAGCTCCAGAGCCGGGCTCCTAACTCCAAAGTTAGACTCAGTGCCTCCACTCAAGATAGATAAGTAAAACTGGAGAACAAAGAAATGGGAGGGAAAAGTGACAGTGATGAACACCACGCTGAAACAAAGTAATCTACAACAGAACAACAGGAAAAGATGTAATAACATAATCGAGACACAGAACTATCAGCTCAGAAACAAGCACCCATCAGTGGAGCCCCAACACTGGCTGGGACACCCGTCTAAAGAGACTGGGAGCGATCAGGCTTAACTAATCCAGGCTGAGGGCTCCTCCCACACTAGTAATAGGAGAGCATCCTCTCCTCTCCCTCCTGCAGATGCTGTGCCCACAAAAGGCAGCCCCATGTCTGGGGATAACCTTTCTATCCAGGACCTGATGCAGTGTCAGCACGGTGGTGTTTCTTTAATTTTTAGGCAACTCTGGATCCCTGTTTTTAGGAGAGTCACAACGGTTAAAAGACTGGGCTCAGTGATCAAACATTTATTGAATGCCTTCTATGTGTCTGTCCAGCCCTGGGCTAGGCCCTGAGGACACACACACAACGACCAGACACAACCGTGCTTTCATGGTATTTTCCACCTAGCCCTGGCTCGTCCCATACCCTAACAGAAGCCAACCAGAACTCCTAGCACCTTTTACAAGCAGATCTGGTATCTGAACAGTATGCACCCTAAGAGGCATATTGGTTGGTAAAATATTGAAGTTTTTTTTTTACTGTTTGGTAAACCTCTTGACTGTCCCACCATTGCCCACCTTGCCCTGGCCCCTCTCCCAGGATCCCTGGAAGGTCCCCATGATCGGTCAACTGGAGGAATAACCCAGGCCCAGCAGGGTTCTCCAGGACCCCACTCTAGCACATGGCCCATGTCTGTTCTGATGGGCGGGTGCCTGTGCCCCTGTTCATATGCGCTAAAAGTAGCCAAATTGCAAAAAGTATCTTCCCTCTCTAAACAAGCTTCAAACTCACACTTTTCTGGTTGATTGCCAGTTCTCTTCAGAAACAGTAGGTCTTTATTTTATATTTAAAAAAAAGAAAGAAACAAAGAAAGAAAAGGAAAAGCATCAGACACACAATGTGACAATCAGCAACTGTCTGAGCACTAACCGTTGACGCAGAGGACATCTTGCCAAGATGGGACCAAATTACCTTCTCCTCCCCTGCCACCCACTCGGTGCCTGTCAACAGACGCCTTCAGAACAGAGGCCTCAGTGAGACAACCCAGATGGCCCAGCAGCCAGGGGAACCGGAGGGACCTCTTGCAGGCCCAGGCTCCTGCTGGCTGTGTCACTCTGGAAGGAGGAGCAAATTGCACTCATCAGAGTTTTCCCCGCCCACTCACGTGACAGCCTCACTCGCTGGGAAATCCCTCTACCTGCCCAGGTGCCAGGAAAGATTCAGACCGGCTCAAGACAGATGAGCAAAAGCAGACTCGGAAGCAGCCGGCTTCCCCATTAACACCGCGCTCTCAACCCCTTGGAGTTACCCAGGGGTGCTTTTAAATACAGATGCCAGGCCCTAGCCAGGCACCACCAGTGCGGACCGCTGATCCAATGGGCCCTGCCAAGATGGAAGCGGGGGCCGGAGGGCACCAGATCTGTGAACTGCCTCCACAGCACAGTCAGACTGGAAGGGTCCACTTTGCTGTATACAGTCTGCAACCCAGAAGGAGAATGTCTGGATGACAGTCCGGCTCCAGCCCCCACCCTCAACCTCAACCACCCTGTCGTGTACCTGTACAGCAGACTGAGGGGTGTCCCCACTTTTGCCTGGGGCAAGGGCCAGAGGCTAAACTGTTCTAGCATTTTGCCCACACATGGTGGCTAGACAGTGAGAACAAGAAAGACATTTGTTCAAATCCTGATATGAGGTTACAGATTTTAACAGTATCATTCATTATTGCCTTCCAGGGATTTCTGGAACTGCTCATTTTTTAAAAATATTAGTGGCCTATCTAGAAATTAAGATTTAAAAGTGGGCTTTTCAAATATACAAAAGGAAAAAAATAATATGAGTCCCTGTTGCCTTCTGAGCCCCTCTGCAAAGTACCTTTGTCCTTAATTCAGCAAAGGGGTCCTTGTCCACACACCCTAATGTCAATGGGGCCACAGGGAGGGCAGGGACAACCAAAGATCAATTGCTTTAGGAAGCAAGCCCTTCAGGCACTCTTTCCTGGCACAGATCCTGAAATCTTGCACCTCCCAGGTGGCTGCTCAGACTGCCAGGGAACCAAGCCTTCAAGCCCCAGAGCCTCTAAAGGTCTCCTTTCTAAAGAAGGATTACATTTCCCACTTCGCTGACAAGGAAACTAAGGTGCAGGGAGGTGAACGGACCAACTGAATGGGCAAGTATCTTTTTAGGGCAAAAAATGTCACTCTCATCATCCCAAGGGTACAACAAAGAGAAAAACTTCAGACGTGCCTTTGGGGAGACATAAACTTAAGAGTTCAGTGCAATGAAGCTGCTGTTAAACGTGTCGTTTTTTTCATCTCCCAAATCTTGCCACCAACAAAGGACCATTTCGGTGCCAACGCCCCAGGCTAGGTACTAGCGATGAGCCACCTCGTGCCACAGGCACGCTACACTGCCAAGGCGAGCCCTGCGCAGCAAGACATCTTCGCCGGGAGGAGGGCCGCCAGGTGAGGGGCAAGCCCTGGCGTAACTGAGGAGGAAAGAGGAGAGGAAAGCAAACCAAGGAAACACACTGGAGGCCTGATGAAGAAATCAGAAGCACACCAGTTCAAGACAGGTGGAGCCCAACGTGCCTTCCAGACCTAAAAATGTGGCAAAGGTCACAGCCTGGTCTCGGCAATTCTGATTTTCTTTTAAAACCAAAATGTGCCTATCTCCAATTGAAAAGCCACACTGAAATAGGTTTGTACCTCCAGTGGTTTGGAAACAAGGAAGAGGAATGAGTGTAGTTTCTTTACTTTTGCATACCAGCATCTTCTCAGAAACTTCAGTAGGTCACTTGGGTAAGCCACAACCTCTTCAGGCATCTATTCCATGTTAGTAAAACGGGCTAAAGTGGTAAAAATTACTGCCCAAAAAGATAAAAGGCTGGCCTGGATGACCACTTGATCCTCACAACATATGATGGTATAAATTCCTGAGGAATAGAAGTTATTTATGTAAAAGATACACTAAACAAGTTGTCGAGAAATCATACTTGAAATGTATCACTGACTTCCCATTAGAGAAATCCCTTTGTATAGGAGCAGCAGTTCTCAAAGAGGGGTGACCAAAGAAATAGCATCCACATCACCTGCTCGAGCCCCAGCCCAGATCTACTGACTCAGAAACTCTGGAGGTGGGCGCCAGCAATCTGGGTTCCCTGATGCACTGCTATAGTGACTCATTTCATAAACAAAATCGCTTCTAATGTATTTGTTCCAAATATTAGGCTTCTCTGCAAGTGTGTCCATCACCTGGTTTTGGAGTCTTTACTTCCAACGGTCAGTATCTGTATCAGAAAGGAAGCGGAAACTCCACAAACACAGGATGGGCCTCCCTTCTGTCCTGGAAGATCCCACGTGAGGGCCTCTGCCCTGGCCATTCCCTCTGTCTAGAACCCTGTCCCTTCCACCCCAGCCCGTTTAGGACTTAGCTCCAACATCACCTTCTCAATGAGGCCTACGTTTCATCCATGGTTCCTCTAAACCCTGCTCTATTTTTCCCAAAGTTCTTATCTCCTTCTAAAGAACATAGCCTTTCCTTGTTAATATAGGAATGATTAATACAGGGTTTTCTGTGTGTCTCCCCCTAGTAGGAAGTAAGTTATATGACAGTAATCTCTTTAGTCTATTGAGAGAGCCTGGAATAGTGCCCAGCACATAGCAGGCACTCATATATATTTGTTGAATGAATACAGGAATCCGGCAAACCCCAGCACAAACAGGGGTGGGGGGAGGGGCACAGTCTTCCTTATTTTGTGAAGACTCAAGTGAGGGCCTACCTTTATGAACTCAAGAAGCTTCCCTCTCCCACGGAGGGCTAGAGGACTGTTGTTCTAGCACCTCGCCTAACGACCCTGTGTTGATGCCCACAGTGCGTGCTTCTGAAGATATATCCAAATGGCTGATAATCTTGTTTTACAACCAACATTCAAGAAAGAGAAAATTGCTAGAGCCACACTCTGAACCAGTAGTGAAAGTGTTGTGTGTAGAAATCTTTACCATCAATCTAATGCACCACTCATCTGACAGTACTCTCTCTCTCAAACAAAGCCTTCTCCAGTGTTTAAAAGTTAAGGCTGGTAATTAAATTGCACAACCATCACAGTCAACTAAAATTCAATACTTCTGCTTCTAGCTTAAAATGGGAAATGGGAAATTGTGCCAAATGCCTATGATCTTTCCCTGGCTGCTTCAACAGGAGCGATTTGGAAGTAGGATGTCCAGTCTTGCATAACTATTTTCTTTTTTATGATAGTCCTGGGAGTTTCCAGTTCTAGATTTTTTTTCTATAACATGTTTCTACACAGAGAGCTTTAAGCTCACCCCAAGGTATGTGAAAGCTCATCATTAGGAAAGATCATGTGCACAGTACTTAATCTGAGTTTCCCTGAGTAATAAGCACAATTATGAAATGCAGTGCAGTTGAGTCAGTCAAGTATCCAACTTACAAGGACATAAGTTCAGGCACCCTGACCCTCACCATCTTTACCACAAACAGAGAGAAGACAGATTTTTAGAGTCTGGGCCAACTACATGCACCATTTCTTTCCAAATGTACATGGAGGGGTCATGAGGTAAGGATGTGAATCCCTTTCCTTCTCCCAGCTCAGGTCCTACAGTTCTCTCCAAGTATAAGCATTTTGTCACACTGAGCAGGATTCTGGAGATTAAGATACTTTGGTTTGGTGCAGTGTGGTGTGGTGTGTGGTGAGGTGTGGTATGTGATGTGATATGGTGTGGTGTGTGATGTGGTATGGTTTGGTAGAGTATGTGAGTGTCTAGTGTGGCATTGCAGGGTATAGTATGGTGTGGTGTATAGCAAGGCATGTGGTGTGGTGTGTGGTGTAGTGTGTGCTATGGGTGGTGTCGTGTGGTGTACGGTATATGGTATAGTATGATATGTGGTGTGATGTGAGTGTGTGGTGTGGTGTCTAATGTGTGTGGTGTGGCATAGCACAGAGTATAGTACAGTATGATATGGTGTATAGTGTAGTGCATGGTTTGATATGTATAGTGTGTGACATGTGTGTAGTGTGATGTATGATGTCTGTGTGGTATGGTGTGGTGTAGTGTGGTGTAGCACGGCGTGTAGTGGGGTATGTGGTATGGTATGGTGTATGGTAGTGTGTGGTGTGATGTGTGTGGTGCAGTGTGTGGTAAGGTGGGCATATGATGTGGTGAGATATATGATGTAGGGTTTGGTATGGTGTATGCTGTGGTGTGGGGTGAGATGTGTGTGTGGTGTGGTATGTGATATGGGATGTGCCGTGGGGTGGGATGTGGCATGGTGTGGAGTGGGATGTGGGATATGAGGTGATATGTGGTGTGGTGTGTGATGTGTGGGTGGTATGGGGTGTGTGGTAAGGAGTGGTGTGTGGTATATCGTGTGTGTGTGGTACAGTATGGTGTGGTGTGGCATGGTATTGTGTGTGGTAGAGTGCATGGTATGATGTGTGTGGTACAGTGTGTGGTAAAGTGTACAGTGTGGGGAGGTGTGGTGTATGGTATGGTGCGATGTGTGGTATGGTATGGTGTGGTGTCAGCTTGTGGTGTGTGGTTCGGTGTGGTGTGGGGTATACAGTGTGGTGTGGTATGTGGTGTGGTGTGATGTGATTTGTGACATGGTGTGTGGTATGGTATGGTGTGTGATGTGGTGTGGGGTGCGGTATGATGTGGAGTGTGATATGTGTGGTGTATAGTGTTGTGTGGTATGTGATGTGGTATGTGTTGTGATATGTGTGGTGTGGTGTGGTTTGTGATGTGGTGTGGTGGGGTGGGGTGGAATGTGATGTGGGGTGTGATGTGCTATGGTGAGGTGTGTGGTGTATGTGTGGTGTGTAGTGTGGTGTGATGTGTCATGTGGTGTGGTATTATGGTGTATGGTGTGTAGTGTAGTGTAGTATGTATGTAGTGTAGTATGTAGTATGGTATGGTGTGCTATGTGTTGTGGTGGAGTGTGGTGTGATGTGGGTGTGATATGGTGTGTAGTTTGTTGTAGTGTGTGACATATGGTATAGTGTGGTGTGATATGATATGTGGTGTGTGGTGTGGTGAGGTGTGATGAGGTGTGGTGTGGTGTGGTACAGTGTGGTGTGGTACATGGTGTCGTGTGGTAGAATGTGGCTTATAAACACAAGCCAAGAGCTTCATTGAGTGCCTAGTCAAAGAATGGCAATTGAGTGGAGAGAAGCCAGCTTTCTTGAGCTTATTGAGAGAAATCATAGTCTCCAGCACTGCAGGTAAACAGAGTATTTAATGGGCAATTTGAGGACTTTCTAAGTAATACTGACCTTCTACCATCTCTGAAACTTCACCCTCATATAGTGGCAAGTCTCCTCACAGAGGAGCATCTAGCATAGGAAGAAACATGGTAATGACCAGGACACTTCCTGTGAGAGCAGAGGTCCAGGAGGTGCCAGGAGAGCAAGGAGAAATGTGGCAGCCAGTGGTCACTGCTTCCTAGACGCTACACAGCACTTCTACACATTGCAGGGTTCTCAACTTTTCTAGTGCTGATGGCTATCAGAAAGCAGTCAACTCCACAATATGCCAATATCTGTACCGTATTAAAACTTTTATTGTAAAAGCAATACATGTACTTTAAAAAAAAAAAGTAGTACAGAAGAGTAGAAAATGCAAAGCAGAAAAGTATTCCTCCCACTCCAGCCTCCATTGCACCCCAGTTTCTAAGAAGAAAGGAAAACCATGTGCCAGCAGGCACCCATAAAAATTCTTAACTATATACACAGTGTGTAATGGAATCCACTTTCTTCTCGAAGACATCTTGACTCTGATTGTTACCAGTTGCTTTCTAGATCTGCTCCCAGTTGTTATACTAGGATTTATTTTCATTGCCCTACTGAGTTATTACCATGGTTTCTTGGGTCCAATATTTTCATCACTTCTTGATCATGTATTATTTGGCTAGAGAATATGCTCCAGCAATTGTTCTTTTTTGGAAAGGCTACGTGGAAAGCAAATTTTCTGAGTCTCAACATGTCTGACAATATGTTTATTTTATTCTCACATTTAATTATTCATGTGCCTGGTAGAGCAGACACTACTACATGACACAATATTCATCTACTCCCACCCCTATGCTTCTCATAATAGGATCTTCTTTGATACAGGCATTCTCCCTCTCCATGTGTCCATGCAGGGTAATTCCTGACCTACATCAATATGGTTATCCTATTATCTTTCCAATGACTGGCTTAGGAATAAGCATGTGATAAAATTTTAGTGAAAAAAACATGAAGAAAAATATGTCAGCACTTCTGAATAAGAGATATTCTTGTCTTCCCCTGGACATTGTTGTTTCTGGATGCAGTGCCTGGAACTACTGTGGACATCTTGTCACTAGAGAAGAGCTTGCCTGGGTACAAAGCCAAAAAGCTGAGGATGACACAGCAGAATGGCAGAAGAATCAGGGAAGTTTTTCTGTCATTTACCATATTAAGCTGATGAATTTACCAACACTTGTGTTCTACCTCTGAATTTCATATAAAGTGAGATAATAGATTTCCCTCTTATTTAAGCCCCTTGAGGTTGCCTTTCTGTTTCTTAAAGTCAAAAGCAGCCTAATTAATACAGCTGGGTATAAAAAAATACAGCTGGGTATAGAATTATTGGTTTACTTTCCTTTCAAACTTCAAAAGCATTATTCCATTGTCTACTAGCATCTAATGCTGATTACTGAAGTGATATGTGAATCTATTCCCCATTTCCCTGTGAATAATCTGATTTTCCCTCTTGCCTAGAGCATTCATAGTATTTGTCTTCATTTCCAGAGTAGTGAAATTCCATCAGAGTATGTCTTAATTTGGGTCTTTTCTCATTTATTCTGCTTAGAACTCAATGGGCTCCTTTTAATTCAAGAATTTGGTTCTTTAGCTCAGAGAAAATTTATTGCTTTATTTGATGATTTCTTCTGTATTTTTTTAAGTTTATTTATTTATTTTGAGATACTGCATCCAATCAGGGGAAGGACAGAGAGAGAGGGAAAGAGAGAAAGAATCCCAAGCAGGCTCTTCACTGACAGCACAGAGCCCCACACAGGATTCAAACTCATGACCTGAGCGGAAATCAAGAGTTGAATGCTTAGCCAACTGAGCCACCCAGGCACCCCTCCTTTGTATCTATTATACAAATATCGGACCTTCTCAAACCGTATTTCTTGTCTTTTTACCTATCTCTTAAACTTGCTATCTTTTTGTACTGCGTTCAAAAAGATTTTTTAACTTCATCTTCCTAGTTAGTCATTTGTAATTTATCAGTGTCCATTCTGTTACTACATTTTTAAATTTCAACAATTACATTTTTAATTTCTGAGAACTCTTTCTTCTAATCACATCATTTTCATAACAATATGTCATTATTTTAACTATGAAAATCTCTGAATTGCTTTTAATATTTCCATATCCTTTCAGGTCACTTCTTATTCATTTACCTGGGTCTTCGTCTTTTATGGTGTTGATTTCCCTCGGATGTCATGTGGTTCTTAGTTGACCATCTATATTTACTGATGAAGGAGTTTGTAGAAAGTATAGGTAGCTCATTGCAAGTTTCTTTTGAAGTTAACAGGGTCTATTTGCTCTGAATATGAAAGCAGACTGTAGCCTTTATGTGGAGAGATTCTTCTCTTTGGAATACCTGGGTGGAGAGTAGGCAGGGGATTTGGAATTCCCACCACTGTCAAACAAAAGTGGGGCACTTAAAAGTATTTCCCTCCTGATCTGAATTTTTTTTTTTTAACCCTCTGGCTCAACTCCCAGGATTTCTACTTTATCCTCTGAGTCTGCTTTAAATATCATTCTGTCTTGCTCCCTTGGTCCAACTTCATACCTTGAGCTCTCCTTTAGCAAATCGTTTATAAGTTCACAAAAACAATTCTTAGAATTCAAACTCTCTGCACATCTAAGAAAGGAAGGAGTTACTTAAGCCAAAATGTCCTGAGGACATCTTTCCAGTTAACCACCAAGACTGCTGCCTCAGAGCCCATTTTTATCCTCTACATGTACCAATCCCAAACTGAGAGCCTCTCTGAAGAAAGTCTTGCCCCTTGGAATCCCCCATTTGAGTTCTAGGCCATGGTTTCCTATTATATACTGAACTTTCAAAATAATAAAATGCAAGCCCATCTAATTTCCATCTTCCAGAAATCTGATGAAATCTCTTGTCTACCCATAGCACTCCTTCCTGTTTTCAGAGCTGTCATGGATTCATTTTTCTCTACATATCTTTAACTGTCATTTCAGTGGTTTCTAGGAAGGCAGGGGAGGTGAATGAACCAAAGTCTGTTATCTTGAACCAGAATTCTTAATACATTTCTATTAACCACAAATCAACTTTTATTTCCATTTTTTGACAATGTGAGGAGTTTTAGAGTGTTTGGGAAGTCCCTGAAATTGCATGCCAAATTTGATATGGATGTGCACACACATGCACATTTCTACAGAAACAATCATGGTTTCCATCACATTCTCAAGGGGCTTGTAACTCAAAGCAGGTTAGGAAACCAAAGGGAAATGGATAAGACAAACAACTGACTGTTCTTTGTGCAAGTGAAATCCATGTAATGCGGGGGGAGGAGTGGGCAATGGGTTTTAAGTAAAAACTGGTATACTGAGTAAAAAAATTAAATCTAGACAAGTACGAGTGTATAAAGCCAAATACACTTTTCTCAAATTAATTTTTAACCAGAATTAATTTCTGTCTTGACCTACCTCCTCAATTCCCCCCAAAGCCAAAAAATTCAGTCTAGGTTATTTCCAGGTAAATCCAGTAAATTCTAGATAACAGCAATCAAGTTTCAAGCTTAAACTTGGGGAAAATCAAAATATCACACTGCTATCATCCTTCTTGCCAATGTTCTATCAAACACGGCTCAGGCATTTGGGCACCTGGTGCCTGTCTTAGATTCTATCACACTGCCTTCCTCCTACCTAATCTTTGGTCATTGGTCTCTATGCCTACCAAATCCTTCACTGATGTCCTTGTTTCTCATGTTGGCCTTTAAGCATCAGATCTAGCAGGGTCATCTGCATCCTTTTAACCTCAACCATACTCTCCTTTGGGTTCACTGGCTCACTAGCTCTCAGTGTCTTCTCTCTTTCAAGACTATCTTGAAGACCAGGAATTTGGGACCCTTAAAGTTATCTGATGCCCCACTTATTCTGTTATTAATTCATTGCCTGAGGAACATTTTTGTTCTGTGTTACTCTCTAATCTCAGTCTTAGATATGTTACTCTGTCCTTCTGTACTTTCACTGGTGCTGTCCCATGATGACACAAAGAACTTCTCTACAAGGCTTCACCCTGGGAAACATCAACCCATGGCATAAAGATAGGACACTGGATCTCTTTCCCTGAACCCATGGTAATATAAGCTCTCCCCCAGTTCTTCCCTATCTCTGGCTTAGTTCATGTTTAGTTAGTTTATAAAATGAGGTACTTTTGTTCTTCATCTACACTGCCACATTTATTGATTCTAGGATGTACATTTCTTTACACACAGACATCTCTTAAATTGGAGTGTATCCTACAACTCATAACATCTTAGATTTAAGGACACATAGTATTTCCAATCTGTGGTTTATGGCTTGTGTTTGCCAGGGCTGCCATAAACTGGAGAACAAAAAAGAAATTTATTTTCAAAATCAAAGTATTGGCAAGGTTAGTTCCTTCTGAGGGCTTAGCAAAGGGTCTGTTCCAGGTCTCTCTCCTTGGCTTAGACATGGTCATCTTCTCCCTATGTGTCTTCACAGGATCTTCCCTCTATGCATATCTGTGTTCAAATTTCCTCTCCTCTTTCCTAAGGACACCAGACACATTGGACTAGAGCCCATCCTAAAGACCTCATTTTAAGCTGATTACCTCTGCAACTTCTGATCTCCAAATAAGGGCACATTCTCAGGTACTGGGGATTAGGATTTCAACATAGAAACTGTGGGGGAAACACACTTCAACAGAGAACACATTGATTTCTTGAAAGGGATTTACTTTCGATGTTCAATATCCACCTCTCACAAATCAAAAGACTTGCTGGTCTCTGCTATGAATTTATATGTAAATTGATTCATATATAAATCTCGATAGAAACCCTGTTTCTTTATCTTTACATTTCTGCTATAACAATCCAAATGCTCCCCAGGCAATGAATTAATAACAGAATAAGTGGGCACATTGGGTAACTTTAAGGGATGGGGAGGAAAAAAAATCTCTATTAATGTTTCAAAGTTTTTTCCAACTTCATTAAATCAGCCCAAGGTGCTGAATTCACTGGGTCAAATCTGTAGCCGTCTGTCATTTCCAGGGAATGTTTTATGTGCTTCTCAAAATTCTCCACTGAAGTACTTCCTGACAGCAGAGCAGTAGGAAGACACCCCAGGAATTGTGAAGGCACAACCCAAAGCAGCTTACCAGAAGCATGAAATTTTTATATCTTCTGTTTAATCTTTAAATGACACGTGAGTTTGACTCTTCAACCCACATGCGACAGCAGTTTTGACGAGGAAGAAAAATTCAAGACAATTTTCCTCCAAAATTCCAAGTAATCCAGGAAGATGTGCCCAGTTTATCCTATGATTTTATGTGCCCCCAGCTTAACTCCCCATGTTTGAGAAGCACAGTTTTCAGTGGAGGAAATAGGAAGTTCCCCAGATAAAGGGGTTTTGTTTGTTTCGAGCAGAGAAGGATCTTCATTCTGGCACTGCCAGGAAACCAGTCCTTTTCCACCCAAAGGACAGCATTTCCTGAAGAGCAGATACATGTTCCTTCCCAGCTGGTGGAGAATCTGCTAGGTGAAAAAGAAAAAGGCATGCCTCAAAATTAATAATGGAGCCTTTACTTGAGCAAGGACGCACACATCACAAGGGAAGAAAGAGGCTAGAGGCAAGCGGGGTCAGGATTCAGGGACATGGAGAAAACCCAGCAACCACAGCAAAGAGCCAAGAGGTTAGCCAAGTGTGCAAAGCATAAGCAGGAAAGGCAGGAAAAGAAAGGGGACAGAAGAGATGAGTAGATTAAGATTTGTGCCAAAGATCAGCAAAATCTGAAATAATCGGGAGACAGCAGAGCACAAATAAAACTGGGTCACCAAAAGCACCTACATCCCAAGCTTCATAGAGTCCCTAGAGCTGCTCCAAAGAAACTTCTTCAGGGTGCCTGCGTGGCTCAGTTGGTTAAGCGTCCTACTTTGGCTCAGATCATGATCTCATGGTTCATGAGTTCAAGCCCACATCAGGCTCTGTGCTGACAGCTCAGAGCCTGGAGCCTGCTTTGGATTCTCTGTCTCCCTCTCTCTCTGCCCTTCCCCACTCATGCTCTGTCTCTCTCAAAAATAAATTTTAAAAAAAAGTAGAAGAAGAAGAAGAAAAGAAAGAAACCTCCTCTAGTATGGTCCAGTGCCACCACTCTGTCATCTCATCACCACTAGCTTGTTGTGCTGTGATGTCCACTGGAGTGGAGTTTCTAGGCACCAGTGATGCTAAAGTTGCCAGGTGGTTTCCAGAATTAACTCCAAATTCTATGAACCACTGATAAACACAGGTCTGAAAATCACTTAACCAACATTTGACTGAACACAAGTCAGTGAGCAGCATTTCCCTCCAAATTTAATGAGTTAAAAAACAGCTCCTTGGGGCTCCTGGCTGGCTGAGTCAGTAGAGCATGCGACTCTTGGTCTCAGGGTCATGAGTTCAAGCCCCACATTCGAAATGGCACTTCACAACGAAAAAGCGACCCACTGTCCCTTGTTGGTTCTCATTTGCGTCTCTCGGATTGTTCAGCATCAACTTTGAGTGCATTATGGGCTGGGTTCCTATACAGTATCGTCCAGAAAGGTCCCACTCTGCTTTCATCCTTCCTACTCTGCCCCTAGATAGTTGGGATGGCAAACACATGTGTGACTGCCAGAACCGCACTGGCCTCCAAAGGTCCGTGGCAGACACATGGAGCAGCCAAGCAAGGGAGAGAGTGAGATGGTTCCCACAGGTCATACTTGAGAAAATCCCTGGGCGCCTGACCAATCACACCAAAGCCCAGTGGCACCACGATCAAAGCAAAGAAATAAAGCTGAACCTCTTCTCTTCTGTTTGTAATGGAGACAATTCTCAGTTCTCAAACTCAGGTGTGCAGGGAATGCAACTTTACTGCTCTCTAATCATCCAATTTATATTTAAATCTCCCATTTGGTAATTGCAGGCAATTCAAAGTCTCTCTCCCAGCCTCGGCTCCACAGAGTTACATCTGAATTCCCAGGGCCTTACTCGGTGAGTGCCAAGCTGCCAGAGGCAGAGGGGCACCTGGTGCTCCGAGTCCCCCCAGCCCCCAGCCTCTGCCCACACCTCCTCTCTCCCTTTCAGCCTTGGATCACTGCCACTCAGAGTACCACAGAGACTTCCTCTCCCAACCACACGCCTCCTCAGCCCTCTCTAAGCCTCACCTGCCCCTCTCAGGAGCATTTTCCCTGCCCTGTGCTGTGCAAGGGCCCTGGGAAATGCTTGGGGGGATTTCTCTGCTTCCATAGGGCAAGAAGCCATCTCGGCTTGGATGCTCCAGGACCATACTGGCAATGGGAACCAGAGTCTACCACTGTCGTGGCCTTTGCCTAACCACAGGAGCACAGCCTTCCTCTGATATCTGGTTCCCCAGACTTGTGAGGGGCTTACACAGGATTCAGCCCAGATGCAGTGCCGCCAGCCTCCTCAGGGTCCGCAAACATGTGCCCCTCCTCCTTGCCCTCTAACTTCCCATTCCCCTCACCAAGGGCACCATTACCACATTGGGAACGGGAGGAGAGACTGAGGGGTGCCAGAAAAGGCTCCTCTTACTCATCAGGTACCCTTCTAATAAAACTATTGTCTATGCACTGAGTCCTTTGGTGCACCTATGAGGACCAGGCTTTGGAAAATCAGAAGCCAAGCGTTGATTTCTGAATTCTGCTCTGTCCTTGTCCCCTGAGGCAATGAACGTGAAATGCCCTAGCTGTCTAGGCAGGGGGACGCGCTGTAAGTAAAAAGAATAAAAGGGACAAGAACCGCAGTGGAAAACTGGAAACGGAGCCCTGCCACACTGCCCATCGTCCTTCAGCTGCCTGTGGCTACGGCTGTATCTGCTTTCCTCTCCTGCTTTGTCCCTTTTGAACTTCCACCTTCCAAAGTCCTTAGCAAAAACATCAAATAATTACATACTGTAATTGCTGATTGCACAGGGACTGGAGGAAAGGGCAAAAGGGGCTTTTTGACTAATCCCATGGGGTGAAACAGCATGAAAGTCCAAGGAACAGCAAATAGTAGGATGTGGTTAAAACGTAGAAGGCAAGTATCCCATTTGTTTTCAAAAAGACTTTGTATCTGCACATACACATGTGAGCAAATGTACAGGAAAAACTCCTGGGAAAGCAGTAAAATTGGGAAGGGGACTTCACAGTTTTTTCTCCGTATGCTGCATATTCTTTAAATTATTTCCAAGGAGAATGTATCTGTGTTCCGTAGAAAACTGAAAGGTACATAAGCAACAGATAAAGGTGGAAAGGCAAGAAGAATGGGGAAAAAATGCCTACATTAGGAGTTGTATCTTTGTCATGAAGCTGGTAAAACACAGACGGAATTTAATAGTCCCAATTAGTATCTTTCAATTAGTAAAGCAATGCATACTTATTGTAGGAAATTTGGAAAATACAAAGAAATACAAAAATGAAAGCTATTAGTAATCCTACCTCTCAGAGATAGCCACGTGTTGACACTCTGGTCTTTTTTCTACCAATCTTTTTATTCATTTATTTTTTTAATGTTCATTTATTTGTGAGAGAGAGAGAGAGTGCACGAGTAGAGGGGCAGAAAAAGAGGGAGATACAGAATCCAAAGCAGGCTCCAGGCTCTGAGATGTCGGCATAGATACCGCAGAGCCTGATTCAGGGCCCAAACTCACAAACAGAGATGGTGACCTGAGCTGAAGTCGGACACTTAACTGACAGCCACCCAGGCGGCCCTCTACCAATCTTAATACATGAATATTTTTACTTATATGGGATCATTCTGTGTAAGAAACTTCATTTTGCTTTTGTGGAATTTTTGTCACTGTTTTTCTACCTACAAAAGTAACATGTTCAGTATTGTAAAAAAAAAAATTCAGATACTTTATGAAGGGATATTTCTCATAATTTCCATGGTTAATAGTTTGGTGTATATCTTCCCAGTATGTATGTATATATAATGTTTTTATTTATTTATTTTGAGAAAGAGTGTACATGCACACATGTGAGCAGGGAAGGGGCAAAGAGAGACAAAGAGAGAGAATCCCAAGCCAGCTCCACACTGTCAGCACAAAGCCTGATGCAGGGCTTGAACTAACAAATCATGAGATCATGGCCTGAGGTGAAATCAAGAGTCAGACACTTAACCAGCTGAGCCGTACAGGCACCCCTCTAAGTATTTTTCAATAAAATATACATTTCTTTAAATGAGATAATAAATGTTCATCAATTTACTCTTTTCATTTGGCAATCAAGCTCTCTGGACTATCTGATTTTTTTTAGTTGATATAGATCAATATCATTCTTTCTACCAGGCATAGTACATTTTATTATACAGAATGTACCTTATTTAACCAGTATACCAATTGGTTAACTTAGTTTACAAAAAATGTTTTAATGAATATTTGATCTTGATACATGTAATTTTACACATTTATGCAAATATTTTTTTCTGAGATAAAATTCCTGGAAGTTGATTGTTAGGTCATAGAGGATGCACATTTTAAATTTTAAAGGGTGTTGCCAAATGCCTCCAAAAATGCTGTAGAAAGAGTCCCAACAACAGGGTATGAGAGTACTGTTCCGAAAAACCTTAGTTACACTTGGTCTTTTAATGTTGATGACATGATTGGCAACCCATAATATATTATTATTTTACAAATATTTTCTTAGTTTGACAGTTGCCTTTGACTCAATTATAATTTTAATTGTGCTTTTTGAAAAATATGTTAATTTTATGCAGTCCAATTTATGGGATCAAGATTTTTTTAATGCTGACCCATATTTAATTGTGGAATTTTCATTTTATACTTAAATATTGAACCTAGCTGTCACTGACTTTGGTTTAAGAACTTAAGTAAGAATCCAGATCTTTTTAAGTAAAAAGCATAAGAATAAGATACATACAGAGAAGGGCACAAAGCATAAATGCACAAGTTGATGAATTTCCACAAAGTAAATTTCAGGAGCCTCCTATGCCACACACTCCCATGTGCCACACCACCCAGCACAGAAAACAGAACATGACCCACACCCAGGAAGCCCCCTGAGTTTCCCCTTCCAGTCATTACCTCCCCTAGGCAACCACTATCCACTATTCTGACTTATATCACCATAAGATTAGTTCTGCCTGTTTCTGTATCCAGCTTGTTTTTCTCAGAATTATGCTTGTAAGATGCATCCATGTCTTTGTATGTAGCTATAGATTACTTATTCCTATTCCTACATACATTCCATTGTATGAATAGACCATGATTAATTTATCCATTCTACTGTCTTTGGGCATTTGGGTTACTTCTAGTTGGAGGCTATTAATATAATATGAGTGTCATGAACATCCTTTTTTTTAATGTTTATCTATTTATTTTGAGAGAGAAACCACATGTGACGGGGGGAGGAGCAGAAAAAGAGGAGAGAGAGAATCCCAAGCAGGCTCCACGCTGACAGTGCAGAGCCTCACACAAGGTTGGATCCCACGAACCATGAGATCATGACCTGAGCTGAAATCAGGAGTCGGACGTTTAACCAGCAGAGCCACTCAGGTGCCCCAAACATTCTTAGATATGACTGTTTATAACCATATATACACATGTCTGTCAGGTATATACCCGGGCATGGAGTTTGGAGTATGGCGTATGTGTCTTCAGCTTTAGTAGATACTACCTATATCCGTTTATACTCCCACCAGTAATATAAAGAGTCCGGTTTTTTATGTTCTTGTCAACACTTGGTATTATCTGATTTTTAAATTTTGTCCATTCTAGTGGATATGTAGAGAGACTTATCTTAACTCTAATTTGCATTTCCCAGAGAACAAATCAAGTTGAGTACCTTTTAATATATGTATTGACCATTTGAACTTCCTGTGTGAACTGTTTATTTACTTTTTTTTTTTAGTCCTTTTTCCTACTGGGATACTTGCCTTTCCTTTATTGATTTTTAGTTCTTTACAGTATCTTCTACTCTAGGACTTATCCTTTCATTTTCTTCATGGTGTCTTTTGATCAGTAGTTCTTGACTCCGGGGGTGCCTGGGTGGCTCAGTCAGTTGAGCGCCCGACTCTTAATTTCAGCACAGGTCATGATCTCACAGATGGAGCCCCAAGTCGAGCTCCATGCTGGGCACGGAGCCCGCTTAAGATTCTCTCTCTCCCTCCCTGCTAGCATTTGCTCTCTTTTAAAAACAAAAAAAAAAATAGAAAAGAAGAAAAGAAGTTCTTGATTTCAATCTAACCTAGTTGTTTGACCTTTTCCTCTATAGTTAATGCTTTTGTGTCTTCTTTAAGAGATGTTTGCTATCCCAAGGTTACACAGATATTCTCTTATGTTTTCCCCTAAGACTTTTATTGTCTTGCCTATTATATTAGATGTACAATGCAGCTGGAATTAATTTTTGTGAATGGTTTGAGGAAGAGGTCTAGATTCATTTTTTCCATATGGATATTAAATTGAACCAGCTCTAGTTATTGAAAAGATGCCCTTTCTCTTCTACATTTCAGTGTTACCTTTGTTGTAAATCAGACGATCATATTAAGGTCTCTTCCTAAATTCCCTAATATGTTCTATTGGGCCCTTTGCCTATTCTGGCACAAATACCACAGCCTTAATTACTATAGCTTTATAATAAGTCTAGATATCTGGTAGTGGAAGTTCTCTTAGCTTTGTTCTTATTCTTCATCATTGTCTTCGCTAATTTGGGCCTTTACCTTTCCATCCAAATTTCAAAGTCAGGAAATGTCCACTTAAAAAGCCTGTTGGAATTTTGAATGGTCTGCACAATTTACAGATAAATTTGGGAGAGTTAACATCTTACAACATTGAGTCATCCAGTCTATGAACATGGTATATGTCTCCAACTACTAAAGTCTTATTTAATTTCTCTCAATACACATTCTTGTTTTCAGTGTAAAGGTCTTGTACATCTCTATTACATTTATTCCTATGAATATGATATTTTTGAGGCTATTGTAAATGCTATCATTTTTAAATTTCATTTTCTGTTCTTCATTACTAGTATAAAGAAGTACAATGGATTTTTATATATTGACCTTGTTCCCATCAGCCTTGCTACATTTTCTTCTTAGTTCCAAGAGTTTATCTATAGATTCTTTCAAATTTCTGAATATACAATCATGTTGCCTCCTAATAGTGACAGTTTTATTTCTTACTTTCCAATCCATGTGTCTTTTATACTTTTGCTGCCCTTGCTACAGTGGCTAGAACTTCTAATGCAATGTTAAATAGAAGTCGTGATTGCAAACATCCCAGGGAGAAGGCTTTCAACATCCCACCACTAGGCATGATGTTTGCTTTAAGTTATTTATAGGTACTCATTATCAGATTAAGGAATTTCCTTTCCTGAGGTTTATTCTTTTTTATCATGAATCAATGTTGAATTTTATCAAATCTTTTTTCTGCATTTATTGATATTACTATATATATTTTTCTTCATTCTGCTATTGTGCTATTGTGCTTATTTTCAAATGTCAAACTATTTGTGGGGCACCTGGGTGGCTCAGTCAGTTAAGCGTCCAACTCCTGATTTCAACTCAGGTCATGTTCTCAAAGTTGTGAGATCGCACCCTGTGTTGGGCTCCATTCTGGGTGTGGAACCACTTAAGACTCTCTCCCTCTCCCTCTGCCTCCACCTTTTAAAAAAAATGTTAAACTACTTGTGAATTCCTGAAACCTGTCCCACTTGGTCAGGGCATATTATTGAATTCACTTTTTACATATTATTGAATTCACTTTGACTATATTTTGTTTAGGATTCCTGCATCTGTATCCACGAAAGAGTTCAGTCTTTAATCTTCTTGTCTTGTGATGTCCTTGTCAGGTTTTAGTATAAAGATTTTTCTTGAGAATGAACTGGGACATGTTACCTCTTTTTCTATTCTCTGGAAATATGTGTAATATTGATGTTATTACTTCATTTAAACATTGGGAAGACTTTTCCAGAGTGAACAAATGGGCCTACAGAGCTTCTTTGTTCATTCATTTCTTTATCCCTTTGGTGGGAAGGTCTTTAATAATGAATTCAATTCTTTAAGAAACATAGCTCCATTCATGTTTTCTATTTCTTCTTGTGTTAATTTTGGTATATCATACTTTTAAAGAAATTTGTTTATTTTATCTAAGTTGTCAAATATGTTGACATAAAACTGTTCATAACATCCTCTTATTAATAATCCATCTTAGGAGCATCTTGCTGTCTCAGTCAGTAGGGCATGCAACTCTCGATCTTGAGGTCATGAGTTCAAGCCCCATGTTGGGCATGGAGCCTACTTAAAAAAATAAGAATAATAATCTATTTTATCCTTAAATGTCTAACCACTTTTCTCAAAACCACTTGTTTAATAATAAGTCTCTTAGTAATTTAATAAGCCATTCAAAAATATGGTTGGCTCAAACCATGACCCAGACATTACTCCAGTGCTAGGAATAAGCATTAAATAAGACAACGCTCCTACTTTACAAAGCTTAAACTTGGTGACTAAAACAGACAATAAACAAGATAGTGACTAGTGAAAGGAGGAATACAGCAAGGTAAGGGTGTGAGGAGAGGGAAGGAAGGACTATTTTACCTGCAGGAATCAGAGAAGGTCACTTTGAAGAGTTGTATCTGGTCATAGACCTGAATGATGTTAAGGGAATGAACCATAACAAGATGAGAAGGAAGAACTGCAAAGGCTGTAAGGTGGTAATGTACTTGGGATGGTCCGGAAAGGGCAAAGAGGCCAGTGCAACCGTAGCAGAGTGAGAGAAAAAGAAGAAGGTTAATTTAGAAACCTAGGTAGGAGCCAGATTGTGCGCAGTCCTATAGGCTGTGGGAGTGATTTGGGGTATTCAAATGTAACAGGAAAACACTGGTTTTGAATAGGCAAGTAACACAATATGATTTATGTTTTAAAAGACTCCTCTAGCTAATGTGTGTAGAATAGACTGGGGGAGGCTATTGCAATAACCAAGAAAAGGATGGTTATGGCTTGTATTATGGTGGGAACAGTGGAGGCCAGGAGAAGTGCTCAGATTTGGGCTACATTTTGAAGGCAGAGTCAAGAGGACTTCCTGTTGGCCTAAATGTGGGAGTTATAGGAAAGAGAAGAGGCAAGGATAACTTCTAGGCTTCTGCTCTGAGCAACTGGGTAGATGGTGGTACTCTCTTATGACTCTGAGAACAAAGGGAAAGGAGTAGGTTTGGGGTAGGGAAGCTGAAAATCGGGAGTCTGGTATAAGACATGTTAAGTTTCCGATCTTGTTAGACACTCAAGTATAGAATCAAAATGGTCTGAATTGCAGAAGAATGATGAAAATTGGAGATATAGGCTTAGGAGTCAGGTAGAAATACATAATCAATGCCCTAGAACAAGATAAATTTATCTAGGAATGGAGAAGAGGTCCAAGACCTGAGCCTTGTGATACTCCAACTTTAAAAATTGGGAAGAGAGGTTCCATAGCAAAGATGACTGAGGAGTATCCAATCCAATGAGTGAAATACACTTGTGTTTCTGAACTCAACACTCAACCCTCCTGATCTTTGAGTAAATTCTTGTGTCAGTTCCAAATAATAAATAGTCTAACTCAAATAAGCTTGAGCAATGAAAGAAAAACTAGGTATGGCTCTAATAATGTCACTTGGATACAGTTTCTCTCCTATGCAGTTTCTCTGCTATGCTTTCCAACATGGTGGCTTCATTGTTGGTTTCATGTAATAATGACAAGGCTGGGGTCCCACAAAAAGGGTGGGGGCCCACAGCAATAGTCACTTGGAACAACCTTAAACCAAATTCACAGCTTGTGGTTCTGTAAAATCAAGGTGGTATAAAACCATCCTCAAAATCTGTGCAAAGGCTGGCCAATGACTACAACCTACATTTTCCTGTTCATCTGCTCCTCTCAGTAACTGGGCAACTTTCTCTGCTGTCCCGAAGGCATGGGAAGAAATGGCTTTACTTCTGGGTCACCTTTACCCTGGATAGTTTCAGTTTTATATGGAGTCTCCTACGAGACTCTCCACCTTGGGCAAGCTACAGACTTTGACTTCTAACCTCCTTGTCCTGCTAGGCTGCCAAAACCAAAGCCTTATTTACTAGAATCAACAAATGTTCTCAGGGTAAAAGCAACTTAAGCATTCTAGAGATCTGCACATCCTTCTGGTTCCCACTTGACCACAGACTTCAGCCTGATAGCCCCTTTAGTGCTTTTAAGGAAATTTAATTTTTTTAATTTAAAAAATATACTCAACGGGGCGCCTGGGTGGCTTAGTCGGTTAAGCGTCCGGCTTTCGCTTAGGTCATGATCTCGCAGTTCGTGGGTTCGAGCCCCACATCGGGCTCTGTGCTGACTGCCAGCTCAGAGCCTGGAGCCTGTTTCAGCCTGTGACTCCCTCTCTCTCTGACCCTCCCCTGCTCACGCTGTCTCTCTCTCTCTCCTAAAAATAAATAAAACATTAAAAAAAAAATTTTTTTTAAATAAATAAATAAAAAATATACTCAACATTTTAATATTTTTCAGCAGGAACTTCAGTCCAAATAACCTTGCCTACCACTATCAGAAACTGAAGTCTACCATTTCCTTCTTCATTATCATTGAATGAGTTAGTTTTCCTTGGCAGCTACAGTACTTGCATGGGGTTCCTCTTGCCAGGGGTGGGGAGGACAACCACCATACTCCTTCAAATGAGCTGTTTTTGCAACCCAAAGGTCCTCTTCCTCCCCACCCCCACAGAGACCAAATACTTCCCACAAACATGGCGGCTTGCCTGTGTGGTTTTTCAGGTAACCCCACTTCTTTTACTTCTTGGAGCCAAACTACATCCAGGAGGGTATATTCCTCCAGCTGTACACCCAATACCCACAACACTTGCTACAAGCAACGGATAAAACATCAGGGTGCATTTTTCACCTTAAAGAGCATGATTTTCCAGAACTCTTTTTTTTTTTTTTTTTTTTGAGAGAGAGAGAAACAGAGTGTGAGCAGGGCAGGGGCAGAGACAGAGAAGGAGACACAAAATCCAGGCTCTGAGCTGTCAGCACAGAGCCTGATGCGGGGCTCGAACGTGCAGACAGTGAGATCATGACGTGAGGCAAAGTCAGACGGTTAACCGACTGAGCCACCCAGGCGCCCCTCCAGTATTTTCAAAGATCTGTAGTTACTGGGCTCTCTCTCAGCATCTCCCCGCTGTTTCTCTTCATTTCCTCCTGCTTACCTGATCTCATGTAGTCAGGACCGGCTTCACACACATTTTGAAGTCTCTGGATTACATTTCCCTCCTAATTTTGCCAAAAATAGAATAGTTTTTTCAAGGTTCTCATTATTCTTTTTTCACCCCCCCTTATTGCTTTTGAATGTTTTGTTTGTTTTGTTTTGTTTCTGGAAAAGAAGGGGAAATGCCAACTAACACAGCAATGTTTTTATTCAAAGGTTGGAATTATCTGGACCCCCTCTTTCTCTCACATCTAATACCAAATACATCCTCAAGTCCTGTCAATTCCATCTTCAGAATATGTTCAGAACTTGTCCATTTCTCTCCACCTCCACCTCTACCGCTGTATTTTATCTGCACTACTGCACTGCCTGCTAATCAGTTGTCCTGGATTCGCCCTGGCTGCCTACTGTCTCTTCTCCATAAAACATTTACATTTTTCAAGACGGAAGCCAGATATGCCACCTGTGCTCAAATCTTCCAACAGCATCCGATCTCACTAGAATAAAATCAGTCTTTAACAGAGTTGTAAGGCCCTGCCTTCCCTCTGGGCCCCCCTCATTATTTGTTGCTCCCTTCCAGCCACAATACCCTCCTTGCTGTTCTTCAAACAAGTCCAACATACTCCTACCTCAGGGCCTTTGCACTTGCCGAAACCTGTCCGGGGAATGCCGCACCCCTAGGTTTCCTCATGGCTCACTCCTCTCTTCATTCACATCTCTGTTCAAATGTCACTCAATCAAGAGGCCTTCCTTGATGAACCTCTCTAACATAAGAGCCTTACACCCAACATCCACTCTGTTTCCTTACTCAGTTTATATTTCTTCCTTGTACTTATCGCCACCTTACATATTTTATATTTCTTCGCTTTTTTTTGTTTGGAGTTATTTGTTTTCCCCTACCAAAATATAAGCTAGCTCTCTGAGAGCAAGACCTTTGTTTTTATTCACTGATAATCACAAGAATCCAGAAGACTGCCTGGCCCTATAGGAAACAAACACTCAGTAAATCCCACTGAATGAACACTGTGGCCACAGAGGAACCCGCTGCAGGAAGGACAATGAGAGCAGAGACCAGGTGGCTCCACCCTCTCTGCTGCCACCCAGCTTCTCTGCCTGCTCATCTACCTTTCCAATGTCACTACTGTCAGCCTGAATTTGCTTGTCCTTCCTGCTGCAGGCTCCTCAACTCACTGATTCGGTATCCACATCCCAAATATCTAACTGGTCCACCTGAGTCCAAGAACCCATCCAGAGTCCACGTAGCCATTGCTGGCGAAGGAGTCGAAGGGGGCTATGGATGTGTCTGCTCTTCCGCCAAGTACAGCCACTCTCCCTAGGCGCTCTACAAAGGGAAAATGGCTGGGGATCATTAATTTAAATACAGAACAAGCCTCCACCAAAGCATCCTTGACACTGGCAGAGAGCACGTGCATAACCTCTATAAGGGGGCCTCTAATTCAAATGCCTTAAGAGTCCTGGCAAGTAATAGAAATGAGTGAAGAGGGCAGGATGGGGAGATGGCAAGCTAGGACCAGCCACTATTGCTGACTGTTGCCAAGGAGGAATGTGGGCCTGGTGTTGCCAGATCTCCTGACAGCTCAAGAGAAGCCAAGAAATTTGGAAACTTCAGTGTGAAATCTCCCACTTTTTAAACGATGACAACTAAACCAATTTTTAAAAAATAAAATAAAATAAAAACACCGTGCAGACCAAATAAAACACATCTGCTGACCAAATCTGGCAGAGGGCTACCAGTGTGTGATTCTGTTTTATCCAGTCAGCTCAAAAACAGGACACAAGCAATTTATCACACTCAAAAGCAATGTTTCCGGGGGTACTTCCAAGTGAGGATTTCATTAGCTGGAGTAACCCAGGCTCTGGGTCCTTTTCCCAGCACCTGCCCCACCCTCCTACAAACTCCCGCCAACTTTTCACCTTGAGAGACAAGGCTCAGTGGGAAACATTCAGGCTTTGGTTACACCTGGGTTAAAACCCAGTGCTGCCTCCTAGCATTCCTCAACCTCTGAGTTAAACTTAAGCCTCAGTTTCTTCATCTGCAAAACAGGAATACTAATTCCTATCTAGAAGGGTCCTAATAGAGTTAACATAAGTAAAGTGCCTGACACACAGTAGAGGCACAGAGTGATAACTTCTAGGATCAGAGTAGGAGCTGCCTTCCCCATAGAAAGGGGTGTTGCCTGAAAATCCACAATTGTGGATACAGGATGTTCATAATAAGCTGATGCCGCCTAAACATCTATATGGAACAAGGAAAGGGTAAAAATGTATTTAGTAAATAAAATATACAGCCATTCGGGCGTCCAGGACTTTAAAGTATTTGCTTGTGAACCTTGTCCAGAATGTCTACATTTATAGAAACCAGCACTAATTAAAATTTGTAGACATCAATTATCTGCTTATTCAAGAACTCTCTCAACTTTTATAGCCATTTTTTTTGTATGCCTGTTTCAACACAGCACCGAATCAAGTAAATTCATGCCAATTCTCCAATGGC
>NW_027527936.1:2175543-2181663 GCF_008692635.1 Crocuta crocuta
TATATATGTGTATATGTGTATATATGTATATATATATGTATATACATATATGTATATATGTATATATATGTATATATATGTACATATATATATATGTAATCCTTTAGCTCCAGGAGACACAATTAAGAAGAAGAAAGCCCTGTTTGCAAAACCTAAACACTGCACTGCCATCCTCGTCTCGTACAGACTTCCATCAGTGAGGCTTATAAAGAAAGAAACTGCAACAGGGCAGCCTTACCTCCGCTAACAAGCGCAGGGAAGCAAACAAGGACCCACAACCACTAGAAATAACACACACACACCCCAACATTCCCTTGTCCTGTGCTTTCCAGGGAGGAGTCAGGCTGTGAAGACCCCTCAGGCCACAGCCAGAGGGCTGCACAGGACACCTGACTTCACATCACACAGCACACACGGAGTGAGTTATGAAACAGGAGAGGGGTCATCCTACAAGGAAACCCACAGGAAGTACCCTCCAGGAACCGGGAGGGCCCTCAGCTGCAAAACCCAGAAACGCATTCCCACCCGTAGAGACTGGAAGGAAGTAGGGTTCTCCGCAACGAGGCTTAAAAGAAAGAAAACTTGTCCCCAGGCACCTGTACTTGGAAGAGCTGAGCTTCCCCATCCTAGATCTGCCTGGGCCTATTGCTAACTCCTGGCCTGACAAGGCCCTCAAAATTACATGCAGCCATTATCAGTTCTCCTCCAGGGAGACCCAAGCACCGGAATATCATTTCCCTCCTTCACTGCCAAGCCTCTCCTTGTAGTCAGGTGATCAGGAATTATTTAAGCTATTTTCTAGATTTAAAAAAAAAAAGGGGGGGTGGGGGTAGGGAGTCTAAGATGGCTGGGGTAAAAGTCAAGATCGGCCAGGGGCTGACAATCATCGAAGCTGGGTATTGGGTAAATGGGGGTTCGTTATACTCTTTTCTCAATTTGTGTATATGTTTAAAATGTTCCCTATGAAAAAGTTTTTAAAGGGGTGTGGGGAGAGGACACAGATACAACCTGAATACAAAACCAAGTGTCCATCACTCTCCACCCTGTACTGGGACACAGAAAAATCTGGGAAGTCCTCAGACTCAGAGCGACAGCCCAGAGGGTTCGTGCACTCCCAGAGCAGAAACTGCATCTTCTAGGCATCGCCCTTGGTGTGTCCTTGACAAAATCACCTTCAAAAAATTCCCCAGAACTTTTCAAATGATTCTGGCACGACCCAACTTCCCTTCTTGGCCTGTAAACCTTCTGCCTCCAGAAATCACCCCGACAGCCTCATCCCACTACAAGGGCCTCTACTTCCGGTTCCCAACTAGTGCGTTGAGCAATCCAGCTACTGAAATAGCCCCTGGGTGGCAGACAGATGCCTGGGTTCCAACAGCTTGTATAGCTGCTACTCCCTCCTAGGGGTCCAAAGTGAGGGTGCTATTATGGTTTTCAGGGAGTCAAGGAACACTTTATCTTCCCTCTTCTTCCTCTTCCCTTTAGCTTCACCTTGCTCCTAAAAGAAATGTTTCTATGATCTGAACTGGACTTTTTCAATCTCAACGCCATTGACATCTTGGGCTGAAAAATTTCTGGCTGTGGAGGGCAGGGCTGTCTTGTGCATTATATGTTCAGCACCTTCCCTAGTCTCCACTCACTAAATGGAGGGGGGGGTAAAAACTGCCCCTGCTTGAGAACCCCTGGTCTAAAAGATATTGAAAACCCAAGGCCCATGTTGTCCCGGCAAAAAAAAAAAAAAGAGGTTATACAGTTCATTTCCACATGCACTATTAGACACATTTCAACTTACAAATTTCTAAGTATAGGGGCACCTGGGGGGCTCAGTCAATTGAGTGTCTGACTTTGGCTCAGGTCATGATCTCACAGTTTGTGAGTTCCAGCCCCACATCAGGCTCTGTGCTGACAGACAGCTCAAAGCCTGGAGCCTGCTTTGGATTCTGTGTGTGTGTGTGTGTGTGTCTCTCTCTCTCTCTTTCTGCCCTTCCCCGCCCCCCCACCGTCTCAAAAATAAATAAACATTTAAAAAAATTTTAATACATAAAATCAATCTGTGAGTACAAATATTTAAGACATGCTGCATCCTAAGCCAGAAACGCATAAATTAACAAGAGAAAACTAAACTCGTAACACTCCTAGCTATTTTTCCTGTCTTTGTGGTTCCCCGTATAAATCTGGTTTCCCCAAATTATCCTGTTTGCCTGTCAATGTGTCATCATTTCACCCAGACCTTCTTTGAAGAGCCCCCTAATTTGTGTTAGAGAGAAAAATTTGTAATGACTCTCTGAGCACTCCCCAAGGTGTGCTCAAAAGAAGGTTTCTGAACAAAATCACAAAAAAAGGCATCACCGACATGTCCTCCTGGTACAACTTCAAATAACACCAGATTCCCAGCGTGACAAAGAAGCACAAGGCTAAAGCAGCCTGTATACAGGTAGCAACACCCATGGGGAAATACTGTTACATGTCTTCATTAGGCAGCCGGAGTTTCCCGCTACATTTAAAAGGGATACTCCCTTCTCAAGAAGAAGAAAATGTTTTCCAGTCTGCAGCGGCTTTACTTTAGCCCCAGTCTATCATCCAGCTTTGGGGAACACACATACATAGCTGTCTTGCCTCCCCATTCCGTCAGGCTCCCCAGCTCCATTCAGGGGTTCTCCAAAGCCCCCCTCACCCTGGGGAGATGCTGACTTGTTTCTTCCTCTCTGATGTTTGTGGACAGGGAAGCCCCGGGTGTGGGGGATTCTGTCTTTTGGGGTCCATCCCTCCCTCTGATACCCCACACCACTGGATCACCCCACTCCTAGATCTGGCCAAGGCTTCCTATCTATCTTCCTGGTTTCACATTTCCCCTCTAACCCAGGCTTTATGCCAATGATGGTCTTCTAAGAGCACAAGCCAGAGGACCCAGAATCCTTCTGCAGTTTCCCATTCCCTGTTACTGGATACAATCCCAGCTTCTTTAGAGGGCAGACTTGTGGAGCCCACCCAGCGTCTGACCCAGGAGGCGCCCGAGCAAGGACAGGATGAGCACTGAGTGGGAAAGCGCACACACACACACATAAGGGATTTATCCACTGGATATATGGTGGAGGGAGAAAACAGAAGAGGGTGTTAGAAATAATGACCTTAAATTTTCCTTTTAACCCTGACTTGTGATTTTCAGAACTCCTGGGCCTGCCATTCACAGCCTGCCATCATCATCTGACCACCAGCCTCCTGTACCGTAATGCCAAACTGTCCCCCACAAATGCCCCTCCCACAGTGCTACACATGGTTACCCCACTTCTATGGGATGACTTCTTTCTGGGTTGTCTTTCTTTTTTTTTTTTTAACTACCAAAGGAACTGTGCTAGTGGCAACAGAATAAAATCATATTGAAGTATTTAAGATGAAGTCTTTCAACCACTGCACTCCCATATAGCCACTGGCAGCCCAGAGGGCACTCCCGCCAGCCGCTCCCTCCCCATCTCTCTCTCTCTCTCTCTCTCTCTCTCTCACACACACACACACACACACACACACACACACTCCACTCATTTGATACTTGACCTTATCCTGTGCCTTAGAGAGGAGGACATTTAATTCAGACCTGCATTCACTCTTCACTCCAGCACCCCACCAGGTCAAGTCTGGTTAGTTCAGCAGCTTCAACTGCTACTGCTCCACCAACGAGAGAATGGAAGGCAGGGAGATGGGGTATGGCGCTCAAAATCACAGATTAGCTGGCAGTAGAGTTGAGACCACAAAAAGAACCCCTACCCCGTGTTTGCTATTACACTGTAAAGCACTCTTCACCCACACTACAGAATGCAATGTTGTATGGACGGAAGGTAGAAATAAATACCTGCTGGGGCGCCTGAGGTGGCTCAGTCGGTTAAGTGTCCGACTTCGGCTCAGGTCATGATCTCACAGGTTCGTGGGTTCGAGCCTCACATTGGGCTTTGTGCTGACAGCTCAGAGCCTGAAGCCTGCTTCGAATTCGGTCTCCCCCTCCCTCTGCCCCTCCCCCACTCACACTCTGTCTCTCTCCGTCTCCAAAATAAATAAATACTAAAAAGAATTTTTTTAAGAAAAAAATACCTGTTGAAAATAACCTACAAAGACAGGGTTGTACACCGGTTGGTTCAGAACGTGGACTCTGAACCCAGGCTGCCTAGCTTAGAATCTGGCTGTCATTTACTTAACAGTGCGCCCTAAGTCAATCAACGGGGCCTCGAGATGACCTCCTTTACAAAGTCAGGTGAGAATGAGATATCTTAATACCTATAAAGCACCCAAAACAGTATCTGCTACATATGCTAATAAAATTACCATATATAATAATGTAATATTATATTATTATAATTATTATATTATCTAATATAAGCCCCCCAAACACAGTAAGTTTCATCCTTTTTAAAATTTAGGCTGGCAAACCCAAACTAAATCTTGTTAGCTCTATACCCTGTCCCAAAAGAAATCAACATGGGGGGAAACTCAAATGATACTACTCAAAATAATATTTTTAAGTGACCCAGTGACTGAGACCATTATTACCACAGGGAGGAAGGACCTCATAGATCAAAGGCATCGCAACACCTACTGCACCAAAGAATAAAAAACCTTAACCGCCACTAGCAGGCATTATCTAAGTAAAGTGGGCTGCAAATCTTCTGGAGAATTGTTTTTGCCATGATAATATTTCTAGTAAATTGCTGCCTCTATACAAAACGTACTGGTGTTGCAGAGCTGGCATACTAATAGAAAGATTATTACAGAAACACTATTAACATGAATTAGATATTATTAAAGATTCAACGCTACAACAGTGCCTGATTACAAGAGATTTCAGGCTGTATTGCTTAATGGGAAGACAAAAGTGCTAATTAAGCCCCCTCTTACAGCCTGTCCGTAGGCAGGTCTGCACACCACAGGTAGCAAGAGGACTGTGTACGAAAGGAGAAGCCAGTAATGCCAACCCAGTTGGACACAGTCCTACAGGGAAGCTGGGGGAAAGAACGGGAAGAGCCAAGGTTTTCTGCACAGGAGGGGTAACCTGGTAAAGCAGACAAGTATCCAAACTTCATTTGAATCTCAGGTTGGTTGGTTGCTTTTCCTTAGCTACTTCCTCAGCAATACTTCTAAAACCTCCTTTGCTTAAGTGAAGAATATCAAATAACTCACCATTAGATTGGCCGCTCTCAATAAACAGCATAAGCAGGGAGAGGCGGAGAAAGCCTGGCCATTATTACCCAAACCTTCCCAGGCAACCAGAAGCCACTGAATAGCTCTCCCGGCAGCACCTTGGCCCAAAGCATCTCATCGCAAGCAGCCTAAAGCTCTCACTGGCTCTTAAAGAGTTGCTAGACTCAAGGCGTTTAGCCATGCGTTTCAGGGTCTATTTTGCTTTCCCACCTTGTTAATTAACTAATCAAGGATGGCAAAGCACTTCACAAATATAAACTGTCAGGGAAACGCTACGTAAATTTGCCTACCTGGTCTAAATGTCAATACTAAATTAGGAAAGGGGGAAGAGCAGAGCGGGAGGCTGGGCTGTCCTCAGTTGCTGCAATCCTGGGGCCACGGCCCGCTAACGCAAGGCTGACCGACCCGCGTGCCCTGCAGCAGCCTCCAGCCCCGGGGCAGGGCTCTCAGGCAGGACTTCTGGAAGGGAAACCTGGACTAGGGCCACCCCGGGGCAAAGGGAAGGCTGCGCGCCAGGCGCATCCTCGCGGCTCAGCCTCCATCTCCCCCCGCATCTCTGGGATGTCAACAAACCCCGGCCACAAAGTGAAACTTTCCGGGCCCCCGCTGTCGCGCTGGGTCTCTGCCCTCTGCCCGGGAGCGCGTCGCGGGGACAGGTGTGGAGCTGGGCCTCGGGAGAGGCCCCCCGCCCCCAGCCCCTGCGATTGTGTAATCGGCCCGGGGGAGGGGGGGACGGGCTCTGCACCAGCCCCACGCCCGGCTGCAGAGGCGTGGCCCGGGACCCCGCGGCAGGCGCGGCGCCCAAGGGTGTAGGGGGTTGGGGAGGCCTGTCGTCCCGCCCCCCGGGACCGCCCCCGGGCGGCCAGGGGAGCCGCGGCGCTGACACAGCCCGGAGGGGGCGCCCGAGCGGCAGACCGATACGGAGGACGGAGC
>NW_027527936.1:2181705-2243784 GCF_008692635.1 Crocuta crocuta
GCCGGGGTCAAGCTCGGTCCACCAGCCCGGCGGGCGGGGGCGCTCGCTTCCGATTGGTCTGAGAGATACCCGTCCCGCCCACTCCCCGCCTCCTCCTTGGCAGGGAACGGCGCGTGCGCGGTGGCCGCGAAGGGCAACGCAGAAGGCAGAGTGCTGGCGTTCTTGGTCACCAGCGGTGGGTACCGGGCGTCGTTCCTCATCCGGGAAGGCTAAGAGCCCTGGATGGCCCTGAGGAACCAGGAATCAGACCCAAATTACATGGTGAATGGTCTTTATTCAGCTGTGAACGAATCTACGGGAAAAAAAAAAAAACCCAACCAGCATGGGCCAGGCTATAACCAGAGGAGACCCCGAAATTGTGAACTGCAACAGAAAATGAGCCACCAGCCCGGACGCATCTGCGACGGGTCCCAGGGGTGCTTTATCCAGCAAGTGTGGTGTGTGTGCAGAGAGTCTAGTAGTTGAGAAATGAGGTTAGGGGGTTAGGGTTGTGCCAGCAGAAAAAGTGAGTGATGCTGAAGTAAGTGGCCCTTCTCCACCATCTGCCTCCTCCTCCTTCCCCACCCCCTGTCCATACACTCCCCTCTGTGCTGGTCCCAGTACCCTCAGCTTGCAAACAAGATCAAGCCTCTCCCAGCCAGGATAAACTAAGACCCTGCAATTCCACTCGTAAGTATATACTCAAGGAATTTGGAAACATACCTACACAAAAACTTGTACACAGATGTTCACAACCTATTCGTTAATGGCCATACGTGGAAACAATCTGAAGGTCCATCATTTGATGAAAGGGTAAATTATGGTTTATCCATACAATGGACTATTACTGGGCCATAAAAAGGAATGAAGTACACAATATGGTGTAATATGGACAAACATTGAAAACTAAGCGAAGAAAGCCAGACACAAATGACCACATGGCATGTGAGTTCATTTATATGAAATGTCTGGAATATGCAAATCTACAGAAAGTAGAGGAACGGTTGCCAGGGGGCATGGAAGAGAGGAAATGGGGAGTGACTGCTAATGGGCATGAGGTTTCTTTTGGAGGTGGTGAAAATGTTCTGGACCTAGATAGGAGTGATGATTATAAAACTTGGTGAATGTACTAAAAGCCACTGAATAATACACTTTAAAAGAGTGAAAGGTATGGTATGTGAATTATTCTCATTTTTAAAAAAATTAATGTACCTAACAAAAAAAGAGAAAAAAAAAAAACCACCCAACTCCGTTGAGGCTGTATGCCTCCCAGCTACCTTGCAGTTTCCCAGCCTTTCACACCCAACATTCTTGCAAAGGTGGCACACATGTTTTTACCACTACTTCCTCATCGCCCATGTATATACTAGTTCCCTAGAGTGTGGCTTCTGCTGGTACCAGAGCTGAAATCTGCTCTCTCCTGGAATCCTGAAGGTTTCTGTGAGCCTGAACATTCCTGGTTCTCTTCCTCCTCTCCATTCTTTCTGTCTTGACTTTTTCCTTGGCCAGCTTTTTCTGTGGCTTTTTTCAAAATCTTTCCTAGGTTCTGTTGTCCATGTCTATGAGTTCAATTCCTACTTCAAGTTCTAACATCCACATGATGTTCGCAGGTTTCTCAAACTCAGTGTGTCCTAAGCAGTTTGTCATCTTCCTTGCCCCTGCTCTCTACTTTCTCTCCAGTAGGGATATCTGCTGCCACATACTAGGACCTGGGAGTTATCCTTGATTTTTTCCTCTTCCCTCTTCTAAAATCAACCACCAATTTGTATCCCAAAAGTGTTCTTAAATCCCACAGTTCTTCTCTATTGGTACTACCACAGCCCTAACCCACCTCCCCCCCCACCACCATCATGCCTTCTAATTCCCCCCATCTTTTGTTCTCTTCAAGTCTAGCTTCCAAACAGCTGTGGAAGTGGACATTTAGCTCATATAGCTGGCATTCCTCTTTCTCGTGATAGCAACACCCTGATTTTGCTTTGAGAACCCACCCTTTCCCATTAGATACAGGCTTGGTGAGACTGTCAGTCGAGATGCTGACCTTACCTAACCCCGGCTCGGTGTGCCCTCAAGCTGAGGCAATAGGACAGTCTTCATCTGGTATTTGGATATGAGGCAGAGCCACATAAAAACACTGAAAGTGGTTGGACCTGATTGCTCCCAACCAAGGAGACCCCCAATCAATTCCTGCTATTTCTGTCCTGGGAGCTCCCTCCAGAGCCTGGGTGCGGCAGTTCTTCCTTCGGTTTTCTGAATGATTCTAACCCTCTCCAAAGTATTCATCCCTTCTTTGGGAATTAACCAGAGTTGCCTGCAATCATGGCACCTAACGGATACAGAAATATGCCTAAAAACACAAACCATATCTTTACCTCCTTACAGCTGTCTAGCAGCATCCCATTGCCCATGGGAGAGCCTTCTAGCTCTGTGACCCAACCCCAGCCTGCCTCTCCCACATCTTTTCTCCCCACTCTCTGCCTTGCCGTTGCATTTCTGCCCTTCTAAATTACTTGGAGATTCATGGCCACACACTGTAAGATTTCATGCCTATGTGTTAATCTCTGTGTAGAACAGACTTCCCTGTCTCTCAGCTAGCTTCATCCTTCACTGAGTTCTCCTCCAGAAAACTTTTCTGGCTCTCCCTGCTCCAAACACTCTGCCTTCCTCTGTGTTCTTAAAGCACCCTATTCTTTCACCTATCATTGCACTTATTGTCATGGTATCTTACTTCTCCATTTAATTATCTGCCTCTCCCACTAACTCTCCCTTGAGTTCCTCAAGGGCTTAGCCCTCCTTTCTATATCATTAGTGCTTAACACAGTGCCTGGCACATGGCAGGTGCTCACAACCCTTCCTTTCCTCTTCTTTGCCTCTATGATTCCTGAATAAGAGAGATATCATTGAGGGACAGTAACAAGCATTTTCCCCGGAAGGATGAGACGAAAAAACTCAGGCCTAAGGCATCTCATACAGGTTATCCAAAAACTGTATTCCAATTCCAAAAAAAAAAAAGTTCCAGAAGACAGCTAAACCCTCAGTAAGAGGGTTATTTAAGTGATATGAATCTCATCTCAAAAATCTACTCAATTTCTCCTGGAAGTCTTCATGACTTAATGAGATTCAAAGTTAAGTAACTCAATTGTACTCATTATCGTGACTAAGTGGCAAGGTGTGATTTTGTACTTAACTTGTGATCATAGCTAAAGAATAAAAAATGTATCAAGCAAATCCATTGTTTCCTTTGGATGTCAGTACCACCTAAAGTGGGATTATGTAGCCATCCGTGTGCAAATGTTGAAGAGGTGAGCTGGGCTCGAGTCCCACCTTGGCCATGACCATCTGCTTGACCTTGAGTGAGTCCCTGCCCTTGGATATTTGCAGTCAGCCTTCCCAGGACCCATTCCTTCATTGTACCACCATCAGAACCATAAAATGTCTTTGGAAAAGCCGTTTTTTCTCTACTCTAACCCAAATGATCTTGCTTAACCTGACTCTGCTTAGCCTAATAGGCCTAAAGCAGTCATTCTATCCCATCTCTGGTTACAGAAATTACTTCAAAGGAAGACATGAAGCCCAGTCAAGACAATGAGATTTGAGAAGACATTTTCTAGAACTTCTGACGAAAAGAAGATTGCTGCCTATACTGTAACTCCTATCAATGATATAAGGTCTAGAATTGATACAGCCACATGTGACCACAAGAGTATAGACTAGACTGCCAGGCAGTAGATGAATCCTGAGGAAGGCAGAATGGGAAATAGAAAATAAACAGAACCTCAGTTACATTGTTGAGAAGTAAGCAGCTGGATCAAGCCACACCTGAAACTGTTCAGCCATACTTTCCATTTATATGGAAATATAACCTTCTCTTCATTGTTAGAGTTTGGTTTTCTGTCGGTAACATGAGTAGTCCTAACGATAACACTTAACAATCTCTCAGGGACTCTATTTTCTCATTAGTAAAATAAAGATAATATGAATAGTCTTTAAGAATTCTGCCAGCTTTGGGGCACCTGGGAGGCTCAGTGGGTTAAGCCTCCAACTTCAGCTTAGGTCATGAAATCACGGTTGTGAGTTCAAGCCCTGCATCGGGCTCTGTGCTGACAGCTCAGAGACTGGAGCCTGCTTCAGATTCTTTGTCTCCCTTTCTCTTTGTCCCTCCCCTGCTTATGCTCTGTCTCTCTCTCAAAAATAAACATTTGGGGGCGCCTGGGTGGCTCAGTGGGTTAAGCGTCCAACTTCGGCTCAGGTCATGATCTCACAGTTCATGGATTCGAGCCCCACATCGGGCTCTGTGCTGACAGCTAGCTCAGAGTCTGGAGCCTGCTTCAGATTCTCTATCTCCCTTTCTCTCTGACCCTCCCCTGTTTATACTGTCTCTCTCTCTCTCTCTCTCTCTCTCTCTCTCTCTCTCAGAAATAAATAAAACATTTTTAAAAATTTAAAAAAAAAAAGAATTCTGCCAGCTTTCATATCCTATAAGTCTCTGAAGGGCAAATGCACTTACATCCATATGTAAGTGCATTATCATTTACTGGTAAGCACTAAGGAAAATAAGACTCTCTGATATAACCCAACAAAAAATAGCTGAAACTAGAAATATAAACAGAAATCTTAATCTTTAGGCTATACCAGGAGTTACCCGATCTCTACCCTCCCCCCATATTTCAGCCACTTGTTTCTACACTCTGAAAATAGTGAGGGAGGGAGCGAGGGAGGGATGGTCTGGGGAGGAAGCAGATAAGGCGGCCCTGCTTTAAAAGACGGTATTCTTATTGTGGTGCCCATGGCCTTAGACCCTTTGTTCAGATTTTGACCTCTTCTACCTGAACTCTTTGACCTGAGCACACCCCTGCACCTCCTCTCTCTCCCCACATCAGACCTCTGGATCATACATTTAACTTGTCAGCATCCCTCCGCGTCTGCATTCCCAGCGTTGACCACCTTCAATCTGTTGGAAGTGATGATATATTAGCCAGCAACTCCAGAGCGCAGATTTGTTTATCTGTAGCAACAAGGCCTAGAGGAAGGAGACCAGGATGGTTATTTAGTGGAGAAGAGTCACTTAATAAAAGAGATTAAGCACCTCAGAAGCCTGAAGGGTTGAACAAATTGTTTGATACACTGTGCTAGCAATTATGTAGAGAGGTTTCACACACGGTATGTGTAGCCCTTTTAAAATAATGCATTTGGACATGCAATTGTAATCAACATCCTAATTTGAAAAAGCTTTGCCCGGATCCCTGTCCAATACTGCACTGGGACACCAGGGCCATACCTGAAGGCACTGGGAACCTCAGGGAGAGGCAACATGGAAAGAACCCAAGTTGCTTTCCCAGAAATAGAAGTTAGAGCACGCTGCTGATTAAGCTTGCTCTTTGTTCTGGCTTTGCAAAATTCATGGGAAAAGACAGATTTCAGCACAGCTTTGATTGATGCATTTAACATTTTATGACCAGATAACCTTTGCATACAGAGATGACTAAGACAATGTTCCTATTCTTCAGGAGCTTAGGGGTTGGGGGAGGAAATGGACTAGATCAGTCAGGTCGCAGCAGGAAACAGAGTTCGCTGCCCCGTGTGGCTCAAGTGAAGACTTCAGTGAAAGGACTATTGGGAGAGGGGGAGGCACCCAGATACCAACGACAGCAGGAAACCATTACCGCCTCTAAGCATGAAGACCAAGCAGAGGAAACACGAGAGGGGAATGTGAAGGAGAGGCTGCCTCGTAGGAGCCATAGTCAAGCAGAGATCCTGCCAGAGGAATGGCTTCAAAGCAGAGCCAAGAGAGAAAAAGCACCTTGAGCTCTAACCTTCCTCCCATTCTCTAGTCTGCAAGTGCCTATCATCAACCAACACACACAGAAAACCCACCAGCAAGTTCACATGATTCAGTCCATAGGGCTCAGCCTCCCAGGGAAGGAATAAAGCAGAGAAGGGTGGAGAATAGATCCAGCAGCATTAACAAAGAACCGGTCCACACTCCACCCCACTGGCCGTCCAGCCTCTATTTTTGCCCTTCATTGGAGGGATGAAAGTCTCATCTCAAACACAAGGAGAAACCAGTGCCACATGGTGTTGTTTCATTAATGGTGATGTCATTTCAAGTGTCCTCCTTGGTGGTAGGCTAGCTACCCTGGTATTTCTCATACAAAGTACTAGGGAAAAGGAGTGAGAGGGAGGATTCAATTAAAAAAAAGAATCAATAACATAAGTATGACTGCTATTGGTCCCCCTTCTAGACCCTGTCATGACACCAGAGCTGATAACCATGGCTTCATTCTTTCATTATCCATTTTATGTTCACCTTACCCTCTGCAACATCTCAGCAGGTGAGGAGACCCAAATATTCATCTCAAAATAACAGAGCCCTTACTCACCCCCTCTATGTTGGGTTGCCAGTTTTCCACCAACTTTGTTATTGGAATGGAAGTTGTAAGTGGCTGCATGAATCCCCTGGGCTCTGAACATAGTCTTCTCAGCTGTATTGCATAACAGCAACCCCATTTCTCTTTGACAGCCAGGATATGCCCACCTTCTCTTCCTGTGATTCAATGGTGTGAGAAGTCCCAGAATGGCCAGGGGCAAACTCAGCTTCCAGTTCATCAGAACCATGGTTGTGTTCGTTGGCGGGAACAATTCTTCTGTCAGGAATCAATACCCCAAACCTGTCAAGCCCAAGATCAAAGAGGTGGAAACAAAACTGCATTAAGCAGAGTATTCATTGTAATGATTAGAAGAACCACTCGCAAGTTTCCCTCTGGTTTCTACCCATGTGTTCTCACTCTGGAAACCACCAGATGTTGGCTGCTGGCTTAATGCATGATGCTATGTCCCAGAGGTGAGCTCAAGCCTTGTGTGGTGTTGTATCCCAGCTGGCCTACTGAACCTTTATCGTAGACACCTCAGAAGCTGTGTTGAAGATGGATGACAGTACAGTGCAGAGCTGTCAGCAGATCTCAGAATCGTCATATATAGATGAGAGATGCACACCTGTATTTTCTTTTCTTTTTAATGTTTATTTATTTATTTATTTATTTTTATAGTTTATTGTCAGGTCAGTTTCCATATAACACCCAGTGCTCATCCCAACAGGTGCCCTCCTCCATGCCCATCACCCCCCTTCCCCTCTCCCCCTCCCCATCAGTCCTCAGTTCGTGCTCAGCATTCAAGAGTCTCTCATGGTTTGCCTCCCTCCCTCTCCCCAACTATTTTCTCCCCTTCTCCTCCCCTATGGTCCTCCATTAAGTTCCTCCTATTCCACTTATAAGTGAAAACATATGATATCTGTCCTACACCTGTATTTCTTTAAGCCATTCTCTTGCAGGCTCTCTTTGTTACCTGATTGTAACATTACCCTAAGACTGCAGTTGTGGCTTTTAGCACAACCATAATGGGCGCTCTTTCTGGCTGCATCGATAAGAGGAGGATCAGGGTGGAGAATGGAGAGAGAGGAAAGCCTCTAGCCCTATAACTTGGGCTCAATAATACTTGTTTACTGCTCATTCCCCACCGGACAACCCCGTGCCTCAGAAATCCACCCAGTACTTCAATTCCAGGGACTCTCTTGCTCAGGTATTCTCCCTCAATGGCGCAGGGGAGAGTGGGGGGAAGAATGGACACTCAGAGATGGGTAGGACTGCTTGAACCTGCTCTGAATCACCCTCCTGCCCCAACTAGTCCATTGCTGCCCTGCTAAATGTCACCATCCCAGCCAGCACTGATGTGGCCCTGCTGTTTCTCTGCCTTGAAGAGTTAAAGGGGTGGGCAGTGATTGGCCCCCAAAAGAGAAGGAATACTACTCAACTAAACAGCTTTCCCATGGCCTACCCCCATCTCCTACCCAGCCCTCTTCTGTTCTCTGTCGTTGTTGATCATAGAGAGATGCCCAACTATTTTCTGTCTCCCCAGGGGATTCTCATTATCTTTCTGATGTTTCCTCAGACCCCTTGATTTCCCTTTCCCTTCTATGGCTTCATCAGGGAAGGGTTGAGTGGTCAGTGCCGGTTCCCTGTCATGTGCTGAGATGAGGTTTCAGGGGTAGGGAGGGGACAGATCTTAGAGAACCTGTAGCAGAAGCAGGCAGAGAATTAACAGGGTGGTGGTTACTTAGCATATGATTCCACTTATATGAAATTTCCAGAAGAAGCCAATCGATAGAGACAGAACACAGACTAATGGTTTCCAGGGGCTCAGGGGAAGCAGGATGAGGAATGACTGTTTAATGAGTATGAGGCTTCCTTTTGGGGTGGTGAAAATGTTCTGGAACTAGATAGTGGTGATGGTTGTACAACACTGTAAATGTACCCAATGCCACCGAATTGTATACTTTAAAAATAGCCAAAATGGTGACTTTTATGTTATGTGAATTTTATCACAATAAAAAAAAATAGTCAAGCAGTTGGATTTTATATTAATGGGAGACAGAAGACACTCAAGGGTTCCAGGGTGAATCTGGTCATGACTGAGGTAAACAGAGCTCTAGGAGATCATTTGACCTTGAACTTCCTTCTTGTAGCATGTTTTGTTTAGCATGGGGAAGTGGTAGGGATTAAGAAGAGCTGGGAGAGAATAGGCCGAGCAGAGCTTGCTGACTCCAGAGATGGAGAAAGGCAGGCATCTGGGTCATATACTTTCCCTGGAATTTTTTTTTTTTTTTGATGTCATGGATTTTCTATTGTTTTTGTTCATTTGTTTGTGATTACTCAGCATTCTATCACTTTCTTATTGGGAAGATTTCCAAGTAGGGGGTTTCTTTCTTTGTAAATCCTCCCAGTGCCCAGCATAGGAAGGTCAGAGACTCTCCCTCTGGCCTCACACCCCCACCTGCCAGCCACACCAGATCTCAGACATCTAGCTCAGCTAGCAGAGTACTCCTTCTGACTTTGAATCATAAAGAGGGATGTAAAGACAGAGGAAGTGAGAGACCACTTATGACAGTTGGGCCCAAGGATGAGTGTCCAGCGGTGGCAGAAGTGGCTGGAGTATGGAGCTCTGGCCTTGGTGTGCAGGGGCAGCTGCACCAGGCAGCATCTTCACCACGCTGACCCTGAGGGGTGACCTTGGCTGTGGTAGCCGCTGCCTGGCCTCTTGCTCTGGTTATCTTCTGAGACGTATTTGCCAGCCTCCTTCAGTTCTCAAGCTACCTGGTATCCTCCCAAAACATTCCTTGAGTGTCTAAGTTAGCCAGAGCTTATTCCTGTTACTTATAACTAAAGACGCTGGTACATTGATGTGGCCTGATCACCTCCCTTAAAACAGAAAACATGGTGCATTCCAATTAAATGCTGATGGCCCCTTGCAAAATTGAAGTGCTTTCTGCACCTTGATTTGTCTGTGCATGAGAGTGCATTTCACTTTAAACATTACAGATCTGAAACCAAACTGCATTTCCATGCACTGAGTTATAGTAACTATGGTGATGGGCAGAAGGAGCACGGTCTAGCAATCAGAGGACCAGGCCATGCTAGTTATGCAACCTTGGGCAAGTCAGTTTCCTCTCTATTCAGGCTGGGATGAACTGTGAGCCCTTTTCCACTACTTAAGATTCAGGGATTTGGAAAATGCAAAGAAAGTCATTTATATTATCTCCGTGCCTAGGAAAACAAACTATTCTCTCTCACAGAGAGGCTCCATCTGACTAAGTGTCATACAGTGAAGACAACTTCAACTGTCAGTCTTTACTTCATCTACTAAATAACGCAGAGCCTTGTAGACAAGCAACAAAAGTTAACATCAGCCTCATCTCCCCATGGAGTACATCATCCACAATAATAATACTAATGACAGTTCACACTTGGATAGCATTTACCGCATGCCAGACACTGTTCTAAGAGTTTTACATATACTAGCTTATTTAATCCCAACAAACAACTCCATGAAGAGCTCCTATAACCCCTTTTTACAGATGATAAAGCAGAAGCGCAGAGAGGTTAGGTAACTTACACAAGGTCACACAGCTAATAGGTAACAGAGCCAGTATTCAAGGGTGCGCTCATATCTCTCATCTATTCCCCCAAGTTACATGGTAGCAATGTAATATCCCAGTGAAGATGATGGAGCTGTGTGCTTCATGCTATTAAATAGCTTCTAGTCCACACTTTGCCTCCACAAAGGCTGCATCTAACCTTAAGCTAGAAAAGTGAGTGTCCGTCACATTTTAACACTTCAGTAGAGGATCTAGCAAGGGAATCCCACGCGCCCTCTGACAGCTACCCCCCCACTGTTTAATGGCAACGTATTTCTCCAGAAAATCCTGACATATATCCTCTTCCACACATGAGAACTTTCAACTTAAATCCAATTTTGGGAGCAGTGTTGTTGAATTGTTGAAAAACCACAGTCAGCAATTCTTCTGTGATGATTCTCTATGTTGAGTGCCTGGGTCACCAAAAAGTGACTATAGGTGACCTCGGGCAAATCATTGCTACTTCTGAATAGTCTCCCCTGTGATGTGCATTTGCTCACAAACTATTGGTGACACCTGTTCTGTGGCAAGTGCTGAGCTGAGTCCTGGAAACAGGAAGGGTTGGATGGGTGGCTGGGTGGGTAGATGTTAGGCCAGTGGTCCTCAGCCTGATTGGGCTAGGAATCCCCTAATGGAGCTTTTCAAAATAAATGTTCACACCCACTNCTTCCTTAACCCCCCCCAACCCCTCACCCCAAGTGCACTTATTCTTCCAGAGCCATTGAAATTGGTGATTTCTGAGGCTACACGGAGCTCCAAGCAGAATTCTGTGGTTCATTCACTAATAGATTTCTCAATTCAACATTTATTGAATGCCTAGTCTGTACCAAACATTGGAAATCCAGGATGAATAAGACTTAGGTAGACTGTCCCTGTCCCCTGGAAGCTCTCAGTCTGGTTGAGGTCAACCAACAAGTGAAACACCAGCATCTGTATAACATGAAGAGCCTGGGATGTATGGGAGCATTTTTTTAACGTTTATGTATTCATTTTGAGAGAGAGAGAGAGAGAGAGCATGTGGGAGAGAGGCAGAGAGAGAAGGAGACAGAGAATCCCAAGCAGGATCCACGCCATCAGCACAGATCACAAAGTGGGGCTCGAGCCCACAACTGTGAGATCATGACCTGAGCCAAACTCAGTAACCGATGCTTAACCAGCTGAGCCACCCAGATGCCCTGTAAGGGAGCATTTTATCAGCTGAATGTCCCTTGGTGACAGTTCAACTTTCCCTTCTCCAGAAAAAAAAAGTGATATCTTTGCTTTCATTTCAAAGTTCCTATTTCCTAATGATCAAATACAACAGTATAAGAAACACCTGTCAAGTCCTAAACCTCATGCATCTACCTTTCTTCCAGTTTCAGTTGCGAAGCACATTCTCCATGGCCCCTGACACCAGACGCAAACCCTGCGTGCTAACACTCCTCTATCAGAAGGCCATTTCAACAAGGAACTTGGTTCAGGCATCAGCCATAGAACATTAATATTCATGGTTAATATTTGTAAAAACCTTCATTTCAATCTTTTGTTTCTGATGGGGTGGGGGGAGTCTTAAAATGGCCAGAAATTCCCAATTCCTATTTATTCTATCTAGGCCTTTCCTTTTGGGCTTCCATTATTTCATCAGAGTTGGCAAGGAAAGTTGGTTCCGCTCCTGCCCAAGTGTTAAATGGATACTCATGTGTCTCTTCGCCACACTGGTATAATTAATTTTATTGCAAATAGGATTTTTCTTTCTTCCCCTTTGCATGCAAATGTGCTCCCCTTTCAGTGTTTGTATAATAGCAGTAATTCTTCCATTTGTACAAAAGGACATGCATTATTTTGGCAGATAGATGGAGCTTTGATGGAGAGATTATTACATTTCCAAAAGCAAAGAGAATAAATCAGAATTTAGCCAGACGCTGACTAAACACCCCCTTCCCCCAACTGCACTGATCTCGGGCCAAGTGGCTAGCACACTGCACTTTCCTCCCAGAGAATAACACTTGCAGAACAGTGGGACCTTGCTGGCTACTCTCTACCCTTTGCCCTTCTCTGCCCTGCTCTGTGCACTCTCTCACCTGGCTCTCTTGCTGTCTAGCTTCTCACTGGGTTTGGCCAATGCAAGGTAGCAACCTGGGAATAGAGTGTGAGAGTAGAGGGAGGTTGGAGAATTCACTTCCCTGCTCCCTCCCTGTTTGCCCTGGCTTGGGAGAGTGGCCACAGCTCCTCTGCCGTCACCTTCTTCTGCAGTCCCAGCTCCCACTGGACTCTGATAATTCCCTTCCTTTTTTTGTGCTACGCCAGGCTAGACTCTGAGAGCTTCACTACCTGCCGTTGGCTAACCCTGCCCACATCTACATAAATAGGCCTTTATGTTCAACCCCTTCGAGTGTGTCCTTTCCTTCCAGAACACTGAGAGAACCACCATATTCCTAGGATGTCACTTAGCTCTCACTAGAACCTCACACACACACACACACACACACACACACACACACACTCCATAGCACCGGGAAAGTGATAAGGAAACCCAGGACCACTGAAGTGTAAAGGTGTTTATATGTCTGTACAGAGTTTTTAGAAATTCCACCAAGCATAAGAGGAGTTTTGCCAAGCCATGTCTAGTTTCATGTAAGTCATGGAGATGTTTTGCCTACCTGTCACTTAGTCCCTTCTTCTGGTCACAGCCCCTGGCTTTTCCTTAAGGAGCCATCTCTTACCTTCTCTTGGTACATGTGGATCAGGAAGGGCTATTCTCTCCCTCAGTTATGAGAAAATATGAGACTCAATACCATCACTCAATACATCACATTTCCCAAACCACAGTGTTGGGTCAGGGATGGGCATGTGATAGAAGCCAGGCCAATAAAAACCACTTGGATGAAATTCTCAGATCTTGGCTAGGGCAGCTAGGAAAAAAGGTGCTTTCTTTCTTCCGATGTTGCTAAGGACATAAGGACATGTTGGTGGCCATCTGCCATGAGGTACAGAGCCTGCCTGAGAAGTGAATGATCACAGAGGAAACAAAGCTAAGAAGTAAAGAGAGAGAAACTGGGTTCCAATCATGTCACTTGAACCCTGGATCAAGCCTTGCTTTGCCTTTGCAATTACATGAGCAAATGTTCTTTTTTTACATTAAGTAAATTCTGTCACTTGCAACAGAAAGATTCCCCACTAGTACATTGAAGATGGGATCTCTTTAAAGCTAGGAACTATCATGGACTGGGTAGGGGGCAGACAGAGAAGAAGGAATTTACTATTTCTGGAGCATCTGTTGTGTGCTCTAGAATAGAGCACATACAAATGTAGGTTAATTTATTTAATTCTCAAAATAACTTTGCTCTTCTATGTTGAGGAACTTGCCAGTTGCTACACAATTAGCAAGTGGCAGGGTTAAGTTCAAACCAAGGACAGTATGCCTTGCAAAGTTATATTTGTTCCACTCGGATATGGTGCCATCATGATGATTGTCTTCATCTTCCTCCTCACTATCTCCTCCTCCTTCTCCTTCTGTAAGCTCAGTGAGTATTTGGACCACAAGACCAGGAAGCTGAGATTCTTGGTCGCCAGAAAACCCAGACCTTGAAACGTGTGTGTCTGTGTGTGTGTGTGTGTGTGTGTGTGTGTGTGTACAAATAACTATGGTATGAAAGAAAGAGTGATCAGTGCCAATAAACAGGAACAGACATCATATTGAGAAGGATTACTTCCATTTGAGACATTGGAAGGGCTCAGACACAGATGGTGGAAGGGAATCCAAGCATAAGGTAAGAGTGAGCAAAGACATCAAGATTGGGAATGCCAGACCATAGAAAGATTTAGTTTGCACATTTACCAACTTCTGTCGTTCTCCAAGGTGTTCTCCTCAGCTGCTTTCTCAGTGTTCTCTTTTTCATTTCATTTTAATGTAGTTTTTTAGGAATTTTAATATGACGTTTGCCCTCCTAACAAGTTTTTAAGTGCACAGCCAGTATTGCTGACTATGGGTACCATGTTTCCAGCAGGGCTCTAGGCCTTATTCATCTTGCTTAACTGAAACTTTATGTTCATTGATTAATAACTCCCCATACCCCATTCCCCTCCCCAGCCCCTTGCACCCCACTCCACTCTTTGATTCTCTAAGTGAATGAATTTGACTATTTTAGGCACCTCATGTAAGTGCAATCATGCAGCAGTTGTCTTTCTGTGACTGGTTCATTTCACTTAGCATGATGCCCTCAAAGTTTATCCATACTGTCACATCTTGCAGAATTTCCTGCTTTTTAAAGGCTGAATGGTATTCCATTGTATGCGTGTGTGTGTGTGTGTGTGTGTGTGTGTGTGTGTGTGTGACATCACGTTTTCTGTACCCATTTACCTGTCCGTGTACATTTAGGTACTTTCCATATCTTGGCTATTGTGAACAGTGCTGCAGTGAACATGGGAGTGTGGATATCTCTTCGATTCTGATTTCTTTTGGAGAAATATCCAGAAGTGGTAATCCTGGATCAAATGAAATGTCTATATTTAATTTTCTGAGGAATCTGCATACTGTTTTCCATAGCAGCTGCGCCATTTTACAGTCCCACCCGTAGTACACAAGGGTACCAATTTCTCAACATCCTCACCAACACTTGTTGTCTTTTTTTTTTTTTTTTATGTATACTAGCCATCCTGACATGTGTGAAGTGATATCTCATTGTGGGTTTGATTTATATTTGCCTGATGATGGGTCATGTGCATTTTTTTCATGAAAGAAACAATGAAAAGAGTGAAAAAGTGCCCTACAGAACAAGAGAAAATATTTAAAAATCATATATTTGATAAGGGATTCATTTCCAAAATATGTAAAGAACTCCTACAACCAGGTAGCAAAAACAACTAATAACTTGATTTTTTAACTGTGTTAAGGATTTGGATAGACAGTTTTCAAAAAAAGGCATACAAATGGCCAACAGGTATTTGTGAGAAAAAAACTCCATGTCTCTATTTTCTCTTGATGTTCTTCCTTGGCAATAACAAGACCAGAAAGTGGATAATTCCAGGCTCCCACTTACCCTGGTGCTTGGCACAGTTCTTCTACACTTCAGGGCAGGACAGAGAGAGCTCTTCAGTCTCCAATATAAATATATCTCCTCTTCCATGGAGTTCACCTTGAAGACATAAGCAATAGTGAATGAGTAACCATGCTGGCTGGTGTTAAAGGTGAACCTACAAGCCTTTGAATGTGTCCTTGAAATCCCAGCACTTCAAGGTTCCTATCCAGCTCCCAAAGAAAGAGGGGTCATGTGTTCCAACATTGACGTTTGTTCCAAATATGGTGTGAATTCAGCCCTAGAGACACATTCTTTTTTCTTTCTTGAACAGAGATCCTGCTTTTGACCTCTCCTTTCCCCTTACGGTTGACTCATTACTCTGTGAACAAGTGACAAGCTTTCACACATGCATCAATGCCTCATTTTAGCACCCTTCTGTCCCACATCCATTCACAAAATGTCTTGTACGGATGTTAAACCAGGCAGACAGACCAACCCCACCTCACCCCCAGTCAGTGTGTCTGCCAAGTTAATCACACGAACACACCGTGCACTATTTTTAAAAGCGAGTTAAATAAGGTGCCTTTAAAGTTGAATCCCCTGGGATTGTATTGAGTCCCTAAGTTCTTGGTTTTGTGAGCCCAAGGGACCAAGCAGGTTAGCTTTAATTATTTAACTAGGCCACTTAAGCCACTGAGCCCTTGTCTAATAGGACAATATTTATAGGCATTGCATCATTGCAGAGTTGAACTGTTCTTCTCAGACTGAGATCATCCTTCAGTTTGTTGGGATTTTTTTTATAACTCAGGAGGGAAGAAATGATCTGTGATTTCATTAATAGAAACTACTGATAAAAACAGAAGAGTAGAAAAATGTCAAGATGCTAACTTTTTAGTGGTAAGAAAAACAGATCCTCTCCTAGCAATGTTTTGATTCATAGATATGAAAACTTTGAGGGTGGTATTCTGACCACTGGAGGCTGGGGCAAATCTGATTAAAATTACTAGCCTGGAAAACTCAATTTAGCCAAATTTTCTTCATTGCTGTGGTTTGATATAACTTTATTGTTCTGTAGTGGAGACTGATGTGGTTTTCATTGTTTGAACCATCCATGATGCATAATAAAAGAGTGAGTTTATTTTGCTTTTTTTTTTTTTCAGATGAGCTTTCCAGCTATGTTCTAACCTCGTGATGTGGTTGTTTTATCTACCAAGGCTAATTGACACATATACTCATGATTTAATCATGATGAAGATCAGGCTTAACATTTATTGGGCACTTGGTAAGTGCCAGGTACTACATGTAACTACATCATCTGTATCACATCTTTTGATCCTCAAGCAATCCTATTTGTTTCTGCTATTACCAACACATTGGAGTTGAGGAAAATGAGGCTTAAAAGGTTGTGTAACCTGCCCAGAGTCATACGACTAGGAATCAGTGGTGGTAGGACTTAAAGCCTAGACTGAGGAATTCCCAGGGATTCCCAATCCTCTTAGTCACCATAGCAGGCTGACTTCTTTCAACACACCGATTGTGTACTTTTGCCACCCAGTTCTACAGTTGAATCATAGAATTTTTGTGTTGCTTTTGCTGGGGGTGACGCCACCTTTACATGAGGAGCACAAAACTCCCCAGCAAGGCAACGGACTTTTAAGTTCCTTTATTCTCATTAAAACACTAAAAATGCTTATAAATTTTGGAAACTGTTTATAATGAATACACGTAAAATCACTTAATAAAAATATTATCTTCAGTATGTAGTTATATGGCTATAACGTGTAGCTTTCAGAAACTAAAATTAAATGGATTTTCCAACAAAATGAAAAACTTGACAACGTAGATTGGACCGGTCAAGACGAAGCACCAAAGACGAATGCTTTGATCCACCTTCTTTGCTACAAACACATTGCAATGATTCATAAAATATAAGAAGAGCAGGAAAAAAGATAAACATCTCCATTGACCAGAGCTGGCAATGAATTATAAAGTGGTGAGTAGGTCTGAAGCCATGAGTGTGTTATGTTCCAAGTCCGCAAGCACACAGTGGCAGCTCGAATTTTGGGTTCTACCATGTAATGGGAACTAACAGTGCTTCAGGCACAATAGTGGATCAGAACTAGGCTTGCTGCTTGAACCCAGAGGCTGGATTGGGTTTCTCCTTCTATAGGAAGAAGCCTGTTAGGAAAAAGCAGTTATCAACTTACCCCGAGTCTACAGTTTTACAGGAGAGTCTTGGCTTAGAAAAGCAGGCTGTAGATACAACTTCCTGGCCAGGAACGGAGCCGGGCACCTGCTGCCTCGTGACTGGATCTGTGATGGCCCCAACATCACCGCAGAGCACATGCCACCTGGTGCTCTGCTGGGGACGTGGAGGAGGGTCAGATAGAGGCAACTGCAAATCCCAAAACTGCTAGACAAGCAGGATGAGAGAAACTAACTCTCTCTGTCTCTGTCTCGGTCTCTGTCTCTGTCTCTGTCTCTCTCTCTCACACACACACACACATTCAAAATGGGGCTGTCACAACAAATGAAGTAATCTAATACCAAAGAAGACAGCCTACAGAACCATCAGAATTATTCATTGAAGCATGAAATGCCTAGAGATAAAATTAATTTTATGAAACAGTCTTATGAAAACTTTATTTAAATTTTTTTAATGTTTTATTTATTTCTGAGAGAGAGAGAGAGACAGCATGAGCAGGGCAGGGTCAGAGAGAGAGGGAGACACAGAATCTGAAACAGACTCCAGGCTCTGCGCTAGCTGTCAGCACAGAGCCTGACATGGGACTCGGACCCATGAACTGTGAGATCATGATCTGAGCCAAAGTTGGATGCTTAACCGACTGAGCCACCCAGGTGCCCCTGAAAACTTTAAAATAAGTCTAAATAAGTCTAAACTGTTCAAAGGCATAAACCAAGGTAATGAAATGCATCCATTAATAATGAGTAAGAAATCTCATTAAGATTTCTTAAGAAATCTTATTAAGAAAACACAAATATATATTTGTGCAACTAAAAGAATGTGGTTACAAAAAAAAAAATCTCAAAAGACAAGATAAATTATAGATTAGATCCAGAGAGCACTGAATTGGGAAATAGTTGTGAGATACATACACAGAGGTTAGTCCTCAGGGACATCAAGATAACTTTTTGAACATTTATTTATTTTTGAGAGAGAGAGACAAAGTATGAGCAGAGGAGGGGCAGAGAGAGAGGGAGACACAGAATCTGAAGCTGTCAGCCCAGAGCCTGAGGCAGGGCTCCAACTCACAAACTGTGAGAACACGACCTGAGCTAAAGTTGGACATCTAACTGACAGAACCACGCAGATGCCCCAATAATTTTTAAAATAGTAGTTAACAGACACGGAAGATACCTTGAGAGGCTCCAACCTATATCTGGAAGATGTTCTAAAAGAAGAGGATGGAGAGAATGAGGGAAAAGTAATATTTGAAGAGATTAGATCTGAGATTTTTCATAATTGCAAAAGACACGTGTCCTTTGATGGAAAAACCACTTTGTGTGTGACACAGCATGACACATGACAGTGAAAGTGCAGATCAGTGGTGATAAGAAGAAGCCCCTAAAAGCTATCAGAGAGAAAAATCAAAAAAAAAAAAAAAAGATCCAGAAGAAACTGATAGGTTGACAGTGATTTATTTTCAGCAACAATTGTGGCCACAAGACTGTAGTAACATCCTTAATGTGCTAACAGAAAATAGCTGTCGGCCTAAAATTTTATACGCAGCTATATTATTTCTGAAGAGCGGGGACAAAAAAAAAGCTCTTCAAAACACAAGGACTAAATGAGTCCTCCCACAGACAGCCCCACATTTACACACTTAGTAAAGGATGCATTTCAGTGAAAAGAAATGTGAAACTACAGCAGAGATCAGGAATAGAAGAAACAATGAAATAATGGTGAGAAAAAAATCACAAAATATGTTTTTATGCTTAATTAAAATATTGATTGAGCATACGCTATGTTTAGAAGGATAGAAATGCTAAAGAACGATGTGTTTGTTAGAATATCCTTTAGTCAAATTGCATATGTTAAATTTTTAGGAAAATTAAAAGAAGGGATTAACAATCAACAGAGGAAAAAATAAAAGAAGTATTTAAAAATTAATTTGCAACCTAACAAATAGTCAAAAAGGACTGGGGAGGGGGTGAGGAGGGACACAAGGAAAATGCCAATAAAGAGAAAACACAAAATAAGTTAAAGTATATCAGAAATCACAACACATGCAAATTGCACTCAATGCATTTATTACAAAATGGAGATTAATATATTGGGTTGAATATATTAAAAATAAAGACATGGAAAAACTTCTATATGTCTATCTCCAAGTAAAGCTAGGGCGATGATGCTAATTTACTGCAAAAAGTTAGTGGGAATTAAGTAGGGCATTACATAATAATAACAAACACTCTACCAGGAAGATAGGAAAATTGCGAATTTATATGCCTCTAAAACATAGTTTCCAAATATACACAACAAAATAGACAGAATTGCAAAGAAATGGACAAATCCATAATCACAGTCCAAAATTTTTTAAACATTTCTATCAAACACAGGTCAAGCAGGCAAAAAATTCATCAGACTATGATAAATCTGAAGAACAAAATTTAAAACCATGATATAGTACAGAATTTTCCAAAAGGTTTTTTAATGTGATCACCTTAAGAAATATATTCTATAGCAAAATCTAGTATACAAGTGCATACAAGTGCACACCTACACAGATAGATAGATGACAGATAATTCTACAAACAATATTCACCTTTAATATAAGTGATGCATCCAGATATAATTTGTTTCACTCCACTTTATTTCATTTGTTAAAAAAAAACATGTGAGTTGCAACTAACTCAACTGATTTCACAACCCAAGAATACATTGTCACCTCTAGTTTACAAAACACGGATCTTATAAATATATATAGTTGTGTCTCCAACAGGTAACAGTTACACTTTCCTTCAAACCTGAAGTGAATAGTGCATCCAATGGTGAAACCACAGAAACATAAAACTTGGAACAAACAAGGATGTTTCCTATAAACAACTGCTATTCTACGTTGTGCTGGTGATCAAAGTCAATTCCCAATGCGGGAAACAGGAATCAGAGGTGTATGAGTTTGAAAGGTTGAGTATAACAAACTGCAGCTAATTTATTATCAGTGCAGAAAATATGAGCTTCTATAGACACACTTTTAGGGTCATAAGAGAGGTTAATAAAGTTCTAAACACAAGGAAAACCAACATTAATAATTTTCCTAAATACCAATAATGACCAATTGGAAAATGTAATAGACAAAAGTTATTGTTCAAGATAGCAACAAAAACATAAATCACCTAGGAATGAATCTAAGGAAAGATGTCCACAGCCTTATAAAGAACAGTACAAAACATTATAAAAGATATGAGAGAAGGCCAAAACAAACAGAGAGCATGTTTAAGGGTGATGAACACTTGACATTGTGAAGGCGGCAATTCTTTCTAAAATACTCAGAGATATTGAATGTAATTCCAATTAAAATCCCAACAGAAAAAAAAAAACAACAACTCGATCCTGAAATTCATTTGGAAGACTAAAAAGACCTGAATACCTGAGATAATTTTGAAAAAGAAGGTTGGGAAGCTTGCCCACCAGAAAGCTAGGTTTACCGGAAGCCCTAACAACTAAGATAATGTGGAACTGGTTCAGGAATGGACAGCGACATCAGTGGAGTGGGACAGAGTGTAGACACAGAACTACCACACGTGTGAAAGCCATCTGTGACAGAGACAGATGTAACCAATGCAGAGAGGATGGGCTGTTTGATAACTTACGCTGTGACATATCCAAAGGAAAAATTAAAATGTAATTGCTAACTCACATCAGATTGGATAAATTCCAGGTAAAGACAATATTAAAATTAAAACTGTAACATTTCAAAAAATATATAGAATATATTTAAGGCTGTGAAGAAGTATTTTAAAAATAGATTTCTTAAATGAGGAGCAAAAAGGACCAACCATAGTATAAAAGATTGATGTATTTGTCATTAAAGGTAACTTGTTATGTCCAACAAAAGTTATCATGAACGAAGTTAAAGATGCAAAATGAGAGGAAATCTTTGCGATGCATATAATTGACAAAGGGTAAGTGTCCAAAATTCAAACAGAATTCTACAGTTTGATGTTGGTGGGAATGTAAACTGGTACAGCCCCTCTGGAAAACAGTGTGGAGGTTCCTCAGGAAACTAACAATAGAACTCCCCTATGACCCAGCAATAGCACTGCTAGGAATTTANAGTTTGATAATAGACTGACTAACAACGTAGTGAGAAAGTGAGAAAAAAAGAAACCTAACAGGAAATTCATAGAAGAGCAAACTGGAGTGGACTATAGTCAATGAAGAAATATTGGGAATCAGAAAGTTGCAAATTATGTAACATTTTATGACACCAGATTGTCAAAATTAAAATTTTTATTGAGCAAAAAAGGAGAAGGGAATTAAGAGGTACAAACTTCCAGATATAAAATAAATGTCATAGAGGTGAGAAGTACAGCATAAGGATACCATCAATAGTACCTTAATAACTCTGTTTGGTGACATATGGGGACCACATTCGTCGTGGTGAGCATGGAGAAAGCACAGAATTATCAAATCACTGTGCCGTCCACCTGAAACGAACATAGCATTGTATGTCAGCTATGCTTCAATTTTAAAACATCATTTACACCGAGTACTGGGGACGAACCGTAGCTACAAGAACTCCCAGAGACTCTGTATGGAAGTAGGAGTTGGTACAAGCACTTTGGAGAACAATCTGGCCTTATCCTGCAGAGGCTACTCTGTAACCCAGCAGTTCCACCCATCCGTATGCACAGCAGAATGACTCAGACGTGTGTGTAAGCGGACAAGGGTGTCCGCTGTGGATAAAGAGGATGTGAGAGAGAGAGACATATATACAGGTAAGGGAATATGACTCAGAATAAAATCTTGCCATTTGCACCAATGGATGGAGCTAGAGAGTGTAATGCTACACAAAGTCAGTCAGTCAGAGAAAGACAAATACCATATGAAATCACACGTACGTGGAATTTAAGAAACAAAACAAAGGAACAAAGAAAAATGAGACAGACCAAAAACAGACTCTTAACTATAGAGAACAGTTACTAAACAGAAGGGAGGTGGGGGTACAGGTGAAATAGGGGAAGGGGATTAAGAGTACACTTATGACGAGCACTGAGTAGGGTGTGGAATTGTTGAATCACAATGTTGTACACCTGAAACTAATATAACACTATATGTTAATTATGCTGGAATAATAATAATGACTATTATCATTATTTTTAATAGTTATTGTTCTTTATTGTTACATTAACTATTAATTTATTGTTAAATATAAGTATTACAATATATATTACTAATTTTAATGGTTATTATTATTAATTCTAATAATTATTTTTAAAATTTATTTACTGTTTAATTTATATCAACTTCAGTTAACATATAGTGCAACAATGATTTCAGGAGTAGATTCCTTAATGCCCCTTACCCATTTAGCCCATCNTACTGTATATAGATAGATATATAGTTATTATATATCTATATATATAATTATAGTTATTACTATAGATATATAGATATATATAGATATGTATATTATATATATATAAAGATATATAATATACATACCACATCTTCTTTATCCATTCATCCGTCAATGGTCCCATTTGGGCTCTTTCCATACTTTGGCTATTGTTGACAGTGCTGCTATAAAAATTGGGATGCATGTGCTTCTTTGAAACAGCACACCTGTATCCCTTGGATAAATACCTAGTAGTGCAGTTGCTGGGTCATAGGGTAGTTCTATTTTTAATTTTTTGAGGAAACTCCATAGTGTTTTCCAGAGTAGCTGCACCAATAATAATTATTATTATTATTATTAACCCAATTTTAAAAAAGAATGTTCATGGCAGCATTGCAATGAAAGCATAAAATGGAAACAACCTAAATGTCCATAAATGGAAGAAAGGATAAATAAATTGTGGCAAGTTTCTTCAGTGGACTACTCTACAATAGGCACATAGATAAAATAAAGCCACCTATGTCCATGTGGACAAACCTTAAGACAGGATGCTGAGTGCGGACGCAAGTTGCCTAATGATGTGCTCAGGACAGTAATATTGGCAATAAATTTGAAAACTTGAAAATTTTGCTATCTATAATTCAGATACACATGGATGTAATAATTATATAAAAATATGCATGGGAATGATACAATCAAAATTATTGATTATTTCTGGGCAAGGAAAGGGGAAATGAGATCAGGAAGAAGTTCTCAGGGGCTTCAACCCGTCTTTAATTTTTTTTGTCATAAGCAAAAAAAGCGTCTATTAGGCCTTGCCAGAGCTGGGCTCAGGGAACACAGGTATGTGCCATCACTCTCCACGCTTTTCTGTATTTCATCATAATTCCATCATCATGGTTAACTCTTCCCTCTTCCACTTTCTGTTTATTTGTAGATTGTGATATTGTGTGACCGAATTAATTCTGATTATAATAAATTAAATAAAGAAACAAAACAATCAAAATTCTTCTTGTAGGATCTATTCTCAAATATTCCTTGTCTTCAAAAGATGTAGCTGCTATGAAAACCTGTATGGTCGCCTTATTTATGTCACTTCAATCCAGATAATTCTCACTGGTTCATAAGGGTGACCTTGTAATCTACGAGAAATCTGTTTTCTTAATTGATACTCTTTTTTGAAAAAAAGGGTAGAAGTAAGAGACTTCCGAGGAAGATGGCAGAGTACGAAGACCCTAGGCTCACCCTGTCCCTAAACAACTAGAGAATGCTCACAACAGTGTACATAACCCAGAAAACTACCTGAAGACTGGCAGAATAAACTCCTAAATGTGGAAAAGAGGCCACCTCGAAGAGGATCTTCCTACTTCGTGGGCTCTTTATAGATACTGATTAGTTGGTTGGTAAGACAAGGTATAGAAGTAATGTAACACAATTATAGAACATTTGGGAAATAGTAATCACTTAAAATCCTCCCCTCCCAAAATCATATACTCAACTATTCTATTTCTCAATAGCCTTTGATACCTGTGTAGGTTTCAATGCAGTTGTAACCAATTTGCACACATCACTTTGTAGCCTGTGTTATTCTGTTAAGTTAATAGCTCTATGTTGCTCTCCTGCTCTTCCTAACCTTCCTTGGTAACATCTAATAGTCCATCATATCTTTCTCCAATTATTTAACCTTTCTCCTATTATTGGACATTTAGGTTTCTTTCCATTCATATTCATAAGAAATAAAAATCCATGACAAAAACTTTATGAACATGCTTTTTTTTTTTTTTTAATTTATTTTAGAACTGGGATTCCCAGGTTAGGGATGTCAAAACTTTCCATAAATTCCTTTCCCAAGGGACCTTGCTGCTTCCGCTGCCCCACAGCGGTGTTTGACAGCACTGGGTGGCTCGCTGTAGCTCTGGGCTCAAGTCAGAATTCTGTAGCAATAACCGCCAAATCCTGCTAATTGCTTTTTCTCTAAAAGATAATCCTTACTTATAATCTTTGTGACGGTCGCCAGAAGACAGCTGCCAAGTGCCTGTTCTGCACTATTTATAAAATTTTCTAAAAGATGATCTGGATGAAAGCATAGGGAATATAGTCGATACTATTGTAATAGTGCTGTACGGTGACGGTGACAATAATCGTGATGAGCACTGAGTAATGTATAGTATGCGATACACCTGAAACTGTCTCTGTATGTCAACCATACTTTGATTTTAAAAAATAAAATAAAACAATAAATTGACAATCTGAGACAATGGTATATCAAATGCCATGAATATAATTAGAAACAACTCTTATGTCATAGTCATACCCTTGAATCTGCACATCTTAAAACTCTGTTCAAAATGGGGGTTGGTAGGGGCGCCTGGGTGGCTCAGTCGGTTAAGCATCCGACTTTGGCTCAGGTCATGATCTCACGATTCGTGGGTTCAAACCCCTCATCAGGCTCTGCGCTAACAGGTGAGAGGCTGAGAGCCTGGAACCTGTCTTCGGATTCTGTGTCTCCCTCTCTCTCTGACCCTCCCCTGCTCATGCTGTCTCTCTCTCTCTCTCCAAAATAAATTAAAAAAAAAATTCAAAATGGGGGGTGCCGAGGGGGAAACATTTTCTTTCTTTTATCTAACTTATTATAAATAAACTTCTTGAAAGTTGAGTTTTTAATAACACGGCGCTGGGGGCTTCTGTATCTTTCCTTAAGTATAAGAGGAACATATGGAGAGATAACAAAATATGAGAAATAAAATATAAATAAAAATATTGAAAGCTCAAGCTGTTCTCAGAGTGATTAATTAAATGGTGTGTTATTAAAAATCACAGCACATTTTGTTTTTTCTACCAAAGTAGGTTAATTGGGGCATATTTTGGAAGTAATTAAGTGGTGGTAAAACTTGCAGCGACATATGCACAAGTATGTTCTTTGCAGCACTGTGGAGGCAAAAAAAATAATAATTATAATAACCCTCAAAACAGAGTGAAGGCTGTCTTAGGAACTGGTTGAATAAGTGTTGTCACTTACAAGCTATGAGACACAGTGCAGCAAATAAAACATAGGCTTTGTCTCTGCCCACTTACTAAGTGGGGGAAGCAAGATCTAGAGATTATATAATAAAAACAATAAAGACAAAAATATTATGTGTGCATATATAATTGTATGCGATCATGTCATTAACATGGATTATCTGTGCATAGGAGGGAAGAGGAGAGAGGGAAGAAGGAGCAAAAAAGGAAAAAAAAACAACCCTCCATTCTTATAGACAATGTGGGCAGGTGTTTAAGTGAAGCCCTATGAATGGACAGTACAAGCAAGAAGAAGGTATGCCACTCACTGTGAGCAGCTCAGTTCAAAACTTCCCCAGGGCAACACCCTGAGCTAAGTCACTTACAGGTCATCTGTATTGAAGACTGACATCAAAATCCATTTCTGGGGCACTTGGGTGGATCAGTTGGTTGAGTGTTAGACCTCAGCTCGGGTCCCGATCTCCCGGTTCATGAGTTTGAGCCCTGCATTGGGCTTCTGGTGTCAGCACAGAGCCCACTTCAGATTCTCTGTCCCCCTCTCACTCTGCCTTTTCCCCATTCACACTCTCTCTCTCCCTCAAAAATAGAAGTAAATAAATAAACAAACAAGTAAAACAAGCATTAAAAAAAGTCTACTTTCTAGCATTTTTATGTAATTTTATTTATTTTGAGAGAGATAGAGACAGCACAAGTCGAGGAGGGGCAGAGAGAGAAGGAGAGAGGGGATCCTAAGCAGACTCCATGCTGCCAGCACAGAGCCCAATGCAGGGCTCAAATTCATGAAATTGTGACATCATGACCTAAGCTGAAATCAAGAGTTGGGTGCTTAACTGACCAAGCCACCCAGGCACCCCTCTACCTCTTTATTTAATTGTACATAAGATAGTACAGTAGACAGCATAGAGAAAGATAAATAAAAACAAAATCTTACAGGATGAAGTAGACACACTGAATGAGTCAAGAGTTCTCTAAAGAAACAGAATCAATAGAATAGAGACAGATTTTAAGGAACTCGAGGCTGGCCGGCAAGTGACAAGCCCAAACTCTGCAGGTCAAAGGAAGAGTTGATGATGCATCATCAGCTTGAAAGCTGTCTGGAGACAGAATTGCTTCTTCCTTGGGGGACCTCAGTCTTTTTCTCTGAAGACCTTCAACTGATTAGATAAGGCCCACCCACATTATGGAGGGTAATCTGCTTCACTCAAAGTCTACTGATTTAAATATTAATCTCACCTAGAAAACATTTGCAGCACATCCAGACTGGTATTTGACCAGATATCTGGATATTATGGGTATCTAGACAAGTTGACATATAAATTATCACACTGATCAAACAATATCCTTTCAAAAATATTGAGCCCATTTTACCTACCGTTTTAAAATGAGCTGGGTGAGATGAGCACATTTTCTCTTAAGTTACATTAGAAAATATAATCAGAGCACAAACAGTATTCAGTGTTCTTAAGGTCTGGCTTTGATCCTGATTTCCTTCACCAACTTGGCTGTGTGTGTATGTGTACACTTGACAGTGTATCAGTGAATTTCCTGAGCACATGGCATGGATTTACCTATACTGAAAGCTACCTGCATGTACCTTTTGGTGGGATTAATCTAATTTCTCTGACTTACTCTTCCAGACAATCTCATCTCTCTCCTCACTGGCTCAGACATCCTCTGTGTCCTTCAAGACTCAGCTCAGATATCCTTGCTTCCCAGAAACCGCCCCATAACCACCACCCTCCCCCATCTCTCCAAGTCATGCCTCTCACCCCAAGTCTGCTGAGGTGTCTCTCTGTGGTGTTCCCACTGTCCCCTTCCATCCCCCCTTCCTTCCTTACACCTTCTACCTAGCACCTGCCACACTGTACTTTAATTTCCTCTTTATGCATCTGTTTTACCCCCAATAGACTGAGTTCCTGGATGTATCCATTATTGTATTCCCATGCCTCAGCAGTATTTATTAGAAGAATTAACAATTAAATTCTGCTTTCCCGATGAAGTTTTTCAAAGAATCTTGCCCAGCCCCCTTCCAGGCCACTGTTGTTGAAGGCTGTTTTGCCTTGCACTTTGAGGGACCTGGACAAGCTCCTTTAAAAGGTACCCAAGCATCTTTTTTATTCCTTTTTTACTCTTCTTTGCATTTATTTTATGCAGAATTTACTCCTGGCCATAAGTCTTTGTTTCTTCAGTTTCCTCTATTCAGCTATCTTTTTCTTCTGCAACTTCCTCGGCTGGCTCAGGAACAATCTGGTCTTTTCCAGTGAGGATCAGCTCAGTGCAGCAGGGAAAGCTCATGTGTGGGCTGCAATGACCAGGAGACCCGTTTCTATGCTACATCTTGAGGGCTCTGGTCACCTGGATGGGCTCAATGACCAGAGAATCTACAGCGAAAGCCTTAAGTTCAGCACTACTGTGCTTTTTAAAAAAATGATTTCATTTATTTCTGAGAGAGAGACAGTGTGAGCAGGGGAGGGTCAGAAAGAGAGGGAGACACAGAATCTGAAGACAGGCTCCAGGCTCTGAGCCAGCAGTCAGCACAGAGCCGGATGTGGGGCTCGAACCCACAAACCGTGAGATCATGACTGAGCCAAAGTCGGATGCTTAACTGACTGAACCACCCAGGCGCCCCAGCACTACTCTGCATTTTTAAGCAGGTGCAGTAAAAATTCAGCACCCTTTCTGGGCCACCAACCCTGTGTCTACTGTTTGGCCTGGACACACCCACACCTACCAACCCCACCCCTGTAGTGACACAGAATGGCTCATACTATGTCTACAAAGTGACATCTTTCAGATACTCGGTGGCTTTTGGGATATGTGTACCCTTGATGGCCCAGGCAGTTTCACATGTGTTCTTAAAGTGAACACAAAGATTTGAACCTCTTGATTTGCATGATTATGTAGGGTTTTGGGGTCAAGTGAACAGCAAACCATTTTCAGAGATCACCTCTCACCACTTACGGGAAGAGCCATCCAAGCATCTTCAAGGCACAGCTGTCACCAATACTATTTATATATTAGGGATGTGTACAAAGCAGAATAAGGACCGGGCATCTTCTGAGGGAGGGGCCAGCTGTGTCATTTAGATTAAAGTGAAGATTGATGAAGGTAGACCTTAATGAGGCCTTCAATGCTCTCATAAAATTTCCACCTAAAATAAGCATTTTAGGGGTGATTGGCCCAGCTCTTAACAACCCTCCCTTTTTTCTTGGAACTGCCTCTGATCCCCCTGGGCAGGCTGCCAGCAGCCACATTTGGACCGTGGGACAGTATAAGGTTGGACCCAGGTAGAGCACCTGTCCCTGGGGCATCAGATTCTCTCTGACTGGCACAGAGAACTCCAGCGAGTTAGTCTCTGCCTATAGCTGAAACTCAGAAGCCACATCCTCGACCATGAATGGAGTAGATAGAGAACGTTTGTCACCAGTGATGAAGACAGAAACCGAGGCAAGCGATGGAGGGAAAGACCATCCCCAGTCTCTCTGGCTCCCGGTTCCAGATCTTCCAGAGGCGGCTCCCACTCTGGAGTTCCATGAGACACCCCTATAGATTTATAGCAAAGTTCCCCTTTCCAGTTAGGCTCTCTCAACCGGATTTCTGTTCCTCACAACCAAAAGAGTGCCAGGAAGAGCAAGGGTGGAAGGTTCCAGGCATCTTGACTTAACTGGACAAAAGAGCTGCGCATACAACCATCCTCACGCTTTCTCTCCTGAGCAGCCGAACAGGGAAGGGAGAAGAGGCAGAGGCTGGCAGAAGCCTGCTTGATTATTTCAACTTTGCTGTATGTGTCCTACAAATCTTGGGCCTGTGTGACCCCTTGACCTACAATCTCCCCACTCGAGAAATCAAGAGTTGACACTTGCAATAAATTCCGAATCACCCACAACAATATCAGAGAGGGCGGAAAACGAATGAATGCGATTTGCATATTTTCCACAGCCTTTGTTTTGGGCAGAACCGTAGATCTCCTCTCTCGCAAATCCTAATTTCAGTTTCCCTCTTCTTCCAGGAAGAGCAGAAAAGAAAGAAAAGCCTCTGCTTTAAGAGAAGGGAACAGCATTGAGGTATGAGCAGCCCCCAGGCAAGACAAACCTACAGGAATTCACAGGCCGTCCAGTAGCTGCACAACCCAGAAGGTGAGAAGGAACCAGGACAGGCCTGGAAAGGCTTGCAGTGAAAAAGACTATTAGAAGCCGAGTTCGAATGAAGCTACTGAGACTGGAGCTGCTGGGAGTGGCAGAGGGTTCTAGAAGGGGAGGGGAAGCCAGGTGGTAATCAGAAACAGTGCACAGGCATTTCTGGCCTTGCAGAAGAAAGGGCCCCAGAGCTCCAGGACCCAGAAATGTGTTGTGATTTCTTTTTTTAATGTTTATTTATTTTTGAAAGAGACAGAGAGACAGAGCATGAGTGGGAGAGGGCAGAGAGAGAGGGAGACACAGAATCCAAAGCAGGCTCCAGGCTCCGAGCTGTCGGCACAGAGCCCGACACAGGGCTCCAACCTGCTAACCGTGAGATCATGACCGGAGCCAAAATCAAGAGTCAGAGGTTTAACCAACTGAGCCACCCAGGCACCCCACGATTTCCTTCTTTCCTTCTTTCCTTCTTTCCTTCTTTGTGAGCTTCTTTCTTTGCTTCTAAGAAAACACTTTAGTACTTATCTTTGTATCTATGAGTCATTTTTCTGGACAAGGGCGCCCTGGATTATGCAAACTCAGGACCCACAAATTCCAGACATGCACTGACATTAGGACCTGTTGTAAACAAAGTTGGAAAGTCCTTCCTTCCCCACCTCCCACCTGCCCTTCTCCACCCCACTGTTCTGGTTTTTAACTGCTTCAACCTTACGAGGACCAAGCTCAGCCCTGCCTCCTCAGTCACACCCCACCGTCCTTTCCATTTCCCTCCTCAAAACCAATCTGGCTGGTTCAGTCAGTGGAGCATGTGACTCTTGATCTAGGGTCATGAGTTCGAATCACACATTGGGGGTAGAAATTACTTAAAAAATAAAAAACTTAAAAAAAATGAAACCCAACTCAGCCTGTCTAGCTCTCCTGGGACAATGCTGCCAACTGACCTCTTTGCAAGGTGACAATTAGTTCCAAGGTGATGATTAGTTATCTAACAGCCTAGAGCTCTACTGAGGGGTCACCGCCTGAAAATTGGTTGGAATCATAGGGTACAGTAAAGATATAGAATCTTCACCCAAATGAATGAACTTAAGTTAAATTTAATTTAAAAAAACAACTTTTATCATTTATTTCATATTACAAAAATGGCATATTTGAGAAATACAGAGAAGCCCAAAGAAAATTATAAATATTACTCTGTAAGAAAAAACACCCATAATTCCATCACCCCTTGCTAATCTCCCTGAACATGTTCTTGTAGGCTGTTCTTTTCTAAAAATATATAGATATATAACATATGACTCCTGCAAACATGGAGGAATCAGAATGTAATATTTTTAAACCTAGTTTTTTCATTTAACAATATAGTGTGAACATTTCCCCCACCATTTAATACTTGTTTACAGGGTCATTTAAAATTTTTTTTAAAAATTAACATTTATTTATTTTTGAGAGAGACAGAGACAGAGTGTGAGCAGGTAGGGACAGAGAGAGAGAGGGGGAGACTCAGAATCCGAAGCAGGCTCCAGGCTCTGAGCTAGCTGTCAGCATAGAGCCCAATGCAGGCCTCAAACCCACGAACCGCGAGATCATGACCTGAGCTCAAGTCGGGCTCTTAACCAACTAAGCCACCCAGGCGCCCCAAAATTTTAAAAGATTTTTAATATTTACTTATTTTAGAGAGATAGAGCACAAGCAGGGGAGGGACAGAGAGACAGAGACACAGAATTTGAAGTAGGCTCCAGGCTCTGAGCTGTCAGCACAGGGCCAGATGCAAGGCTTGAACTCACGAACTAGGAGATCATAGCCTGAAGTCGAACGCTTAACCAACTGAGCCACCCAGGCGCCCCTACAGGGTCATTTTAAATGTTTTTTTATTTTTTATTTTTATTTATTTCTAGGAGAGAGAGAGACAGCGTGAGCAGGGGAGGGTCAGAGAGAGAGGGAGATACAGACTTTGAAATAGGCTCCAGGCTCTGAGCTGGCAGTCAGCACAGAGCCCGACGTGGCGCTCCAACCCACGAACCGCGAGATCATGACCTAAGTGAAAGTCGGATGCTTAACTGACTAAGCCACCCAGGCGCCCTGTACAGGGTCATTTTAAATGGCTGTATAACACCGTATACAACAAGGATCAGCTAAATCTTGGGATAACCCAGATGAAATGGGCAAACTCCTAGAAAAACACAAACTACCAAAACTGACTCAAGAAGAAACAAAATATCTGAACAAACTTGTAACAAGTAAAGATATCAAATTAGTAACAATTAAAAAAAAAAAGACAACTTCCCACAGAGAAAAGCATAGGCCCAAATTAATCTACAGGGTAAGCCCACCAAACATTTACAGAATTAACACCAATCTGCCTCAAACCGTTTAAAACAATTAAAGAGGAGGGAACACTTCCTAACGCATTCTCTGAGGCCTGCATGACCCTGATACCAAAGCCAAAGGCATCACAAAACAAAACAAAAAGGAAATTATAGACCAATGTCACTTATAACTAGAGATGTAAAAATCCTCAACACAAATTAGCAAATCCAATCCAACAGCATTAAAAGGATTATTGACCATAACCAAGAGGGATTTATCCCAGGAATGCAAGGGAGGTGCAACATAAGAAAATTAATCAATGTAACCCATCACATTAATAAAACAAAGAGGAAAAACACGCACAATGATCTCAATTAACACAGAAAAAGATATTTGACAATATCCAACCTTCTTTATGGTAAAAACTATCAGAACACAATGGACAGGATAGATAGATAGATAGATAGATAGATAGATAGATAGATAGATAGATAGATAGATAGATAAATAGGCTGACTATTACCAAGTATTGGCAAAGATGTGAGCAGCTTGGAACCTGCATGCACTTCTGGTAGGTGTGTAAATTGGTATACTCACTTTAGAAAACTGTTTAGTGGGATCTAGTAAAGTTGAACATATATACACATGCTAGGACCCAATAATTCCATTTCTAGTATACACAATAGAAAATGGACATATATGCACCAGAAGATGTATCATAGGAATGTCTGCAGCATTTTTTGTTTGTTTGTTTGTCATAGTCCTGGATGGGAGAAAATGGTCATTGGTAGAATGGGGAAAAAAAAAATAAAAGAGCGGAAAATCCCTGTGATGAAATAAGGTCGGGTGATGAAAATGAGCCAACTGTGGCATAGATGGATCTCACAGACAGAAGGCTGAACAGAAGAAGCCCGATACACAAAAAATACACACTGCACGATCCCATTGGTGGACATTTCAAAACCAGGCAAAGCTCTCTATGGTTGGAAAGCAGCATAGCAGCTCTCTTTGGAGCCAGGGATTAGTGACTACCGGGAGAAAGAGGAAGGGGGTGTGGAGTCCTCACTATGGTCTGTTTCTTGACCCGGATGGTAGCCATACAGCGACACTCACTTTGAGGTAAGTCACTGAGCTGTGCACATCTGACTCGTGGTGTGCTAGATGTCAGTAAAAACTGCTTGACAAATGAAAGCAGATACATTTGACTATAATAGCGTCTACATCCTAAGTGAATCCCAGCAGTGTGGCCCCAATATCCGCTGACATGCATTCTCAGGCCAGGAGAAACCCACTGGCCACTCCTCAAAACTCACAGAGATCCTAATACACACTGGGCTTTAGCTCCTAGTCCTGAGTCTACAGCCATCAGCATGCCCCAATGCCCACCTGCAAAGGCAGAGAAAGGGTTCAAGTCCTCCCATACCTTTCTTTTCCTTGGCCCCAAAGCACTCTGAATGTACACTCTCTTTCCTCTCAAAATCTGCCTCCTCCAATCCTACAACCACGTATGATTTCCCCCCAAATAATCTGAACACTTGGCCCTAGTGCCTGAGAAAGCGTCCCACCTCATTAACAAGGAGAGCTTGTCACAGAACCCACACCCCGTCTCCTAGAAAGAATCACCCTGCACTTGAATCCCATCTTGGCAACTTACTAGCTGGGGTAATGGCCTTGGGTAAATCACTTCACCTCTGTGAGGTTAAGGATTAAAACTAATACCTGCTTTTCAGGTTTGTTTCAAGGTTAAAAGATAAAATGTGTAAACGCCAAACACTGAGATGTGCAGTTTGCTCGATAATTTCATTTTTGCTAAAAAGCAGCAGCAGAAACAGAAAGCACACCCTTGCTAAGCCCTGGGCTTATCCTGGGTGTAGGTGCTAACCCCACAGGCAAAGCAGCCCATGCCAGAGCTGGCCTGTGAAACCAGAGTGCAGAAAGGAAATGGAGATGCCACGTGGTAATCTTCTGAATAAAGCAGGACCCTCTGCAAGCCCACCACAGGGAGCACCTGCTTCCATTGCACTCACCGCAAGAAACTCGCCCTTTCACAACACAGCCCAATCTGCTTCATTCAGGCTTGCCAGTTCGTGCAGCAGATATTTATGGACCGCCTGGTAAAAGCCAGACACTGTGCCGGGTGTCGAAGATGCACTGATGAGCAAGACAGATGCCAAGCCTGTGCTCTNCGCTTCATTCAGGCTTGCCAGTTCGTTCAGCAGATATTTATGGACTGCCTGGTAAAAGCCAGACACTGTGCCGGGTGTCGAAGATGCACTGATGAGCAAGACAGATGCCAAGCCTGTGCTCTTGACCCTTGGGACCTAGTGGGGTAAAGAGTTCTCCCTTTTAGGGGCATGTGGGGGACTCAGTCTCTTAAGCATCTGACTTGATTTTTGGCTCAGGTCATGATCTAATGGTTGTGAGATGGAGCTCCATGCTGGGCTCCAAGCTCGGTGATGAAGCCTGCTTGAGATTCTCTCTCTCTCTCTCTCTCTCTCTCTCTCTCATCCTCTGCCCCTAGAGTTCTCAATTTTAGGAAAGTTCTCTATGTAACACTGTGCTGAACAAGCTGGACTCATGGTCCAAAGTGCTGTATTCTTGTCTTCCACCATTTCTTCAGGTTCTGTGCACTCTTGGGTAACGGGGTTCCCCATTCAGTCATTTGGGTGTCCAGTTATCAACTTACCAAATCCATTCAACCTACAGCTACTCACTCCCCCTCTGCTGAGCTTAGAGCAGTGCAGGTGGAAAGCCCCAGGGAGGCTTCTTTCCTCTTTCATCCCCCCCCCCACTTGTTAGCTGCTAGTATTGACCCCCACCCCCACCTCAGGGTCTGCAGTGAGTGCAAGGGGGAAGGGTAAGAAGAGACAGAAAAGTTCCTATTTGATGGGCACTGTGCATCCTCTGGGCTCTCCGGGGACAGCCAGGTGTTTAAAGTTGGCCCTTCCTTTCATGAGTGTGGTTCACACTCACACACTTTCATGAGTGTGGTTCAGGGATTGCTCTCCCCCTCCCCCCATCCCGGAGGGACTCTGTCATTCTCTTGGTCAGGCAACCCTGCTGTGTTTGTTCCTCCAGGAGACTTACCAGATGGGACCTAGCATGACTCCATCTGCAGCCACTTCTGTGTGTGGCCCAAAGCAGGTATGGGCAAAACACTCCTTTGCCCTGAGCGCCCCTCTCATCCCAGCCAGCCAGCCTCCCCTTCCTCCTTCCCCATAGATTTCTCAGATGGGAATCAGATGCCCTTCTCTCTTGATTTAAGGGAAGTTCACAGCAGCACACAGAGGTGGACGGGTAGGGGGAGCTTTCAGCCATAGCTGAGTCAATGAGGAGGTAGAGTAGCGACAGAGAATGTAAAAAAATCACAACAAAACTGAGGCACGGGGCGTGGGGGGGAGGTTGGGGGCTCAGTCAGTTAAGCGTCCAACTTCGGCTCAGGTCATGATGTCACGGGTGGGTTCGAGCCCTGCATCAGCTCTGTGCTGACAGCTAGCTCAGAGCCTGGAGCCTGTTTCATGTTCTGTGTCTCCCTCTCTCTCTGACCCTCCCCTGCTCGTGCTGTCTCTCTCTCTCTCTCTCTCAGAAATAAATAAAAAACATTAGAAAATTTTTAAATCATAATAAAACCAAGTGTTGGCCCAATGTTTATTACCAACATGATTGGGCAACACAAAACAATCCCTGTAAATACCTCTCCCCACTGGGCAGACCATCCCCATATACCTCTTGGCACACCACTCACTCTACTTCTCCCCTCGGTGTCGGGGGGCCCCTACAGCACACCTATAGCTCTAAAACTCCTCTCCACCACTGCTTACAGTGCGACCTTTTAGCAACCCCGACCCGGGTGAGGGCATTGAGAGGCATCGAGCCAGTTTGATTATATCACCTTTGGAAACAAACACTGGGGACTGGCCCCTCCCTGCGAGGTGCATCTTGATGCATCACTTTAAGCTTCCAACTTACCAGCTGTCACCTTCACGTCAAGCTGGAATCCCTCTTCCTGATTCTCCTGCTCCCATCCTGGAGATAATACCTCTCTGGGGCAGGAACATTCTGAGTGAGTTAAGAGGCAAAGCACCTGGCTGAGAGTTTGGCGCACAGCTGTTTCCCGCCCCACCCCGCCCCGCCCCTGCACTGCCTGCTCCCAGGGACTCAGGAGAACGCTGGCAGAGTTGCATCTTTCACACCGGTTTCCGCCAGAAATGTGTCTGCTCCAGTTTCCCCCAGAGTGTCATGAGTCCACCCATCCGTCCCGAACACACCCTTCCACTTTTCTCCTTGACCTGGAGGCTATATGGTTAACCTTGCCCACACCTGTTTCCAGTAAAGCCTACAATTGAATCATTCGACTCCACCCTATCGTGTTTCACTTAGGGAGACAGAACCAGAGAGACTCGGTGACTTCCCAGAGCTGCACAGCCCTTGCATGGTAGGAGACATGGAGTGGAGCTCCCCTGCCCCTCTGCTCACTGCCTGCCTCGGGTCACCCTGCCACTACCAAATAGGCCCACCTGCAGTTTCTTAGCAAAGAAAGCTGTGAAGTCTGCCTTCTGCCCTTGTGCTCCCTGAAATCCTAACACACTTTGGTGAAATGATCTGCGGCGAAGTCCTTAGGTTCTATTACAGCAGTCATTCAAACATCACACACGTCAGTTCTGGCTGATTTTGCATTGCGTGCCTACATAGAATGAAGAATGCATGCTCGTTAGAAGAAAATCTGACAAAGAGTTGACCCTGAGCATATGAAGTGGACGTAACGTTGCATCAAGAGCATGGAAGTGGATACAGACATGAAGGAGAAAAACCTCCAGAAATCAGATGGAGGCAGGGGTGACCTGGTAAACATTTAACAGATGGAGGGTGAGGAGAAGCAAGGGAGGGCTGGCTCGTTAGCATTGCTGATTTCTGTGGTATAAATACTGCCACCATGGCTGGTTCCAAGGCTACGGTGACGTCACAGAATGCAGCATTGGGGAAAGACAGCTCCGCCATTAGGGCCGAGCCAGCTCAAGCACACGGCTGGTTGTAGCACAGGTAGGGTCTGTGGCTTTTTTATTCCCTTTTCTTATATCAAGAATAAGCCAGACATTGTGCTAAATACCGGGAATAACTAGGAAGGGAAAAGAGGCTTGGTCCTCATTCTCTTGGAGCTCAGTCTAGTGGTGAGATAGAATTGATCATAAAACCATGAAAAAGAAAAAGTAAAATTGTAACTCCGATAAATGTTAAGGAAGGGAAGTATATGGTGCCAGGAGGCCATGGAACCAGAGGACAGACAGAGTCAGCTTGCCTGAGGGGGTGATCCCTGCACTGCGATATAAAGGAAGCTTTGGAGCATCATCATGAGAGAGAGAAGTGAGCATGCCGGAGCATGTGCAAAGGCCCTGTGGTAAGAGGAAAGCTGCCTGTCACATGATAACATATAGACATAATCACTTTCTGTCCTTTTCTATTCCTATTTCCTTTTTTTTTTTCTTTTTCCTATTTCCGTACCTGCAACGTTTCAAAAGCCAGTCAGAAGCATCCTGGTTGCTGCAAAGATAGGATTTTTAGATCAGGAATGCAAAGATAAATATTTAATGCTTTATTTTTCAACTTCTTAAAATAGGCTTTTGGTTGAACCCCATGTCAGAAACAATAATTTTGAAAGCCAAAGTTTATTATTTGCAAGAATTAGGTTTTACTGGAAGAGAAAAAAAAAAGTTTCTCTTGAGTCTTCGAAAGGAAAGGATGTAGAACTTCAGCTTCAGCTGTGAAATGAAGAAGGGAAAGAAATCACCCACATCTCCCTTGGCACCCAGCGGGGGATGGCAGCTGGACCAGGAGCCATCCTCCACGGAGGACACTGGTGGCTCCTGGGCAATGGCAAGGCAGTGCAGAAGCCAGGCCAAGGCTCCCAGACCACCATGGAGCCAGCCTGGGGCCACATAACCACGGCCGTCACCACTCTCCAGGAAGGGGCTTTTGCTGACAGCTCCTGCCGGTCACCCATGATGATGCAGAAATAGGACACTCTTCTGGCCCCCAGAGTTGTGCTGAGTGTCATTGGCGCTGTTCCTCGGCCCACAGTCCAGGCCACACATAGTCTCCCAAGCACAGGGCAGTGCTTCTGACCCTCAGAGGGGCCGGGGGGAACATAAGAAGCGGAACCCTTAACTGGGATGGGACTGGGAAGTGGTAAAGGCTGCCCGGTGCACCCACTGAGAAACAGAAATGTGGAATGTGTGGTGGGAGTATGGTGCAAATTAAGGATATAGGGGTCACAGCCACATCGGAGGGCCTTATAGGCCCTGCTGAGACTAAGCAGCCAGCCACTAGAGAGGAGAGCTATGCATGTGTGAAAAGAATCTAGAACTGGGATTCTCTCTGCTGAGACTAGATGAGGGGCCAGGCTGATGGTGTTTCCACTGTCCCCACACTCTTTCTCAAACGCCCTGCCCATCATATTCCAGGATTCCTGCTGAGTCTCATGAGCTCCTGAACCCTCTTGACTCCCGGCTGGTCCTGCACTCCTGATTCTCTTCCTCCTGGAAAGAAAAGATATGAAAACACATTATTGGTGAGAAAGTGAGGAAATGGGCTGTGTCTACATGTTGGTGAAAATTTTAAAAAAATGAATACCATACTTTGGAGGGCAATGTATAGAAGTGCATCCCAAAGAAACAACCTAAATGTCCATTAGGAGGGAATTAAATAAAGCATGGCACATGGTGCATTCATGTGTGGAATATTATGCAACAGTTAGGATGGTGTTGTGCTGTTTATTGACGTGGAAAACTTCCCAGAAGAGACCAGAAAGGGCAAATAGCAGGTTAGCAAATGATACACACAGTGTGACTTGTGTCTGTGTGGGTCTGTGTTTCTACAGCGAAAGCACGCGGAGGATAATTTCAAGCTGCTGATGGGGGAACCATCACTGTGTCCAGAATACCTTTCTGTATTATTGGAATGCTAATGTATTCTTGCTTTTGAAGACATGAGAAGCAATAAAAAGTTGAGGCCATTTTGGAAGCTGGAAGACAGAGAAGCTTGGCCAAATGGCTGCGAGGCCGCTGAGGAGGGTGACTGCAAGGACACGGTCGCGGGGCCCACTACCTCTTCGGCCCCTGGGCAAGTCTTCTCCCTTCTCTGGGCCAGGGTGTCCTTGTATGTCCAAGGCCAGAGCGAGTATGAGACTCAGACCTGCATCCGAATCCTGATTCTTCCATTTACTAGAGTAATAACCTTGGGAGTGGCCCTCTTTGAACTTTGTTTTTCCCATATGTGAGGGGGGACCCCTCTCTGCCCCTCACCACCCCTCCCTGCTCATGAGGACCCCCAGAGGCCTGTTCCGGTCCTGGAGAAGGGCAGGTGCTGATGTAAACCTGGTTTCCGGTCCCCCTCCTTTCCCCAAAACCCAACTTGGCCAGCCCACCTCTAAGGTTCAGTGACCCACGCCCCCACCCAGGGGTCTCACTTGAAAACATGACCTCAGTCAAACCAATTCTCCCCTGCCCCTCCAGAAACCCGAATCTCTCACAACTTACTCAAGCCACAACGATTTCTGTACAACACTATTGTGTCCGGCTTCAGGAATTCAAATGAAATGTTAATTTTATGATTCTTCTCTCAAAGCAATTTGCAATCTATACAGGACTTGGAGAAAAAAGGAAGAAGTCTTATTTCATCAACTTAAAATTAAAAGTGTTTCTTTTCAGCCTTTTTTAATCTCACAAAAATGTGACCCTTTTCTATTATACAAGGTCTTGTCAAAAAGAAGGACTAATTACACCAAACACAAAAAACAGCTTTTAAAACTCTGGTTTTAACCAATTAATGGAAAGTAATTATATTTCAGAAAAACTCTTGCCTGTCACAGAAGTTAACTAAGCCCAGTTAACTTCATTCATTCAATGAGTATTTTGAGTGCCTGCTATGTGCCTTGGTTTTAGAGATGATCATTTTAAAAATACACAGAGATGAACATNTGAGCCACTCAGGCACCCCTGAGCATTTTAAAATCTTGACCCTTGTGGAGTTGCCTTCCAAAAGGGATGGGAGTTGAGAGAAACAGATTAAACAATGCAGTGAAGGAAAACAGAAAGCGTCAGGAGATGAGTGTTCTAATTTTAACTACAGAGGTCAGGAAAAGCCTCACTGAGACCATAAAACTACCAATGTACAGGAGCAAGTTGTGTGGGATAGCAAGTGCAAAGGCCCTGTGGTAGTGAGGGAGTGAGCCTGGCATACTGAGCAAATAGCCAGGAAGTGAGCCAATGAGGACAGAGCAGAGGTGCAGGGAAGGGAGCTGCAGGGATGAGTCGGAGATGCAAGCCCCAAGATGGAGCATCTCCAATATGGTCAAGAGCAGCAGGGAGTCCAGAGGCAGCTCAACGATGCCTTCCCTGGATCTGCCCTATCAAGAAAGACGGTGGGCAGCCAGCCCTCAGCTCCTTCTCCACGGAGAAAGGAAAGAGGGACAACCATATTTGTGGTGGTCACAGAGGGAAATTGGAGCTGCCCTTAGGCTCGAACATTGGGAACGGTCAGAATAAAGACACATCCCTTGGTCGTGGAGGCACCTATCAAGCATCAGAGTGTGCTCCAAGGACACCCCAGCCTGCTATGAACATCTCTAAGGGCCTCTACCCAGGGACCTATTCTGTCCCTGTGGGTTCAAGTGACAACCAAGAAGACTCCCGTGGCAGCAGGTGATGCAGGACAAAATATGGACTTGGTCTGATGTTAACCACCCAAACATTCAACACATCATCTTTTCTAAGCAGCAAGACAAATAAAGCCACCGTATGATTCTCTTAAGAACAAACAAATGGGGGGCGGGGGGCACTTGGGTGGCTCAGTCGGTTGAGTGTCCAACTTCGGCTCAGGTCATGATCTCAGAATTCATGGGTTCGAGCCCCACATCGGGCTCTGTGCTGACAACCAGCTCAGAGCCTGGTGTCTGTTTCAGCTTCTGTATCTCCCTCTCTCTCTGACCCTCCCTTGCTCATGCTCTCTCTCTCTCTCTCTCTCTGACCCTCCCTTGCTCACGCTCTCTCTCTCTCTCTCTCTCAGAAATAAATAAAACATTAAAAAAAAAAAAGAACAAACAAACGGAGCGCCTGGGTGGCTCAATCGGTTAAGCGTCTGTCTTCAGCTCAAGTCATGATCTCAAGGTTCATGGGTTCAAGCCCCGCATCAGGGACTGTGCTGACAGCTCAGAGCCTGGAGCCTGCTTTGGATTCTGTGGCTAGGGCCACAGATGCAGTGGCAGCCAGGATGTCTGCAGAAGTCTCTTCCGGCAGTTTCAGTTTTCTCTGACAGCGAGTTCACCTACCAGTGCTAGGGCTAAGGGCAGAGGAAGAAACATGAAAAAAACAAACAGAGACGCGGACTAGGGAATAATCTCGCTAACCGAAAAGAGGGAACAGTAGGCTTAATAAACAGTCCAAAGTTGCAATTTCCAGTTTCCAAAAAGACAAAGTTGGATGCTCTTGGTTGGAGCGAAAACTGGTATGTCATGTGGGGTCATTCAGACAATAGGGACCGTAAGTGGGATCCTTGTGGGTAGAGGTGGGATCTGAGCTGATTCACTGAGTACGGAGAACTCGGATATTTACTGAGAAATCAATAATAACGCCAAGCGCTACACATGAACCAGGTCATTTAATCCTAACAAAACCCACTAAGAAGTAGCTATTTTTATCATCATCACCAAGCTCAGAATCATTAGCTGGAGGTCACACAGATTTAAGTGGCAAACCTGGAATTCAAACTTCCCTCTGTCTGGCTCCACCATCCCGGTTCCCAAATGTGCCTCCAGCCCGTTAGCAGTGAAGCAGCATCCTTGGCACCCACAGCTGAGTTTCTGGACAGAACGTCCTGGTAGGATGAGCCCCATGTAGACAAAGCCAGGTGATCTTCCGGGGCACACTTAGGAAGGCTAAGCAGAGAGAATAGAGGGATACTGTCTTCCTAAACACACTGGACCTTCCTGAAATAAATGTATAACCCAGGGATAGAACCGGTCGGGGTTGGAAGTCACAGAGCCCCACGCTGAGTTTTCTTCCAGCAAGGCACATCTCTATTCAGAAGCTTTTATGGAGCTGGGATAGGAAAATCCAAAGGAAGAAAGGTATCCAGGAGCTTTTGAGAGAAACCCTCACTCCTCCCTAAACTTTAATAGCCAGATGTATTGATCTTATAATTCTGCTAAACACTTAGCATCTTTTAATACATTGACACCCATGAGCATTCCCCTCGGTCACACACGACTTGCACAAAACACAAAGCACAATGGCTGGACTTGTCAAAATGAGGTTTCCACAAGTATGAAAGTACGGATTACTGACTCATTCAATCCTTTAAGATTGTAGCTCTCATACCAGATTTTCTTAAAGAACTTAAACACCCCCAAATTATCACACGCACACCCTGATTTTTACTGTTATATTGAAACACATTTTAAAAATTGCTATTACCACTGTTTTAAATTTTAATAATGTCCCCCTTTTTGGGGTTACTTCCCATGATTGTAATAATATTACTGCATGTAATATCTATACCTGCTTTGTCCTGTATAGTAGCAGTAGCCACATATGGTTATTTGAATTTAAATTAATTTAATTTAATTTACAATTCAGTTCCCACTAGCCCCATCACAAGTGTTCAGGAATTACACCTAGCTGGTGGCTACTGTGTGGAGAGCATCAGTGTAGGACATTTCCACCACCGCAGATGGTCACAGTCATCTTTTATTAGACTCAGAAGAAGTGACCAATGATGTCTCAGAGAACCTTAATCTGCACAATCTGGGGGGTCAACCTATTAGCTCTTTGTTGAAACAACTGGACCTGGCTATGCAGTCCCAGGAGATTCAAACCTGAGTCCCCAGTCATTGGCCTGGGCTTTTTTTTAGAAGAAAAGCTCACTCGGTACATCAATGGGAATTGATTTCATGAAAAATTCAAATTTTTCACCTTTCCTCTCTTTCCCAGATATGATGTGCTCCCGAAGTTTCACAAGTTCAGAATCACCTCCTTAATTGATTAGCATTGTGATCACCTGACCTGCTCTGTTAGAATTATTGACATTTTTTAAGTGAGCCTTGTCAGAATCTCATTATAATTAACAAGAACATCTAAACGTGAGAGTCTGTCTGTGCCGCCATTTCTCCTCTGGGGGAAGACTTGGCCAGTTAATCAGCCTAGAACTCACTTCGGTCCTCCTGGAAATGACCACTGACACAGAACAATGGCTGACCCCACATCAACCCGGTTCTTGTGATTTCAAACATCCCTTCTTGTTCTTGGTACCTTTCTGATTTTCTCCAGGATTCTTGGCCCATTTGCATGTGAACGCATTTCATTGTGTTCATTCTTGCTTGCATAGATTAAAACACTTTACTTAATAACCCAACATGTATTTAAAAAGAACCAAAAACTCTAAATATCAAGATTCTTGTGCTCATTTAAAGGAATGAAAATTAAGTATATTCAATTACATCCATCCCTTATTTTGTCCTACAACAACTTTCTTGTTCATTTTCTATTAACCTTTTTCTCTTTTGAGTGTCATTAGGAACTGTGGACTTCTGTGTACTGAATTCATTCCAAATAATTACAGTCACAACTATTTGTATTTTTTATGCTCAGATTGTCGCAACTTCTTGCATATGAGCCTCTTTAAGCCCTTTCAACCCAAACATACAGGAAATTATCCTTGCTTCTGGAAAAGAGTACAACTTTCCAGACTCATTCAGATCTTTCCTACTTCTCTAGGTGGAAAATGATACCCATTCATCATAATCTGGATGCTAGGCTGAGATTTCTTTTGTTTGTTTTCTTGGGTATAACAGACCTACATCAGCACATCAGCTTCAGAAGTACAGCACAATGACTGGATATTTGTATATTTGGTGAGGTGGTCAGCACAATACGTCTCATTAACACCTATCACCACACATAGTTACAGATTTGTGTGTGTGTGCGTGTGTGTGTGTGTGTGTGTGTGTGATGAGAACTTTTAAAACCTACTCTCTTAGCAGCTTTCAAAGATGCAAAACCACACTGCATGGTACAGTGTTTCTGCTACTGTTGGGTCACTTTTAGTACCAGAGCTTGAAAGAGATTTCTTTTTAAGGTCATAAATTCACATTGATTTTTTTTCACATTCCTTTTCTGTGCACACCTCTCCTAACGACAGCAGATTTCATTTACCACTAAGACTTACTAACATAACCAAATGAAACAAATTAAAAGGTCTCTCAGGTCACTTTTTGCCTAAAGACTATTTGATATAATTTTTAGAAGAAGATGAAATTCTCTCATCCAACACTTCTGTTTCCATTATAGCAGGCTAGGTTATTTGGACTGTCCTCCCTGCTACAAAAGACCAAAAGTAATGAGTAAAATATTTCTAGAAAGTTCTTGAAAGTATTGTAGAGCTAGCAAGAAAACAAAGGAGTTATCAGGCCAAAACCAGAGGAAAGACAGGAACCCAGGGAAGAGGGAAGAAACTATTGTTGCACAAAGGCATTTTCAAATTCTGGCAAACTTGAACTTTGCTCTTGACAGCTTTGAGAGCCAGAGCTCAGAAACCAAAGCCTAGCTAAGGCAGGGTGTCTGATTGAAGATTCTTTACATTATGGCAGGACTCGCAAAGGACTACTTCCTCAAGGGAAGGCTGGACCAAAGTCAATTGCCCTCGAACACCTGAACAAACACTTCTCCAAAGAAGACATCCAGATGGCCAACAGACACATGAAAAGATGCTCAACATCACTCATCATCAGGGAAACGCAAGCCAAAACCACCATGAGATGTCACCTCATACCTGTCAGAATGTCTAAAATCACAAGAAATGTGTGTTGGTGAGGACGTGGAGAAAAAGGAACCCTCATGCACTGTTAGTGGGAATGTAAACTGGTGCAGCCACTGTGGAAAACAGCATGGAGGTTTCTTAAAAACTCAAAAATAAAATTACCATATGATCCAGTGATATCACTAAAGGGTATCTGCACAAAGGAAATGAAAATACAAATTCAAAAAAATATATGCACCCCTAGGTTTATGGCAGCATTATTTACAAAAACCAAGATATGGAAGCAGCCTAAGTGTCCACTGATAAATGAATGGATAAAGAAGATGCGGTATATATATAATGGAATATGATGCAGCCATAAAAAAGAACGAGATCTTGCTATTTGCAACAACATGGATGGACCTAGAAAGTACAGTGCTAAGTGAAATAAGTCAGAGGAAGATAAATACCAAGCGAGTTCACTCATATGCAGAATTTAAGAAACAAAATGAACAACAACAAAAAAGACAATAAAATAGATTCTTAAATACAGAGAACAAACTGGCAGTTGCCTGAGGAGAGGTGGGAGATGAGTAAAATAGATAAAGGAGATTAAGAGTACACTTACGATGAGCACTGAGTAATGTATACAACTGTGGAATCACTCTATCATACACCTAAAACTAATACAACACTGTAGATTAATTATACTTTGATTTTTTTAAAAAAAGTAAATTGTCCTCATCTACTGGTAGCCGGTAGTCACATCATCTAAGTGACCCAATAAAAAAAAATGCCATAAATTTAGTTAAGGCAGTTCCAGACTGATAATGTCCCTAAACACTTGAAAGAAACACAAAACTCTTTGGAGAAACACATCCTAAGCCAGACATTAGCAAACTCTAGCCCACGAGCCAAGCTGGGCCACAGTCTGTGTTTGTAACACATGTGGCCGAAAAATAGTTTTCATATGTTTAAGAGTTATTAGAAGAAGAAGGAGGAGGAAGAAAAGGAAAAGAAAGGAGTGACAGAGGCGGGAGGGTGGTCTGCAAATCCTAAAATACTTACACGGTTCTTTACAGAAAAAGTTTGCCAATCTCTGTTCATGCCTTGGGACATTGAGCAGCACATACTCCTAGAAAAACAAGAGCATAAAAAAATCAACGAGTGGGCACCTGTGTGGCTTAGCCGACTAAGCCTCTGACTCTTGATTTCCGCTCAGGTCACAATCTTGTGGTTTGTGAGATAGAGCCCCGTGTCAGGCTCTGCACTGACGTCGTGGAGTCTGCTTGAGATTCTCTCTGTCCCTCTGTCTCTGCTCCTCCCTTGCTCTCTCTCTCTCTTAAAAAAAAATCACCGAGAAAAACCAGCAGACCACAGATAACAGAACAAAACCCACAAATACTTCTGGAATTATAATGATCAGAAAACTCGAAGAACTTCTGCCTCATTCTATTTTTTTATTTTTTATTTATTTTTGAGACAGACAGAGACAGCACAGCAGGGGAGGGGCAGAGAGGGAGGGAGATACAGGATCTGAAACAGGCTCCAGGCTCTAGTCTGTCAGCACAGAGCCCGACACAGGGCTCAAACCCACAAACGGTGAGATCATGACCTGAGCTGAAATCTGATGCTTAACCAACTGAGCTACCCAGGCGCCCCTGCCTCATTCTATTTGTCAGACACATTCTATTTGTTGCTCTAAGAACTATTGCCTCGAATGCAATGCTAGTTCAGGTTTGACAAATGGAAAATCCTTCACCTGTTGGGAGGGCTGCAAAGTCACGTCACAAAGGGTGCGGCTACAGGGAAGAGTGAGACCAGGTCTATTTTTTCCTTTTTTCTTTGTAGTGTGTTAAAATATGCATAACATAAAATTTACTATCTTAACCATTTAAAAAAAATTTTTTTAACATTTATTTATATTTGAGAGACAGAGAGAGACAGAGCATGAGCAGGAGAGGGGCAGAGAGAGAGGGAGACACAGAATCTGAAGCAGGCTCCAGGCTCTGAGCTGTCAGCACAGAGCCCGATGTGGGGCTCGAACCCACGAACAATAAGATCATGACCTGAGCTGAAGTCTGACGCTTAACCGACTGAGCCGCCCAGGCGCCCCTATCTTAACCATTTTTAAGTGTATGGTTCAGTGGCATTGATTCCATTCACACTGTTGTACAGCCAACACCACCATCCATGCCCAGAACTCACTTCATCTTGTAAAACTGAAACTCTATACCTATTAAAAACTCCCCCTTCTTCCCACAGACCCTGGCAACCACCATTCTACTTTCTCTCCTTATGACTGAGACAACTCTAAGCATCTCATATAAGTGGAATCATACGGTGCTTGTCTTTTTGAGGCTGTCTTATTTCACTTAGCGTACTATCATCCTTCATCCACGTCATAGCATGGGGAAGAGTTTCCTTCCTTTTTAAGGCTAAATAATGTTCCATTTTGTATATGTACCACATTCTGCTTATTCGTTCATCTGTCAATGGACAGTTGGATTCCTTCCACTTTTTAGTTGTTAGTAAAGACGCTATGAACATGGGTGTAGAAATATTTCTTTGAGACCCCTGCTTTCAATTACTTTGGGTACATACCCAGAAGTAAAATTACTGGGTCACATGGTATTTCTATTTTTCACTTTTTGAGGAACTTCCATACTGTTTTTCCACAGGGGCTGCACCACTGTGCCCTCAGAACTGGACCCGGATGTACAATCAGTCTACCACAGGGTGATTTATTTGATGAATGTCTGGCTTCCCCAGGAGACTATAAAACACTCTAAGGGCAGGAATTCTGTTTTATTTGTTGCCTATTTTATCTTCCAAAATCTGCCATTTTATCGTTACTCAAAAACTAGTTTAAATCTATGTCTGATAATTTTTTACATCTGAGCTTCTGTACTTCTGTCGTCTTTTTTTCTGATGGACGTCAGTCATATTGTTGTGTTTACTCCACCATATGCCTGGTTTACGTGGATTTGCATGTCGGGTGTTGCATTGGGAAAAAATCATTTATAGGCCTAAGATGAGACTTCAGATGATGATACTTCCCACCAGAGAAGACTTCTGTTTGCTTTTTCCAGATGCTCAGGGGGTGGGGTGGGGGTGGGGCACTAATAACCCAGNCTCCAGGCTCTGAGATAGCTGTCAGCACAGAGCCCGACGCGGGACTCAAACCCACGAACCGCGAGCTCATGACTTGAGCCGAAGTCGGATGCCTAACCGACTGAGCCACCCAGGTGCCCCAACCCAGGACCATGTTAATCCAGGGCAGGAACTGAGATTTTTCTGGGCCACCAAGGTGGCTTGAAGCCGGGCTGCATGCAGCTTGGACAAGAGCTGGCTGAACTCTCCAGACAACAGACAATAGACTATTTTTTGATATGTCTAGCTTTTCTCACTGTCTTTAGCAAGAGGATTGACCCTCTATGACTAGAGGTGGAAAGTCTCCCTCAGTAAGTATTCATTCAGAGAGACATAAGATAAATCAAATGGTCTCCGTTCTTGGCCTTTTTTTGGGTCATATTTAATATTATGGGAGGAATGAAAACATTGCGGTTTTCAGAGATGCCTGCAGCTGTTTTTGCATTCCAGGGGGGGCAGCAAAATTCATCTTTGGGAGAGAATTGTTCCCCTGTCTGTGAAGTGCTTTAATGAGCCTCTTGAGTATGCGGAGGTGAGGCTAAAAAAATGAGCCTGGAGGGAGAAGGCAAAACAGTGAAGAGATTCCTGCATTGCCCAAAAATATAAACTGTTTCGAGGGCGCTGAAGTTGTGATAATGCCAACTACATTTTTACTTTCTTGGGTGGGAGGAAATAGGGATGTGGGGCCCCAAGATTCGGGGGGAAGAGGATCTGGGTTCAGCAGACTCTGCAGTGGGAAGAGCTTCAGACCCCCTGGGAGAGGACACAGCTACTCCGGTGCTGTAATTCCTCTGTGTGATGTGTAAGTCTCCGCTCCTTTGTTACTTCTGCAGCCTGGTGTCTGTGGCACTAAAGGGAACTAAGTGGCCCACACTGGGACGGCCTGGGGTGAAGATGGTAGCAGCATCTCAGTGGAGGAACAGAACCCCCACTGCAGCAGCCCAGAGAGGTAGTTCAGGGAGGGCAATTGCAAATGGCGCCCAAGCTATAAGCCCCAGTCTCAGACAACTCCTGTCTCCTCCCCTGTATCCAATTGTTCCCCTGGTTCTGGTCATTTTGTTCCTTGAATAGCTCTCAGTCTGTTCCCTCCTTCTCAGGCCATGGCTCCTGTCCTTTCAGGTGGCACCGAGTGGACCTGGACACCTGCAGTGGCCTGAAGTCAACTCGCAGGTTCTTCTGCTCTAGTTCATCATCACAGATGCCAAGGCGATGGTTCCAAAGCACAGCTCTGGTGGCAAGCTCATCTATGCGGAATCCTTCTCTACTACAGGGTAAAGCCTCTGTTCCGGCAGACGGCAGACAATGCCATCCACCACCCAGCCCTGACATACCCGCTGATCTCACCTCCACGGCTTCCCTCCACCAGGGTTATGTGCTGAGGGCACATGGTGACAGAGTGTGATAGTGACAAGCATGAACTCCAGAGCCAGCCTGCCAGAGTTGGAATCCCAGCTCTACCACTAATAAACTCGGTGATCACAGGCACATGATCCAGCCTCATCCGTGTATAAGGGTTACATGAGCCGAGATACCTGAAATCTAAGAGCAGTACCTAATGTTGGTGCTACATAATTTTTTTGTGCTTGCTAGTGTTATCATCGTCACTGCTGTTTCTGAACATTCCCATTTTACTGTTTCTCTATGCTTCCCCCTCCCAGCGACTCCTTCCCCAGTGTCCTTCCTGTCTCATGTGCCTGACAGATTCCTTTCCATCTTTCAAGGCTCTGTTCACCTCCTTCATGAAGCTCTCTCTGATCCTTCAGGCGCCCATCCAATCTCCCAAGGGTACTTGGCATTCACTTCCTATCTGCGATCACAGTTCTCTGTTCACGTGTCTGTCTCCCCATCTAGTTATGAGCTACAAGCAAGAAGGCTCCCTCCACCCCATCTTATTATCTCTGTTTTCACAATTCTTGGCACATAGTAGATGAGCAATAAATATTTTCTGAATGAACCTCCATCTCCCATCCTAGACTCTAGGGTCCCCAAAATGCGACCACATCTCAATCATCTTCATTTTCTGTTCTTACAAAGCACATTGAATTTTATCTACCATCCATGGCTAGCACTCTTCAGCCAACCCTGTGAGAGCCCCAGATCTCCAGCCAGTCTCTGAATAGTTCCGATCTTAGATATTGGTTCTTGCTTGGTGACTGCTAGACTCGGTCAGTGTTTGACTGGTCATCTATGCTTGCAGTGCACCAACCCTCATGCTCTTTTGTCAATAGCTTGTAGCCATGGGTGGAGAATTTTGAGAGTGTTTGGAGGATTGATACAAGAAGAAAATGGTCAGCTTCTCTGGTAACCCCAGTTCCTACAGAATACCAATATGCATATGATTTATTTAAATAGGTTCCTGGTTAGCAAGAGTCTGGAGAATTTGATGGGGGCATGGAAACAGCCAAAATGGTCTTTGGTAACAAAACATTTCATTGCAAAGGAAAACATCCATTTAAATAAAAGATAAAACATGGGGCACCTGGGTGGCTCAGTCGGTTAGGTGTCCAACTTCGGCTCAGGTCATGACCTCACGGTTTGTGGGTTTGAGCCCCGCGTCAGGCTCTGTGCTGACAGCTAGCTCAGAGACTGGAGCCTGCTTCAGATTCTGTATCTCCCTCTCTCTGTGTCCCTCCCCTACTCATGCTCTCTCTCTCTCTCTCTTTCTCTCTCTCTCTCAGAGATAAATAAAACATTTTTTAAAAAATTTGTAAATAAAGAATCTGTCTTACAAGGTGCTGAAGAACCTGTGGGCCAGTTTCAAGAGTTGTCTGCACAACCTATTGGGAGAATCAAAGTGAAGGAAGCAGCATGGTGGAGTGGTTAGGAGTTTTGGAGTCAGAGACTTCTGGAAAAGAACCCTGGCCTGATCAATCACCAGAAACAGGATTTAAACAGAACCTCCAGAACCTCCATTTTTTAAGCTACAGGCTGGGGCTGATAATAGTATGTGTCCCCTGGAATGGGGGTTGCACGGGGATGGACACTTCTTTCCCTTGTGTGCTGCTGGCTCTCAGGGCCTGGGCAATGCCAGCTATGGGTAGGTGTTCACTACAGTGTTTTTCAATCGGTGGTAAATATCTCATAGGGCTGTTCTCAGGATTAAATAAGAAAATTCACGGCAAGTGTTTTGAAGGGTACCTGGCCCTCGTTGAACATGAAATACGTGTCTTTTACTATTATTATTGATTTGGATAAAATCTTGTCAAGATTATTCTTTTGTGTCTCACTTTTTAACTTGTTATTAAAGTATAACATGTATACATAAAAGCACAAAATTATTTGAATTATTTGACCTCACTTCCCCACCCCATTTCTCTTAGTCCAATGACTCTTCGGCCAGATGGTCCCGCCTATGCCATATTGCTTCTGTCCATCCATGCAGTGGTCATGCCTCAGGCTAATTGGGTCAGTTAACCTGATGGCCATTTGGCTTCAGCTCTTCTACTTAGAAACTGACAGGGGAAAGTCATAGTTGCCTGCAGATACCGGCAATAACTTATTGAAGAGTCCGGTAATGGGCATATGTCAATGTAGATGCTTAAATGTCAAGAAAGCACCTTAGCTCTAGGGCCTTCTGTGGCTTCTGAGTGCTGCCTGCAAATGCAGAGACTCGGTTAATGGTTTTCTCATCTTCTCTCATAAATGGGGAACCTGCCTTTCATAGTGATGGTGCCAAGAGCTACTAGACAATAAAATACCAAACACGTAGGGATAAACTAAGGAGTGGTCTCCTGAGCTAGTCATTCATTCATGCAGGCAGGCATGCACTCATTGCACACCACTTCAGTCGACGATATCACTGAATTACATGAAAAGGATAAAACCACAAACAAGTTATGGTGCCTGCCTCACAGAACTAAGGGTCTGCTAGGCTAAATAGATGCTGAATAGTTATAGGGATGATGAGTGTTGTGAAAGGGGAAGGCTGGAGTGCTTCTTAAGTCTATCAAGGAGGAGCTAACTTCGTGGGTTGAGAAAGGGGTATCAGGCAAGGCCTTCCTGACACGTCACAGTTATCCAGAGACCAGAGTGTGGGGGACCCAGTGAGGCTGCTCGAGGGCCCACCTATCCAAGGAGTCTCTCCTAGTCACTTGCTTCTGCTGTCCCAGTGTCACACTGGAGCAGGACCATGAAAATGCAAATGGTGAGGGTGGGAGTGCCTGAGCAGCTCAGTCGGTTGAGCATCCAACTCTTGAGTTCAGCTCAGGTCATGATCCCAGGGTTGTGGGATTGAGCCCTGTGTTGGGCTCCACACTGATTATTGGGCCTGCTTGGGATTCTCTCTCTCTCTCTCTCTCTCTTCCTCTCTCCCTCTCCCTCTCGCCCCCTCATCCTCTCTCTCTCTCTCAAAATAATAATAATAATAATAAACTTCTAAAAAAGAAAATGCAGGGTACCTGGGTGGCTCAGTCAGTTAAAGCATCCAACTCTTGGTTTTGGCTCAGGTCATGATATTACAGTTTCGTGAATTTGAGCTCCATGTTGGACTCTGCACTGGCAGCACAGAGCCTGCTTGGGATTCTCTCTCTCACCCCTCCTCTCTGCCCCTCCCCCACAAAGTCTGTTTCTCTCTCAAAATAAATAAATAAACGTTAAAAAGGTGGGGGGGGGGCACCTGGGTGGCTCAGTCAGTTAATAGAGTGGTCCAACTCTTGATTTCAGCTCAGGTCATAATCTCATGGTTCGTGGGTTCAGCGCTCTTTGCTGACAGTGCAGAGCCTGCTTGGGATTCTCTCTCTCCTTCCCCTCTCTCTATCCTTTCCTTGCTTGTGATCTCTCTCTCCCTCTCAAAACAAATAAACAATCTTAAAAAAAAAGAAAATGCAAATGGGTGCCTTGAAGTTCCCCAAGCTACGCCCATGGGCCTTTGGGAGTTCTGACTCTGAAGGGGAAGCCAGGACATTCACATCTACAGCCCGTCCTGCCTTGCCTGCCTCAGGACTAGAGGACCGTACCCCGATCTTCTGGGGCCAAACTTCCCTCACAGTGGGTCCTTGTCCCTCCTGCTCTGTGGTAAGTCTTCCAGGCTGTGGATCTTGATATGAAAAATTCAGCTGTAGATGTTCTGAGAAAATGCCTCCTCTCTCCAATTCTACCTTTCTCAACTAGGCTGACAAACTTATTTCCATAAAGGGCCAGATGGTAAAAAATATTTTAGGCTTTGCGGGCCATACAGTCCCGATGACAAGGACTCGACTCTGCTGTGCTGGGGCAAGATCAGCATGGACAGTTTGTACGTAAATGAGTCTGGCTGTGTTCCAATAAAACTTTATTACTAAACCAGCTGCCAGATTTGACCCACATGCCACAGTTGGCCGACTCCTGTTCTAGACTATTGTCTTTCCATGGATTTAGAACATCTAGTTTGAAACTTAGGGCTAGCAATGATTTCTTTGTTATAGGTAGTAGCCTGTCTCCTCTTTCCTGGACAATGAACTTGGTCTCCTGGCCCAGCTTTAAGGGCTGCAAGATTGAAAAAAGTCAATTGCTAAGAAGGGAAAATATTTTAGAAGATTCTTCAAAGCATGATCCTTCCACTATAGTAAAGCCTTGACAGAAAGTATTTATAGCATATAGAATGAAAATCCTATCTGACTTTATTCATTGTTATAAAAGCTTGGGCAGCTTGGAACTAATCTCTCCACTTCTGTTCTTGCCTCCTTTCAACCCATTCTCCACTCTCCTGCCAGAGTGTCTTTTAAAAATACAAATCTGATCATGTCATTCCACTGCTTTAAGCCCCACAATGGCTACCTGTTGCTGTCAGGATCAAGGCTCTACCGGACAACGGAGCTCCAACCATCTTCCAGTCTCCACTTCTTCCTTGCCACCGAAGGCCAGCTGACCCCAGGGGATGGGTCATGGCTGGTCTAACTCAGCCACAACAATCCTCCGCCAGGGACCACTCCGGGATGCACTGGCAGCACAGTTCTGACCGATAGACTCAAGAAGTCTGCCGGGGACTTGGGGGAAAGTCTTCTGATAAGAGAGAACACGTAAAAGAAAGCTCTGCTCTCAGACACACTTCCAACATCAGATGCATGGGCTTCTCCACACTAGGCAAATCGCGCGTTCTCGCATTCTGACACTGAGATGGGCATCCTACAGTTTAACTCAAATCTGACACTTTTCTGCCTGGAGTTAGGGCAGAACCCCCCTCCTCCCCCCAGGTTAGGAGCTCAGTCCCACAGGCTGCCCCCCACTTGAGACTCACTTGCAAGTCCCAGGTTGTCACCCGTACTTCTGACTGGCTGCCTATAAACCAAGAATTCTAGAACCCCTCCTCAAATTTCATAACTTGCTAGCATGGCTCACAGGACTCAGGGAAACATTGACTGATGCTACTGGCTTAGTATAAAGGATATTACGGTAGACACAGATGACCGGCCAGATGAAGAGGTGCATAGGACAAGGTAAGGGAGGGGGCACGGGCTTTCCATTTCCTCCCCAGACACGCCACCTTCCCTGCACCTCACGTGCCCACCAGCCCAGGCGCTCTCTGAACTCCATAGTTTAGGGATTTGTATGGGGCCCTCATCATGTAGGCATAATCAATGATTAACTCAGTCTCCAGCCCCTCATCCTTCCCCGGAGGTCAGGAGGTTGGGCTGAAGGCTCCAAGCTTCTAATCCTGGCTTGGTTTTTCTGGTGGCCAACCCCCATCCCGGAACTCTCTAGCGGCCCCCAGCCTCCAGTCATTTCATTAGCATACAAAGAGACACACTTATCTCTCAGTAGATTTTCAGGGTATTAGAAGCTCTTGTGTCAGGAACCAGGGTCAAAGAGCAAACTTTAGAATAAAGGACACTCCTAGCCCCTCTAGCCCTCAGGAAATTACGAAGGTCTTAGGAACTCTGTGACAGGACCCGAGACAAAGGTAAATATATTTCTTCCTATATCACAGCACGCAAAGAGGTTTGCTCACAGCCCCCGCCTTTCTGCTCAGAAAACTGTCCGATAGGGAGGCTCTGCACCAGCCCCCTGCATCCTACCTCCCCCAGGGTACCCTCTAGGGAGAAGAAAGTTGATCCAGAATCCCTTAGGACACCAAAAGATTAAGCTCCCAAGATGTATCCCAGGGTGAGCAGAACTGCTAAGCAAGCCTGGCCCAAATTTAGTTCTTGGTTGTATCAGGAGCAAGAAGATGAATGGGCAAGTGCAGGTCTCCCTGGTTCAAGGCTGACAGGAGCCTCCCTTCCTCTGCCACCGGCGCTCGGGGCATAAACTCCCTCCTCCCAGGAGACGAGTGCAACAGAGAGTTGCCCAAAGCCAGCTGTCCACTTACGGTAAGTCAGGCTCGTGGCTGAGCTCTGTTGTGAAACGTCTGCCTGAATTAACACACAGAGGTACTTGGTTTTATTTACCCAGCTCAGTACCCAGATGGACTTTCAAGATTTTGAGCTCTTATGTATACATGTCATGCTGCCAGAGTTGCTATAAACCCTTGGCAATTGGCAACATATCCTAGACCGCTCTTGGCTCCCAGGGGTCCCCCTCTAAGGAGGTACTGCTGGGGTCTTGGACTGTGGTCAAAGAACTTGACAGTCCAGGACTTTTCCAAATATGTGCATTTAGTTGTGAAAGCTGTGCCTTATCCCCGGCTTGGCCCAGAAGCTTGGGGCGCTCCTGTGGGCAAGAGCCAAAGGAAACTCATTTTTCTTCTCCCTGCTGGGACGGCACCTCTTTATTCAGACTGGCTTTAAAAGGAAGCAATGCCTGGAGGAGCCGTAAGGAACCCTGCTGCTGGACAGAACCTGGAGTCACGGTGTTTGGTGGAATTCTCTCCCTGTGTCCCTTGACTCCCCCACCTCCTAACTTTATGTCCTCCAGGCGCCATGGAACAGAAGGCAAGAATCCTAACTAGGCTGGGACTTCCTCCTGGAAGAGGAAAAAGTTTAAAGAAAGGAGAAACATACAGTGCGCATCGGTATTGCACTCAGAATGAGGAAAACCAAGACTTCTGAAGTCAAGGGTTCTCCTACCAGGAAGTTAGTATCGAATAACACCAAGGGGTTACTGGGCCCAGCCCTGCTCTACATGATCCCCGCGAAATAACTCATTTAGACATCACGACATGCTCCTGAAGCAAATGCCGTTATCATCATTTTCCTCGATTTACAGATTGGAATCTGAAACACTGGGAGTTTAAGTTACTTGCCCAAGACTATGGAGGTAGCAAGTGACAGAGTTTGGATTTGGACCCAGTAGTCTGATTCCAGAACCTTCTGTGACGTCTTAGGAGAAGAGAAAAAACAGCATGGACTAAGTGTACATTTTAATATGCAAATCACCCAGGGGGCACCTGGGTGGCTCAGTCATTAAAAGTCCGACTCGATTTCTGCTCCAGTCATGATCTCACAGTTTTGTGAGTTCGAGCCTTGTATCAAGCTCTGTGCTGACAAAGTGGAGCCTGCTTGGGATTCTCTCTCTCTGCTCCTCCTTCATCCATGCCGTCTCTGTCTCTCTCAAAAATAAATAAATGAAACTTAAAAAAATAGTAAAATAAGGGCACCTTGGTGGTTCAATCGGTTAAGCATCCAACTTCAGCTCAGGTCATGATCTCGTGGTTAGTGGGTTCGAGCCCCATGTAGGGCTCCTTAATGACAGCTCAGAGCCTGCAGCCTGCTTCGGATTCTGTGTCTCCCTCTCTCTCTGCCCCTCCCCGGCCTGCACTCTGTCTCTCAAAAATAAACATTAAAAATGTGAAAAAATAAAATAAAATGCAAATTAGATCATGTCACCTTGCTGTTTAAGATCCCTTTGACAGCTCCCCACGGCTTCCAGAATGGAGCGTGGCTCCTCACCCAGGCCCACGAAGCCCTGCATGGTCTGTCCTGCTCTCCACCCCGCTCAGCCCTCTGTCGGTCTCAGCTGTGCCAAGGTCTCTCTCAGCTCAGCGCTTGGGCACGAGCCATCCCCTCTGCACTCCCTCCTCCTTCTCATCGCTCAGAGCTTCTCTCTGGCATCATTGCCTCACGTGAGCGTTCCCTGACCCCTGACCTCTGGCCTCTGACGCCTGACCCCTGGCCCTTAGCATCCCCCAGTCCATGCCCTCATCTCCCCTGTGAGCAGCTGGTCCTTCGGTACCTCTCTGGTGACTCTTTGATTCACATTCGTCCCTTCACTACACCAACCCTGTCTGACAGAAATGCGGCGGGAGGCACGCACGTGGTTTTAGATTTCCTCACAGGGAACTGACGAAATTAATTTTAATAGTATACTTTAGTTAGCCCAAAATATCCAAAATATTGTTTCAACATGGAAGCAATATGAAGGTTCTTAATGAGATATTCTGTGTTATTTTTCTCATACCAAGTCTGCCAGATGCAGCCTGTTTGATTTGACATACGCGGGACATCTCTGCCCCAGGAGCCACAGTCCGAGTGTTCAAGAGCCATCTGTGACCCGTGGCTGCCGTAGGAGACAGTGCACGTCTAGTCCAACCTCCCGCCCTCAAGGGGGTCCAGCGTGGCCATTTCACAGGTGATGCAGCTAAGACCCACAGTGGTTAGTCCAGTGGCTCTCAACCCGGTGGTCTCTCCCCTAGGGGACATTTGGCAATGTCTGGGGACAGTTTTGATGGTCATGACTCTGGGGGTCAGCGGGGTGGTAAGTGCCACGGGCACGTCATTAATCGGAGGCCAGGGTGTTACTCAAAGTGCTACCCTGTGCGACACAGCCCCTCAGCCAGCGGTGCTCAGGGTCAGAGGAAGGACTCTGGGACTCAGGCACACGCTCACTGTGTGTCTCCCTCATTCCCTCCTGCCTCCAGAACCTGTTCTTTCTGCTGTCTACACAGTCAGCTGTGCCAGTTTGAGACTCACAGCTCAGCTCCTGCCCGAGCCCACCTTTATCCATCGGTCCAGCAGGGCCTTCTGAGAACTGGCAAGCCAGGAGAGGGGACTTGCCCAGCTGCCCTGGAAGGCAGCCCAGTGGCATCCGCCTTGGGTTTGTATCCTACACACACACACACACACACACACACACACACACACACACACCCCTAGAAGCTGGGGTGGGATCCAGTGGTGATTTCCATTGCAAACCATTTCTGAGCATCATTAAAAATCTTCACTTGAGTTGCTGCAGGCAGGACAAGAGCACCAGACCATGAACAGACGCATCGCCTCCGCTGAGCCCTGTCTGCCTGCCGAGGCTGCCTGCACACGAGACAGCCCCACGTCCCGGGGGAGTTGCAAGAGACCAACACATGGAGAAAACACCCAGGGCCCGCCCCGCCCAAGACTCCCCTTCCCTGGCTCAGCTCTGAGCTGGGAGGCTGGCGCGGCTGACGGCCAGCGTCACGGAAACACACTGATTTTTCATTGTCCCCCATAGTCTAGAAGGAGGTGTAGGGAAGCTGCCCCACGGAACTTGCTTTCTAGAAGGGCCAAGACAACGTATCTGTAAAGCGGAAGACTGAATGGGGATGTAAAGGGGTTTCCCCAAGCCCTCCCCCAACCCCTGCCTTTTTAGGGGGCACTTGCTTGCACAGCCGCTTCCCGGGTCCTGAGAACACAAAGTGGGGGTGCCTAGTACAGGGCCTGGCCCATACTGGAGATTTAATTTTTAAAAAGAAGTGGTTTATTTTAATAAGCAGTAAACTAGAGGGAGCCAGAGTTGAACCACTCGGGGCCTCCAATAGCTCTCAACCCCCCTTTTCACATATGAATCTCATTTTCGACAGTTGTACTGGGATTTAACTGGCGGGAAAAACAGAAGCTATCGGGGCACCCGGGNGCTAAAATATACACCTGTGAAACCATGGCCACACCAGAGAATAAACATATCTGTCTCTCCTAAAACTCCTCATGCCCCTTTGCAATCTGCCCCCTTCACTCCTTGCCCCTGGTCCCCAGACACCACTGCTCTGCTTTCTGTTGATATGGGTTTGTTTGCATTTCCTATAGTTTCCTACATTTTATATACCAAGCATTGTTTATCCATTTTCTTGGTGTGCTGTTACCACCAGCTTCTGTGAACGTCCATGGACAAGTGTTCCCGTGGATGCGTGTGCCCATTCCCCATGTATAAATACCCAGGAGTGTTTATCCAGCTGGGATCATAAGAGAGTGTCGATTTAACTTTTTAAGAAGCTGCCACAGTGTTTTCCCAAATGATTTTACCGATTTCTGTTCCAGCCAGCAGCGTATGAGATTTCTGATTCCTCCACATCCTTGCTAACCCTCGGTGTGGTCAGTCTTTGCAATTCTAGCTTATTCTGGAGGGCGTCAAGTAGGGTTTGCATTAAAACCATGACGGCTGATGCTGAGCACTCTGTCATGTGCTTACGTGCCATCCATTGAACTTCTTGGTTCAAGTGTCTTGTCTAAATCTTTTGCCCAGNCCCTCTTTTGCCCATTTTTAAAAACTGGGGTCTTTGTTTCTTTTTTGTTGTCTTTTGACAGTTGATTCTGTCATCTGGATTCAAATCTTTTATTGATATGGGATTTGCAAATATTTTCTCCCTGCCCATTGCTTGTCTTTTCACTCTCTTAATGGTGTCTTTTGAAGGACAGGAGTTGTTCATTTTTAAATAAAAAGAAAGACTCACCTTATTGTNAGCAGCCTGTAGCCATATGGGGCGCCCCAAGAGATTACCCAGAGACACCTCTCTGTGCCTCCGTTTTCTCATCTGCAAAATGAAGATAATAATACCAGTGTCATAAGGTTGATGTAGGAACCAAAGTAGTTAATCCCTATCAGGCTCTTCCAACAGGGTCTAGCATTAGTAAGTGCTACATAAGTGTTATCTGGTATTACTACATCACACTGAAGACCTCCATGCAGGCCAAATGCACCACCTTGGGACAAAACACCTGGACGATTCTGGCTGTTGTAATAAACCTTTATTTCTAGGGGCGCCTGAGTGACTCAGTTGGTTAAGCATCTGACTGTATTTTGGCTCAGGTCGTGATCTCAGGGGCGTGGTATCAAACCCCGAGTCAGAGGCTCAGTGCAGAGCCTGTTTGAGATTCTCTCTCTCTCTCTCTCTCTCTGCTCCTCTCCCCTGCTCATACTCTCTCTTTCTCTCTCAAACAAACAAACAAAACATTTATTTCTATGTGAGTCCTAGGCTAAAAGCATTACTCATTTACCCACTGAGACAACTCCCAAAAAGGTACAATTATTATCCCCATTTTACACATGAGGACACTGAGACCCAGTGGGGTCAGGGAGTGGCTGAGCTAGAATTCACATTTAGGGCTGTCTGGCCCCAAATCCATGCTGTTAACCACCAGTCCAATAGTGACTTTCCTCCCAAAAAGGATTCCTTGCCAATGAGTAGACTGGGCCATTTCTACCACCACGCGGGTCTTCCTCCACTGGCCCTGATGGGAGACTGCAGAACTGCCCCAGGACCTTGCTTCAGGCAGGAAGTGAGGAGGCTCCTCTCTAGGTATGGCTCTCCTCTAGGGCCAGAAATGTCACTGCGTCAAGGGCCACTTGGATACAAGTCACACATAGACCCGCGGGCTCTTAAGAATGGAAACGAAACATCAGGGTCACCCAGCTCAGCCTTTTGCTCACACTGAACTCCTCATCATTGCCCTCAGCCCTACTCGGGGCGGGGGGAGCCCAGTGAGCCCCGGCTCACCAGACAGCTTTCCACTTCTCCGCTCCAGCCACCAGACACCCTCCCTGCCCCCCTTACAGCAACCCCACACAAGGCACCCCGCAAATGTTTTTGAAATGATGGGCTGNGCGCCCCACGCCAGGCCTTTTCAATAGGACACCTGCGGCCCACCAGGGCCCTCCCTCAAAAGGCATTTACCGCCTTGCAGTCAGAACCACCACCTTTATGTGACAAACATAAAGGAAAAGAGGAAAGGCAGCCATGCTGTGTCCTGTAGGCCTTTAGAAAAACACAGGCTCTGGGCGCCTGGGTGGCTCAGTCGGTGGAGCTTCAGACTTGTGCTCAGGTCATGATCTCACGGCTCATGAGTTCGAGCCCCGCGTCGGGCTCTGTGCTGACAGCTCAGAGCCTGGAGCCTGCTTCGGATTCTGTGTCTCCCTCTTTCTCTGCCCCTCCCCCGCTCACGCTCTGTCTCTCAAAAATAAATTTTAAAAAAACATTAAAAATTGAAAAATAGAAAAACACAGACATGTTCATCGCACAGACTTGTTTCATGCGAATCTGTGAAGGAAGTGAGTCAAGCAGCAAGGGAATGGGTGCTCTCCGGAAAGGAAAAGAAGGGCCCGTAAAGGCCACGACAGCAACAGCAACGCAGGGTGGGTCTGTGTCGCCCAGCATGTGGTGCTGGCACTGTTGTAAACAAACAAGGTCAAGGCAAGATTCTTGCCGGGGAGCGAATGTACGAATTGAGTGGATTAAGCCCTCTAAGAACAGAGTTAGATTCCTGAGAGACTTGAAGGAAAACATATCAGGGAAAGACGGTTCGGCTGACACCAGCCTCTCCACCCACAGACACACGCTTGTGAGAAGCAATGAAAAGGAGCCTGAATTCATGGCATAACAGGTGTGAAAAAAGGTGAAGGAGAGGAAGGAGAAGGAGGAAGACAGTGAAGGTACTTTGTGTGATGTTAGAATGAGGATTTATGTTTGTCGAATATACGTTTGTTGAAACCCACAGAATATTTGATACCAAGAGTGAACCCTGAGATTAACTATAAACTTTGGGTGGTTATGGGTCATAGGAGTTCATCCTTGGTTAAAAAATTATGCCATTGTGGTGAGTGGCATTGATAACAGGGAAGGCTGTGCAACTTGTGGGGACGGAGGGCACACGGGGAATCTCTACACCTTCCTCTCAGCTGGGTTGTGAACTTAAAACTGCTCTTTAAAAAAAGCGTGGGTTGGGGCGCCTAGGTGGCTTAGTCGGCTAAGCGTCCGTCTTTCGCTTAGGTCATGATCTCGCGGTTCGTGGGTTTGAGCCCCGCGTCGGGCTCTGTGCTGACTGCCAGCTCAGAGCCTGGAGCTTGTTTCAGTCTGTGACTCCCTCTCTCTCTGACCCTTCCCTGCTCACGCTGTGTGTGTGTGTCTCTCTCTCTCCTAGAAATATATAAAACATTAAAAAATAAAATTAAAAAAAAAGCGTGGGTTTTTATTTATTTTTTTTATTTTTTTTTAACATTTATTTATTTTTGAGACAGAAAGAGACAGAGCACGAGCTGGGGAAGGGTAGAGAGAGAGG